>NC_061519.1:7140000-7490000 GCF_022379125.1 Scophthalmus maximus | reverse complement strand
AGAATTAAGTCTTGGAGCGTGGGTTGGTGCAGTCTTCATCTTACTCACAATCCTAATCATCGTGGTTACAGTGACGGTACTCTGCTGCAGATGCTGCCAACGAAGAAACAAAATGCTCCACACATCTCAGTCATCGGCACCTGTTTAGGGTGTGTATCTAGGCATTTTTCAAAAACAAGGAGGTGGTCATCTCTCCTCCCTTTTTCTTGGAAAACATTTTACATTCCTATATTCTTTTATTCCACTGTATTGTAGTAATTATTTACCGTTTTTTTTATTTACATTAAAAGTGAAGCTACATATTGCGCTGAGGAATCAATAAGAATTCTGCTTTTCAGGTAATAATACCATTTCAGCACCACCTCTGTATTTCTGCCATTTGTCCCATGCTTTCGAAAGGACTATAAAATGGCATGAGAAGGTGAAAGCCTTAGTGGATGTATATGATCTCCGCCTTTCTAGGCCTGTTGTTTGTATCTTTTGTTGATCAAAAGGCTGTAAAAGCAATAAAATACTAAAAATTAAGTTGTCCAGTTCGTCCAAACCTTGTTATTTCTTACTTTATACTCATAGTGTAAACAGTGATGTTTATAAATCAGCACTGAGTAAGAACTTGTTTGTGACCAGACACCATATGCAAGGCAGATATGAGGTTTCTATATAGATCTATGGGCCATGATAGGCCCCAACTTCAAACATGTTGACACAAATTAAGGTTTAAGGAGTGCAGGAGACGTGCATTCATTTCACAATAATATTTATTTAAAATAAGAAAATAACCCGGGAACACCTGAGAAAGGAGAGAAATGGTAAGGTTAAGAAAAAGATTTCATTTTGCAATACTTAAACAGCTAAAACAGTTAAGAAAAAAGTCCAGAGTATACAATGAAATGATATAGGATGGCAACTCTTGACTACTGTAGGCAGGGTACTTACCGCAGGGAGATTCTACCGCATGCCGCCATGAAACCACCATGTGAGCCCACTGAACACTAACACTACAATCTGCACAGCAACTACACTGCAATGTACACTGCAAAGAGGAGCACATCTACAAGTCAATCAAGTGACCGCCACCAAAAGGCCTGCATGTAAGC
Source organism: Scophthalmus maximus (assembly GCF_022379125.1). NCBI lineage: Eukaryota > Metazoa > Chordata > Actinopteri > Pleuronectiformes > Scophthalmidae > Scophthalmus > Scophthalmus maximus. Next base: position 7,488,903 of record NC_061519.1, on the reverse strand, counting down.
AGAGGTGTGTATCCCACGTGTACTCTCCGCAGGTCTCCCAACTGCCAATAAAGAAAAAAGAAGAAAAAAAAACAAGAAGCAAAATTGGTATTAGTTGGTTCAGCTTCTCAGAGGTGTAAAGATCATTTCAGAATACAATATAAAAATAACAAAACTAGATGTAATGTACACATAAGTAAGGGAGGAAATGCTGACATAGGATCTACCAGGTATTCTACTGTTTTATTTATGTATGTAGTGAATATTCATATCACATACGGTACATTATATGGTCAGTACTTTTTTTAAACTTGCCTTCGTAGAAAATTTATCTTAACTTTATGAGTTATTGTTGCTTGTACCAAAATGGGTTCATGGGAAGGGCAAAAAGCTGTTTTTGTTCATGTAATAGTAACTAACTGGGTTTTCAATACATTTTCACATTTAATTTGCAGAAAAGTCAACATATTGCCTGAAGTGATCTTCTTTGTTTACACTTATTAAAAGGCAGTCAACTAAGTCTAAAAACTTAGATTTCAATGTTTCATATATATATATAGTTTTTAATCGTACTGTAGCTAAGTGCTTCATTTTGACAAAGGGCTAGCCTGGCATAAGCAGATTATCGCAAATGCTTATTAGTCTCGGTCCTCTTAGTTCATTTTCGATGAACAGAGCAGAGAAAAATGCTTCTAGACACAATTGGATAGACATAAAACAGATCAGAGTAACAAAACCTGACCTACAACCAATCACAGTAAGGAAATGGGGGTGCTTGCTCAGTGGAAAACAACGGTGACCGCACAGTATCATGTTCAATTACACAAAATATCCACAAGAGGTCTCCCTAGACCATAACATGAGCATTTTCATTGGCTGGTGGTGGTCGTAACAAGGCATTTAACAACGCAACAATGGTTTCAGTTTCTACATAGTCACATCACGCACTTGTAAAAATATATACGTGAAACAAACACACCTGAAGCAGATGTATACCGTCAGTGCTGCTATTAAATGGAAATAACACACTACAATGACTCTAAACAGTCTTTTATTTAACATAATATTCTTTATGGAACATTAATTAGCGTCATTATAAACATCCTGTAGTGAAGGTCAAAAGGATAACTCTTAGTTTAATCCACGCACAACTTTTAAGCATGCGACCCATTCAGCCTTAATACACAAGGGTCTGCCCGTCGCAGTAACTCTGGCTGAGCTGGTGCTGTGTGCATGTAGAATGACGTAACTGTCCCTTGGTATGCTCAATTACTGCCTCTAGACAGCGCGACAGCATTCTAGAGCAGGGAAATTTGTACAGGTGTGATCAGTCTGCATAGGGCCAGGACAACTGGGAATCTGTCTGTATGGTAGAGGGGCCAGACAGATCTGCCAGAACAAATGAAACATGACTTTGGCAGATTCGTATGGTTTCCAAGCTAACAAAGGATGCTACATAGCCTATAAGTGACACTTTAAAGACCTAATTAATCATGTCTTACAGATGTTGACCTCCGTGCTGGGGGGTAAAAAGCTTGGTTGTGTCCCACAAGAAAATTGCCATACTACACTTTCCTACTGTTTATTATTATTCATATATATAAATACACATCTGTTCCCCCCAACCCCCCAGATGGCCGCCTACCATAGAGCTGGGTCTGTTCCATCGTTCCTGCCTGTTAAAAGGAAGGTTTTCATGCCACTGTGCGCAAGATTGCTGGACACATTTAGATATTGCATCTACCTGTTGCTCATGAAGGAATTGTTGGGTTTCTGTAAATCATGAATAAGTCAAAGAGTGTGGTCTAGACCTACTCTATATGGAAAGTGTCTTGAGATCACTTTTGTTATGATTTGGCACTATAAATAATATAAAATTTAATTCAATTTAATTTTTGCTCAACTGTGATGATGGTCAGGAGCTGCATGAAGCTAGATCTGTTTTAATAACTTACTAACTTTACCATTGTTGTGACATTTATATTTTCTTTGAACAGTACGCACTCAAGTGTGTACACACCGACTGGAAGATGGCCTTTACCAGTAAGTTTCCGTTTACGGTCAAAGTGGATTATCTGTGGAGGGGAACAGGAGTTGAAGATGGGGTAATTGCAGCCTTCTGTGCCTACTTTGTTTTCGACTTGGCTTACCCACCCTACATTAAGAATAACCTGTCCTTTCTCCAACCTACAGTACTGAACATTACTGGTGGGTGAAAAGCCCCTTCCATTCACTGTGACCCGAGTGATCAATCTACTATACTAAATATGCCACGGCCATATAGATGTACAAGGTGTAGAAGAACCACCTTCACCTTGATGAAAATGGTTTAACATTCCGTGAGCTGAAATATTTTTGATAGAAGGCAAAAGGATGCATGACTTATTAGTCGTTCCACTTACAGTAGCTAGTTGTGTGCCAACCACACAAAGAGAAACATATAGCCATTCAGGATATAAATGAAGAACTACAACAACTACATATTGGTCAAAATGATTAAAAAAAACAGACCAGTGCAATTATCAGATCGACTAAGGCAGAACTCTGGACTTGCAGGGTCTGCCGCTCAGAAATGGTGTCTTTTTTGGCTCTTGTCTTTTTTAATGGCACATAGTTATTGGGATGTGTACCTGATCGGTCGTGACATTGTAATTGCCCCAAAAGTTAAGAGGGAAATTCTATCTGTTTTAAACTGACTTGTTTGTGAATTTCTTACAATACTTAAAGATGTTTTTGGAGATGTCATTGCTCCAAAATGCCACTACATGATACATTACTCAAGACTTATTGCCATTTACGGCCCCCTGCCTACAGTATGGTGCATGCCCTTTGAGGCAAAACATAAATATTTTAAGACTGTTGCAAGTAGCTGCAGAAATTTCCTATGTAGCAAAAACTTTAAGTGACAGGCACCAATTGCGACAATGCTGGGAGTTTTCCCAAGACAACGCTTTGTGAATGAATTTGAGATGGTTATAGGGACGAGTACAGATACTCCATTTTCATCCCTCCCCTTAGCGCTACAGAGATGTCTTGATAGTGTACATGGAGGTGAAGACACATTTCAAAACATGCAGCGTGTTTCAGGGGTGATTATTGACAGTGTAAAATATGCATGTAATGATGTATTCATTGTTGATTATTTGCATGCAGAGAATATTCAGATCAAATACATTTTCAATATTCACACACTGTGGCTTCTTTGCGGTAAGCTTCTTGTCCCAATGTCTTCAGATTTACACCTGCATGTAAACACAGTCAAAGTTGAACCTCAATAGAGTGTAATAAGACCAGGATAATAAATTGACTCTCAGTCTTTGGACATGTACAATATACATTTGAAATTCTTAAGGGGATTTGGACTTAAAATGGACAAAGTAAGAAAAAAAGGGGTAAAAAACTATTGTTCAGTGGAATGTTAATCTGCATTGATCCATTTTACATTTTTATGAAAAACTCATTGTTATACATTTAATGTGTGACTTTAAGGGGGAGAAAGTAAAAAAATAGATTGTTCAATGGATTGTGTTGCATTCATGCATTTTACATTCTGAAAAATTTTAAATAATTTTGAAATTCTGATGAAATGTGTTTTTGTAGTTATATTTTTATACCAATTTTAATGTGATACTGCCATAATTAAAATCGCTGGGGTTTAGCCCTGCAGACTTGTTGTCGGCCACACTGTCAGAATCCCATTGAAGTTGTTAGGGGAACAGCTAATAGCAGATTCGCCACCTAATGTCAACATGCTCAACTTTGTAAGTTAATTTCAAGAACACCTTCACCATGTGTGCAACATGACTAAACAGGCCATGGCAAACTCTCAATCTAAAATGAAACAGCAGTTTGATTCAAATACATAAGTGGGGACTCAGTACTGGCTCTTTTGCCAATACCGGTGTCAGTGTTACAGGCCAGGTTTGCTGGGCCTTACATTGTTGAGATGAAGCTGAGTAACACAGATGATGTAATTTGTACCCCAGACAGAAAGCGTAAGTCTTGTGTTTGTCATGTTAATATGTTGAAGTCTTATGCTGCCAGGTCCACAGAGGGACAAAATCCCTCCGATGAAGTGAGTTGTGTTGCTGCAGATTCAGTTATTTCAATTTGTGTTACAGATTATAGTTTGACAAAGAAAAATGCAACTGCTCTTGGTGCTCGATTCCAGAACTCACAAACTTTTGACCAATGTCATCTCAAGAGAATCATGTGGCTTATCTTCCAGATTTTCAAAAGGAGGGTGTTCTTCGGCTGATTCAGGCCCACCTTTCTTTGTTTTCAGATGTATCTACTTGCAAAATACAGCATGACATTGATGTATGTCATTTTGGTCCGATTAAGCAGCGTCATTGTCGAGTAACCCAAATCAGGCATGAATTGAGGTTGAGAACTTGCACAAAATTTGGCTGGCAGTTCTGAGCAACAGCTCGAGTTCACCTTGTGTACTGGTCCCAAAAGTTGACTTGACTCATAGGTCCTGTGCAGACTATAGAGAAGTTAACAGTGTAACTAAGTCAGACCCTTTTCCTCTTTCACGTGTTGAAGACTGCACTGATAGAGTAGTAACAGCTTGTTATGTGACCAAGTTAAACTTGCTAAAATGGTACTGGCAAGTTCCCTTGACACAGAGAGCCTCTGACATTTCCGCCTTTGTCACCCCTGACAACTTTCTTCAATACACTGTGACACATTTGGCACGTGTAATGCTCCTGTCAACTTTCAGCAAATCATTTGGACTGTGTTGTCTAGTGTTGATAACATTGACTGTATATAAATAGGTTGATAATTGTGAGGTCTGCTTGGATGATGTAGTGTTTTCATCTGACAGGGAGAGTCACACTGCTTTTCAGCACTTTGAAAATGCCTCATTGACCCTGAAATTGACTGTATTTGCGAAAGCTATCATTTATATTGTCCAAGAAATATGTCAGGGACAGGCTCGCCCCCTAGCGGCCAAAATCAGTGATGTTGCTAAGTACCCAGTACCAACTACCAAACATCAGCTTCTGTTTCCTTGGGCTAGTAGGTTCCAATAGGACCTTTTGCAGTAACTTTCCTGCTATTGTCTCTCCTTTGATTGACCTTCTCAGTCCTTCTAGGGAGTTGGTGTGGGACATCAGATGTGAGCAGGCATTGTAGACTGTAAAAGCTGTCCTGTAAAAGCATTGCATAGCATATTTTCTTCCTCTGTTGATCTGAGAATGGACGTTTATTCTGTTGGTCATAGAGAGAGTAAAACTCTATTGCCCTGTGTCTGGATAGACAGTGCATATGCAGACACTAATCAGTGTAAGTGTAAGATAAGAAGGAAAGTGGAACACATGATGACATTACAGAGTAGTTTTATTTCAACACAGACAATCACATTTCAACAGCAACACATACAACATCAAACATAAATGGATAATCATCTAATAGTCTTTCACGGATCTAAACATCTTTTCATTCAACTTTGGCTTGTAAAGTGCATATATCTGTTTCACAGAGAACACACAGCCTGCAAAAAATGAAAAGGTCCAGAAGAAATTTCACCTTCTTTGTCTTTTTCTGACAATAATATTCTGATCATGTCCACAAAGAAATACATGCAATGTATGTGTTTTAATGTATGTTTTAAGACATACATCTAAAGGAGTAAAAGGTAAATACATGTCAGTACTAACTGCAATCAGTGTAAATAATAAAATTGCTTACACCCCTTGTCATTTTTAAGTGCACAGAACAAGATGTTAATTGTGCTATATGTTTCTAGGTTCAGTGATACATTTTTAGTAAGCAAACTTAAAAAATTGGTTGTTTTAGCTTTGGGAATTGGGAGGTTGATTTTGCTTCACTCAGATGTGGGACACTTGTATATCTTCTCAAGCTTTGAGAGGAAACTCCAGGTAGAAACCTGGGAAATGTTCACGAATAACAAATCTGGTCATGCAACTGTTTCTTTTGTAAAATCAAATATTTCCTGATAAATCAATATAATTTGGATCCCTCTCAAGTTTTGAAAAAATTATGGCTCAGTCATAACATAGAAAAACCAGGTCAAACAAGATTTAGCTTTGATTGTTTTTGGTTTGTTTGGATAAAGAGAATAAGAAGTAAGCATGAGCAGTCAGGCAAACCATGAGCCATGGACTGAACACATCATGTGACTGAAGGTGAACAAACATTTCTTGCTAGGTGATATTTCGTCATCATCATATATATTTAAAATATGAATTAATGCATCTGAAATTGATTGCACCACAGACATATATAAAGATGGACGAATTGTCTCCACTTCCTCCCGTTGAAGAAAAGTGAAGCTAAAATATCTTGAATACGGGTGTCACCATCTTGTGCTATTGACTTCATTTGTTGTCAGAGTTTGCACAGTAGTGATTGTCAATCATGACGTTTCACCCTGTTATTATAGCATCAAATAAATACAACCTAGAAGGGTGCTCAGCAAGTGCATACGTGTCGGCTGTGGCTCAGGAGGTAGAGTCGTTTATCCACCAAACATCGGGTTGGTGGTTCGAGCATAGCTTCCGCCAGTCCACAAGGCCGTTGTGTCCCTGGGCAAGACACTTAACCCTAAATTGCCTCTGACGGCTCTTCCGACAGTGTATGAATATGTAGTATTGTGACAGAAAAATGTCCAGTAAATAGCAGTGCTGTATGAACGTGACTTTCCTGTAAAGCGCTTTGAGTGGTCTATATGACTAGAACAGCGCTATATAAATACAGTCCATTTACTTCTGCCAAGGCTAATGCCCTATCTCGCCATGTTAAAGAAAGTGGGGGAAAAAAATCCTGGATCTGCCTGTTTATCTGGATGTGCTCCAAAATGGAATGGGCTCTTCCTTGGGTCATGCCCCACCCCTTCACAAAACTTCATGTAAATTGGATGAGTAGTTTTTTGTATAATCCTGCTCACTAACCAACCGGTCGCAGCAGATGGCAACCAACAACCGAGTGCAGTTCTGCTAGAAATGTCTTCCTGTTAAAAAGGTTGACAAAGTTTTTTCTCCATGTTCACCAAGTTGCTCATTATGGGAACTGTTGGGTTTTCTCTGTAATATTGCAACTTCTCAACCTTACTATGTAAAGTGCCTTGACATGATGTATGCAGTGATTTGGTGCGATGCTATACAAATGATAGTAAATTGAATTGAACATATTAGATTAACAAACCCAGATGAAAACATAAACTCCTTGGTGGATGTAATTAAAAACTAATTTATCAGAAAAATGAATGCTTTGACAAACCTCAGTGTGATATAAGCTACTTAAAATGAAAGAAACGATTGAATGTATTTAACGTGTATTTAAACATTTTAGTTTGGTCCATGCCCCATCCACTGACATGGATGAGACAGGGTTTATGACCTATACTGCAGCCAGATGATGCAGCGTGATCCAGATGAATTGGCTTCACTTTTGGAGGCTGTCAAGCCAGCCATCTTTATATACAGTCTGTGAGACGGACACATCTGAGAATGGGAATAACGCATGTTGACAGACATTTCTAAGAACAAAGCTCCATTCATGTTCAGGTGGTTTGAAATGGAAGCACAAATGTTTTGAAAGGATAGACCAGTGTCTCTGTAGACAGTATTTACCAGTACCATTATTGTATACAAGAATGCTATTACTATATTTCTATAATATTACACCATTACTGTGCTGTGAGTGACTTTAGTCAAAGCAATAACAAAAATCTAAATTTTATGTTTTTTGCTTTAAGGAGTTGTGTTAATGCATTAACTGTTTATTTTATCTATTTTATTATTTCTCAATGGATTGACAATGAAATGTTGGTATATAAATATATATATGTGTGTGTGTGTGTATATATATATATATATATATATATATATATATATATATATATATATATTGACATGAAATTACATGTATTGTAATAGAGGATTCATCCACATCACCCATAGTTAAATCAAAGTATACAACCTGTACATTTAATGTATTCTATGAATGACTAAATGCATCCAGTCCAGTTACAAAGTCCATGACTATGAAATAAAAACAACACTGAAAACTGGCTCACTTTGACATATTCTTATGTCACATGTATATAAGTTGTTCTTCTTGATAAAAATAATTATTTGCAGCTCATATTCAAACAACAGAGGACAGCAGTAACTGACCTTCAGGGAATCCTTGACAGATACAAACCTGTCTAGAAATCATGTCACACCTGTGAGCTCTCACTTTTTAATGTCTTCACAAAATGTCAAAATAAAAGAATTTCGGCTTTTGCAGGGTTCACAGTGTTGTCATGCAGTCATGGCAAAGTGGTAATGAGGTAGGCATGAACTGAAACTTAATATTAACTGAAAGGTACCTTCAGTGCCTGCCAAGTCTGTCCCAGTGTGAAAGTAGACTGATAAACTGTATATTCATCACAGACGCCCTAACTCTAAAACACTAACATTTCTCTTCATTCTCTACATTCACATTCTTCATTTGACATTGGGATGATTTTACAGATGTTTGTTTCATTGTTTTAATGAACTTCTTAATGAATTGGTTACATTGTACATTAAATATAATGTTTTAATTCATCAGACCTTTGGAGAAAATTGTGTGGTTACACAGTATTTGTTACAGCAGAACTAACTACTCTCTTCATCCAACCCAGAGCTGTAAATTATCTGTGTGTAGTGTTAGTGTAATTCCCACAATGCAATATACAAAGAAAAATTTATCATAAATATAAACGTCAAAAAAATAAAGTAATCGAACGTCAATGTAATGTTTCATTCCAAACTCTTGAATGATTTCCTTTAATTATTTATATAGTTCCATCAGTAGAATGAATTTTTGAGAGCGTTGTTGATATTGGGAAGTGAATGAATTTGAAAAAAAACTTTTTAAAATAAACAAACATATATGAATGTGGTTGTTAAAGAAACATTTTACCGTTTAAAATCAATTTGTCAGTGGTCTGTTACAGAGGCACTGTCTTTTGTCTAAAAAAATATATACTGTATGCATATCTACGTTTTAATACATTATATGGATAATAAGCTAAACCAATTGAATGAATTAGCTATAGTGATGACAGTTATGACTAATTATCACAATATTTTCAATGTGTTAACTGGTCACACTTTCTAAAGTGAATTTCTTCTGTTTTGCTCTAATTTTTCCAAAAATGTATTTCTAGAGTGCTGTTGATGGACAATGTTCCCCTACAATGTAGCATTCTAGTCTTTATACAGCTGTCAGTTTATGAAGAAAAAACTGATATTGGTGCAAAAACTCCAGGGTTAGGTCAGAAAAAAGATCAACTGAAAAACCATGCAATCAAAGTATTCTCTAAGGAGTACCTTAATGTAACTGATGTCTGAAAACACTGGGCAAATAAAGTTTTATAACTAGGTTTCGGAACAGGACCACGCCTCAAATACATCTCATTTCCACTCAGAAAGTACATAAGCTCACCCGTTCCGTTTCCTTCCCCTCTGACTCATTCTTACACAAGTAGCGACAGATGTGCAACGCACTTACCGTACCCCACCGACCACAAACTTATCCTCAATAATTAACCTTTCGCGTCGGGTGTTAAGGATTCCCTAACCATAATTGAGCCTAACCTCGAGTCAGGTTTACCGACGAAACCACATATTTACACGTCAAGTCAGTCCGACCTTCTAACATAATGCCACCCTCACCAAGGCAACAGATCCTCGCCAGTTACCATACTGACCTCGATATAGACCACATATTTTACATAAATAAACGAATGTAAATGACTCTATTTCTCTCTCGATTTACCACATCAGTAAACATTTACCAGAAGCGTTCAGGGTCTCAATCGCAGTTCCAAGTCTTGTTCGTCACATCATGATGTTCATTTCATAAATAACGATCGTAAAATAGATGATAAAGCACTGCAGCGTGGATCCAGCCTCTCATCGCAAATGATTTTTGGCCCCATCAAACTCAAGCGAGCTAAGCGACACATACTTCACACTCAAAGGAGCCCACCACAGTTGAATTTGCCTTCCCTTTTATCACCATACATGGACATCACATGTTCCGCCTCCCTCGACCGCAGGTCAGAGCTGGCTGACTACACATCTCTGATCCTCGACTCGGCCCTCCATTTTCATCTTTCGTCCCTACGTCAGCTCATTACTCCGGCCCTACAATTGATCATTCCTTCTGCCCTACAACCTCTCAATCCTTGGTCCAGACAACCTCTCACTCCTCGGTCACGACAAACTCTCACTCCTCGGTCATGACGACCTCTCACTCCTTCGTCCCTTTGACCACTGATTCCTTCGAACCCTCATCCATTCATCCCTTCGACCCCTCGTTCCTTCATCCCTCTATCCTCCCACTTTCTTTATCATTGCAAGATGCATTATACTCCATAAACTTTAATATTCATAAGTTGGATGCGTGGTCCTGTTAGTGATGTTACCATGGGGATGGTATGGATATGCACTCATACGATGTAACCAAACTCTTGCTACAACTTGAATCCAATTTATACCTAAAACTACTTGACTAGATAATCTCAAAACCACAATAGCAGAGTATATAATTTATATACATGTTATCTATCTGACAAAGTCCACTTACACATTCCAACATGAAGCTCAAATTAGAATAAGGGAGACAATTTTCACTGTGTACAGTTGGCCCTCAAAACATTTGGGAAAGGGTGGAACACTCATGAGACTCAGAGGAGACAGGTGTGTTTTATAATCTGAATAAATAACAGATGACATCAACCTTATGGTTGATCAACAAGCATTACCTGGTGTAAAACATGAGGGAATCATTTCTCTAAAAAAAAGACTAAAAGAATATTGTTACATTTCATGTGGGTGTTTCCAGCCCTGACTTCCATAAACTGCTCTAAATAAAAATGACGCCAAGGGCCAATCAGGTTTCCTTAGTAGTAATCAATAAAGAAATCAAAAAATCAATGGTACCAATCGCACATCTTTCCCTTTTGGACTTTAATATTTTCGGCGGAAACTTCAAACTTTAATCATCTGAAATTAGAATTATAGGCATAGATAAGAATGATCTCTCCCTCCTGTCATCTTCCTTTGTCTCCATTTCTTTGACGTTTCCTCTTACTTTTCTCTTCATCCTCCTGTTTCTTGTGTTGCCATTGTTTTCATGGGAACCCTGATGACATGGTAACCCCCACACAAGTGTTGGCTGGTGAGAGATCACTTCAGGTCAAAGCCCTTAGTCTGGGACTGAGCCTTCTCTTTGGCCTAAAACACACATGAAAGACAATTACCAAACCAAAGTTTTAGATAAATGGATGATGGGACATCAGGGTATCACCAAAATTATAACAGTTCCCCTTGTGGGGGACGTGAGTGTTTGCACCATATTTCATGGCTATCCATACAAGCAGAAGGGCCAATTTCAGTTTTTACTAAATTGGTTGTCTATCTGACTGGAGCTATCATTACTCACACTTGAAATATACCGGGGTATCTTGTTTTTTGTGTAGCTTGTTGAGATGGTATCTAGCATGCCAAGAGTTAATATGCCGGATTGTACTCTAAGATTGGAACTGGTTGAAACAAGCAGAACTTACATGGCAAATTTAAGTCATGGAAGGTTCAGGAGGGATTTGGGACTTAATATTCTATACATAATGACAATGTGGGTCAGGATTTTTTAGGATCATTAACAACTGAATTAATTATCTTAAAGAGAACTAAGGTTGTGAATATTTCTATCAATCAGTCCTGAAATATATGCAGATCTTGCATTCATAACTGCTTTCTGATAATGTGACATCAGAGTTTTTAGTTACGTAAGTGTAAAAGTAAATTGTTGACTTCCAAATGTTTAAAAGTTCGATCATTTAGCCTCTGGAAATTATTTGTTTTTATATTCTGGTATTAAGTTGAGCAATTTGGTCAAGGATAGAAAGGCATTGATCGTTGAATTACTTTCAAAGAGTTTCTGTATCAAGAGTGGATATAAGGAGAGTGAACGATGATGGCTTAAAGGCGTGACAGAATCCAATAGCAGAACTGGAGTTGAGGATGTAAGAGCGTGTTGTAGGGTGGGGTCTAGGTATGGCGAGCTGTAGAGGAACATGTTCAGTCGAACATATCCAACAAAACCCATACCCTAATGGATTAAAATTAATATATGTATTAAAATTATAATTATCCTTATTATTGAATTAAAATTAGGATGCAGCCGAATTTGTTTCAAGGTGGTTTCTTTGATACTAAGAACCAAGTGGACCCATTAGTACCTGTACTCAGAAGTGTGAGTGGTTTCCAACTTACCTTGAGTGAGGGCCGAGGAGGCCTAACAGGTCTGACTTGTCGCACTGGCTCCACTACTGGGCTTGTCTGCCTGTTCAGGGGCTCCAGGTCATCAGCTACATCAGGACAACCAATATATCCTCCAGCTCCAAACACTGAACCCAAATCACCTTCTAACATGTTGTGTCTGATGGGGGCATTGCCTGGAGCCAGGTCCTGGTTGGCAGACATGTTGAGTGTGTCAGGAGTATTGGTCTTACTGGTGTTGGAGACAAAGGTGTTAATGAGTTCCAGTTCAAGCAGGTCTTCTGTTGCCGCATCACTATCTGAGCTATTATTGGTGAGACTGACACTGAGCTCTGGTTCCACAGTACACTGGTTATTGTTTGCTTCAGAGAAGACTTCCTTACTTAGTAAGTCCAACATCTTGTGGTTGTCATGGCTACCTAAGTCTAGCAATTCCTGTTTTTCATTGCTACTGAGCTGCAGGAGTTCCTGGTTGTTGTGGCTACCAGAAACTAGCACTTCCTGATTTACTCTACTACCAAATTCAAATAGTTCTTGGTTGCCAAGGCTGTCGAAATCCAGCACTTGTTTATTCTCCAGATGAGAGAAATCCAGCAATTCTTGATTGCCATGGCTACATGATTCAAGGATTTCTTTGTTACCATAGTTACAAGCTTCAAGTAAGTCCTCATTGTTCGTATTGCCATAGGGTTCCACCACCTCCTGGTTGTCATGACCAAAAAGATCCAGGAGTTCCTGTTTTCGGTTTTCATTGCTAACTAACTCCCTGTTGTCAAGGCAAGAAGGTTCCAACACTTCTTGGTTTCCATTGTTACTCACATCCAGCAGATCTTGGTTACTGTGGCCACAATGATCAAGCACTTCTTGATTTTCATGGGTGTGAGGTTCCAAAACTTCCTGGTTGCTAGAATTAGAGGGTTGTACTTGCTCATTGTTGTCAAAAGCGCAAAGGTCCATTACCTCCAGGTTATCATAGCCACAGAGGTCCAGTACCTCCTGGTTTTCTTCGTCAGGGCTAAGCTTAAAGCCATAAGGGTCGCAGTCCCGTACCATCTGGGAGGAAGTGATGTCAAATCCATAAGGATCATAGTTCAGTTGGTCTGGGTTAGAAGAGGGGGGCTCAGAGTCAAAGGTCAGATGATTTTCAGTAGGTTCTGGGCTCAATTCGGCTTCATCAGGGTCTAAGAGTGTTTGACTCGAATGCTCTGGACTGAGTTTAAACCCATATGGGTCAAAGGAAGACTGACTGGTAGGTTCATAGCTCACCTCAAAGCTCAGCTCTCTGTTTTGTTCTGCTTCGGGCTGGATAAAGAGGTTCTGGGACTCAAGTGAGTTTTGGGGAGTTGCAAGGTGATTGGTTTCCTCCTCCATGTTGCTTAACCATTCTTCCCCCTGACTGGAGGTAACATCACAGGACAGAGATTGCTCTTTTACACCTGTCCAATCAGGTTCCAACATGACTTGCTCAGGGACTGTCTGAGCTGAACCAGAATTAAGACCTGTGAAAATACAACAATTAGGAGTCAAAGCTACAAGTATAAACTTTCAAAGGTAAGCCTTGAGTTGCACATTAAACAAGTCACAAGAAAAAAAATTAGAAACATCCTATCTCAAGAGGATACTGAAAAACTACTGTTAGGATGTCACAATAAGTCAGTGAAAAGCCTCCAGCAATCCAAAATGCTGCAGCATGAGTTGTGACAGAAACTAGAAAAATAGATATATTTCTTGTGTCAGCATCTCTGCATTGGCTCCCTATAAAATTCAGAATATAATTGAAAACCCTGCTCCTCATCTACAAGTCCTTAATAATCTGAATCCCTTTGGGAAATAATAGAAATAATACAGATGAGCATTTTGCCAAGATTCCTTTTAAAGCAATCACCATATACAGTATATAGATGGGATAGGTTACTTATGAAATTCATATGGATTAATAAAAAAAACAAGAATACAATTTAAATATCTTTAATCGCCAAAAGAAAAAGGGGGTTAAGACTAACCAAATTTACAAGCTTATTATCAGGCAGCACAACTAAAAAATATAAAAATACTGTTGTCAGGAACCCTTCATAAAAATAAATGGAGAAAGATGGAATTGAACTGTGGAGATACACCAATAACTATTTTTCATTTGAAGAAATACACTAAATCCCAGGTTGATAGATTGGACAACAGATGTGTAGACACTACATTGAAGGTGTGGAGGGAAGTTTGTAAGAGTTTCAAACTGGAGGGAGAATGATTGTTGTTAAAAGAAATGGAAAATGACTTAGACTTCATCCCTTATAAAAATGACCAAAGCATATTTAAATTATGGGCAAATGTTTTGGGAAAAGGACATGAAATCTTTTGAACAGTTAAAATCAATAAATGACCTACCTAATTCTCACGTGTGTGTTTTTTTGATGTGTTAAAGGTTCAGTAGATAGGATTTGCAAAAATAACTTTTTTTCATATTTGCTGAAACTGTCACTATATCCTGGTCCTAATATGTAAGACAGGTCATATTAGAAATAATCTAGTTTATTTAGCGACCCCTACTGCCTTTAATGCCATTTGCAAGAATCCACTGCACATGAAGAAAAAACACCAATCACAGCCAGGGGGTGTTTCTCTGCACACACTCGTTCGGTCAAGTTCTTAGCAACGAGGAGCTAGCAGCACAAGCGAAGTTAGTTTGAAAACACAATGGCAGAGAAACGCCAAGCATCGAAAAAACTGCCCACCTCCTTTGCCAGTAACTTACATATATGACAAAGACCACGAGCTAAAACGAGCTGAAAGAAATAAGCAGATCGAGATCGGGTCTCAAGGCGAGTGCGTGGTATGGACAGTAGGTTTAGCATGTTTGATCTGAGAGGGCGACCTGTGGAGTATGGGTGAAGTGCGTTACAATAGTCAATGCGTGATGAGATAAAGGCACATATGGGCATCTCAAGTTCAACGGTTGAAACTACAGATCTCAGTTTGCTGATATTTCGCAAGTGGAAAAAGCAAGATTTGGTCAGCTGCTTCACATGGGTGTCAACTGACGACGATTGGGCAAATATGACCCCTAAGTTACGCAGGTGAGGGTTGGACAGCAGAGGAAAGAGGCCGAATACATTTCAAGATTATGGAGACAACCTTCTCTGGAACAACAACCAGAACCTCTGTTTTTTTCATCATTGAATTGTAGGAAATTATTTGCAAACCATTCCATAATGGCGTTAAGACAGTCAAGGAGCCTAGACAACTTAAAAACCTCACTGGGTTTAAATGAGAAGCGAAGTTGAATGTCGTCTGCATATAACTGCTAAGAAATGTTAAAACTGTTTATGACCTGTCCTAATGGCAGCAAATATAGTGAGAACAGTAGGGGCCCCAGAACCGAGCCCTGTGGAATCCCATAGGACAGTGGGGAAGGATTTGACACAAAGTCACCAATAGAGACTTCTTAAACTTTTATCAGTGAGATATGATGAAAACCAATCTAATGCTATGCCTGATATACCCACCCGATCACGTAGCCTCTCAATGACAATGAGGTGGTCAACTGTGTCGAACGCAGAGCTGAGGTCAAAGAGTACCAACAGAGAGCAGTCACCTACATCTGAGGACATTAAGATGTCATTGGAAACCCTCAAGAGAGCAGTGTCAGTAGAGTGCTATTTCCGAAACCCTGACTTATCAAGGATGTTGTGTCTCTCCAACACAGCAGTAAGTTGGTTGGCAACAACCTTCTCTAAAAATGTTGATAAAAATGGGAGTTTAGATATCGGCCTGTAATTATTGGGCATTGCGGTATCTATGTTTGTTCTCTTTAAAATGGGCTGGATGGTAGCGTGCTTAAAATAAGAAGGGACACATCCTGTAGACAAGGAGGAATTTACAATAGCTGCTACAGCAGGGCCAGTGACAGGTAAAGGATGGTAAAACATCAAGAGGGCTAGAGGATAGCTTCATTTTCCTGATGACATTCATTTGATCTTGTGAACTGATTGGATAAAAAGAGTCCAGAACAGTAGGAGATGGTGAGGGGCTAGAGTTGGACGGGCAAGCCAAGGAATGAATACTGGACCTGATTGCCATTACTTTGTCAACAAAGAAGGTAAGGAACTTGTTACAGTCCTCTGTGGAGAACTACGATAATATTGAAGGCGGTGGTGAAACAAATTTTCCCTTGTGAACAAGTCACTCAGCCTGTGCAATGATGTAGCTTCCTGATTTTTCTCGTTTCGTTGATAGCTCAGCAACGGAATGACAGGTGAGCGCTGGGGGCAAGGCTGAAGGCAGAGACTGTGTCGCTATGACATCACATTTCTGCGGAAGTCCTGGGACATCGTTAGAAAAATCAGCTGCTGAATGCAGGCTGTGTGTAGTTGTCTGTTTATTGTCCGTTTGACTCCTTTACGGTACTTACAGAGCCACTAGACCTTATTTATTATGAAAAAAGCCAGGAAATCAGCGACACTCCTGCTGGGGAATCAACTCTGGTCATTGGGGACTCTATTCTGAGGAACGTGAAGCTAGCAAAACCAGCTACCAGTCAAATGTATCCCTAGGGCCAGAGCAGGTGACGTTGAATTTTATTTAAAACTGCTGGCCAAGGATAAACGTAGATATGGTAAAATTATTATTCACGTCGGCAATAATGACACCCGATTACACCAATCAGAGGTCACAAAAGTTAATATTGATTCGGTGTGCTCATATGCAAAAACTGTGTCGGAATATATAGTTTTCACTGGACCCCTGCCTAACCTGACAAGTGATGACATGCCTGATAGCTGCACGTCCTCATTAAACCGCTGGTTGTCGAGGTGGTGTCCAGATAACAGCGCAAGCTTCATAGATAACTGGCACACCTTTTGGAGAAAAACCTGGTCTGATGCGGAGATACGGCATTCATCCTACTTTGGATGGTGCAGCTCTCATTTCTAGAAACCTGACTCAGTTAGCTAGACGGTCAAAACCATGACAGTCCAGATATTCACCACAACACCCCATAGAAACTGTGTCTTCTCGACCACTTTAACTACTACTAAACCAAAAGTAAGTAAGAGAGGATTTGACACATTCAAACCTTATGAAAATCCACTAACATTATAAAAGAACCACAAAATAGAAAGATTAAATGTGGATTATTAAACATTAGGTCACTTCCATCTAAATCTTTGTTAGTGAATGATCTGATAACTGATCATCACTTTGATTTATTCTGTCTGACTGAAACTTGGCTTCAGCCAGAAGAATATGTTAGTTTAAATGAATCAAAACCTCCCACTTTTAATAATACTCATACTCCTTGGATCACCGGCGTGGAGGAGGGGTAGCAGTAATTTTCCACTGAGACTTATTAATTAACCCCCGACCCAAAAATAGCTTTAACTAATTTGAAAAGCCTAACTGTTAGCCTCATACACCCAAGTTGGAAATGTCAAAAACCAGTTTGGATTGTTGTTGTATCATCTTGCGTCATCTCTAAAATCCTTGAAAAACCGGTTTCTAAACAGTTATGTGCTTATTTACGAAGGAATAGTCTGCTTGAAGACTTTCAGTCAGGGTTTAGAAAACATCATAGTACAGAAACAGCACTGCTGAAGGTTACCAATGACCTCATTGTCTCAGACAGTGGACATGTTTCTATTCTGGCCCTATTAGATCTTAGGGCTGCATTTGATACCATTGATCACAATATTCTATTACAGAGACTTAAACACATTATTGGGATTAAAGAAATGGTTTAAGTTTGTTAACGTTAACAACAAATCTTCCATTCATACAAAAGTTTGCCATGGAGTTCCACAAGGTTCTGTGCTGGGACCAATACTTTTCACTTTATATATGCTTCCTTTTGGGCAATATGGGCAACACACATAAATTTCCATTGCTACGCAGATGATACACAGTTGTATTTATCTATAAAGAAACATATTATAAACATCCTTTCTCAAAAGGAGGCTGAAAAACAAGTTCATGCATTTGTCACTTCTAGACTGGACTACTGCAATTCATTAATGTTAGGATGCCCCAATAAGTCTGAAAAGCCTCCAATTAATCCAAAATGCTGCAGCACGAGTTCTGACAGGAACTACAAAAAGAGATCATATTTCTCCAGTGTTTGCATCTCTACAGTGGCTTCCTGTAAAATCCAGGATTGAATTCAAAATCATGCTAATCCACTGTTATACAACTCCTCTCCCCCGATATGTTAACATTACATGTCAATAACTCTGGCTGTGTTTTCTCTCTCTCCTAGTGTATCTCTGGCTCTCCTAGTGCATCTCTGACATGGAGTACGCGAAAGCGGAGCCCAAAACGCGATAGCGGAAATATGGCGACATGTGAGCTGTGAACTGTGTATTTTGTTAGAAGTGACGTAAACTTTAACACGTGACTACGACATTTTTGGTTGTAATAGGCAACGGCCATTTTGAACAATCAGTACAATGTTGTGGGTGTGGCCTCAGCAGCAGCCCTAATGTGATGTAATCTTCTCATATTTTGTAGCGTCCCCTAATTGCGGTACTCCGCCAACTTCACAGTAACACGGAAAACAAGAATGTCAAGTTTTGCGTTGATAGCATTTACTTTGGTCACTATATGCTATAGTTCATGTTCGGTCGCTACCTAAAATATTCGTTTGTTCGTAATTTGCGCATTTTTTAACCAAGCAAAATTCCTTTGATAACTTTTGTCAGGGCCATCTGAAGTTGCTTTATACTTAGTTTCAGGCAGATTGGACGAAAACAGTGAATCTGAAAAAAATATTTTTTGGGTGCAAAAGGGCCTGATCAATTTTTGTCAGAGTCATCTGGAGATGCTACATGCCAAGTTTCGTGCTCGAAAAAGTAGGTTCCCGATAAATCTCGATTCAACTCCATTCAGGGAACACGTGGATATAAGCTTTATGAATGTGAGATGTATGGTATAGGAGTTATTGTTAGGCCTGCTGCTCCTAGGTAGTTTCTCTGTCTCTCCTCTCCCCCTCCCCTCTGGCTGTCGTGGATTCAAACCCATTCAGAGCTCGTCAGAGGAGTGGAGTCTGGTGTGCGGGAATCAGGGTTCCAGCTGCATCTCATCTACCACAATCAACCTCCGCTTCATATACCCGGTCATTCCTCCACTCTGCCTCAGATCCTAGTCAAGACGACCACGCTGCTGTTGGAACCTGACTCCTGATACCGCTTCGCTCCTGCCAGACACCGGACCAGAAAGCCAACACTGAACCTCACCACCAGCCGATCGCTGTATTGCTCTGACGGAACCACTCCTGCCATCCCCCGCCGGAAACCTGTACTTGTACTTAAGTACTTTGAATAAACTGGTTAATTCACTCTCTGGCTCTGTGTTATGTCTGCATTTGGGTTCTACTCTTAATTCAAACGTAACAGTTATAGGCCGAAACACGTTTGTTTTTTTTTAAATTGTAGCGCCCCCAGTGGCAGAAGTGTCAATTTTTGTGCCTGAGGTGTGTGCAGGGTTCTGGACCAGTCCGGAAAATGGCACCAGTCCACCATGCAGGGTTTAGGCTTTGGCAAGACTTTTAGCTCCGGAAAAAAATAATAAGTACTAAAACAGTTGGGTTCCCAGCACCGCTGGTACCGGGATCAGGACCGGGACACACAATAAACATTTTTCACCATTTTATGGACCAAACAACTAATCGATTTATCAAGAAAATAATCGACAGATTAATCGATTATGAAAAGAATCGTCAATTGCAGCCCCAACTGCCACCTACTGCAGTGTCTAGTACTAGTGAAGCGAGCTGCCCTCGCCCCTCATACACACAAAAGACAGAGACATCTCTATCCTGCACTGGGCAGTAGAGAAATATTTAGTCGAGTGTTTAATGGATTAAATTACATGCAAGGGCAATACCCCCGCCAAATTGTAGACCCTTCTACCTGCATCCGGTCTGTACCTACGTTATTATACGTTAACTTTAGCGAACAATATTGGACATTTCAAAATGACCTCAGGCTCATTGACTCCTCGTTCAACAACAAACACATGAACTGTCAAGTCATCAAATTAACTTTACAAACTAGACAAAGACACCACTGAAGTTTAAAGACTACCTCTCACCTGCTTGTCGCCAGGTGGTTGTCGACAGCGGAAGACAGACGCGTGAAAAAAGCCGCAACGCTGACAAGCTTCTGTGCTGCGTTCAAGTGTGCTCATAAAATATTTTTTCAATTAAAAAACACTGTCAAATCCATAGATTTATATGGTAAAATTACAATAAACGATTTACCCAAATAATTTTTGGGGGAAACTGAAAGGGAACGGCACTCCCCGGCGTTCCCCACCATTTCCACCACTTATAATACTGATAACTGATATTTTTGGTCACTATAACCATGAACATCCGCAGTATTCAAGGAGTTAAGCTAGCAGTCCAAGCCTGCTAAATGGCCTGTATCAGAGAACTGTGCAAAAAGAAAAAAAAAAGAAAGATGACAAAGCGTCAGAAGATTGTGGTTAATTTCTCAAAAGAAAGAGGATGTACCATGACAGTTGTATTGAGTTTTGCTTCATAGAGGCAATGGGCATATTTAGAGCTGAGTGTCATTTGCAGTGACAAATTGGCGAATGAAAGTTTGAAACCCTGCAAACTGAAGCGACACCAGACAACTAAACCCCCGAAACAGTGAGCAAATTGTTCCATGCTATTATTTTTTGAATATAAGAAATATAATAAAGTTATTCCTTATGAAGTAAGTCACTTCTTTCCTCTTTATTAAATTCAATCCTTTATTAGGAGTTTATGGTCTCAATCGTTTGTTTTGAAACTCTAGGCTTAAAAACTACAGTTCACAAATCAACGGGTGACGTCACGGTGGGTTGCCTACCCCCCGAATGTGTTCCTGTTAAAAGGGAGTCAAGTGCTTGCTCTTTGTGGTAACTGTTGAGTTTCTCTGTAATATTGTAAAGTCTCGACCTTACTATGTAAAGTGCCTTGAGATAATGAATACGGCGTTATGTAAATAAAATTGAACTTTGAGTTCATTTTAATTAAAATGAGACAAGTTTTATTCTAACTAAGAATTCTGAAACACTATAGTCAAAAGTCTGTAGAGGGGATGAAAATTGCTTAAACATAAATATGTAAAACATAAAAAGGTTCAGTGTTCAATGTTCTAGGATACAGGATTCAGACAATGTAACAAATCCTAGGAAAATAAAAATGTATATAATTAGGAAAGGGTTTCACATTGAGAGACACTCTATGCCAATATATTGTATGGAAATATGGGATTACCTATTATTATTTCAACAAAATGTATCACATGCAGATATATAATAATAAAAACAAGAGAAAGGGTGGGGTCATTCCAGTCATCTAATATGACTTCAGTCAAAAGACTGTAAACATCAGTGTACAATAACTATAAAAAGTATAAATTACCTTTTTCCAGTCCGGTTGGTGCTTCAATGGTGGCCTCTCCAGCTAAAGATCTCAGACTGTGTTCTTCTATGTCAGAGGGAGGGGAGATAGCACCAAGGTCCAGCTCGTACCCATTAGGGTCTGATTCTACAGAATACTGACCCTGGGACCTCCAGCCCTGGATAGGCTCTGGCCCCAGCTCCTCTGACGAGCTCTGAATGGGTTTGAATCCACGAGAATCATCGACAGCAGCGATGGTGTCCAGGTCTTCTCTGCTGTAGCTGATCTCTATGTCGCTGTCTTCATCTGGGAATTCCGACTCAAAGCACTGAGTTCCTGTGGAGGCTTTGTTGTCAGCAAGGGACAGACTAGTGTCTGCCTCATCACCAGCATTTCCTGCCTCTTCAGTGCAAATATTTGTCTCTGGAAACAACATATCTGCTGCAAAGGGGTCGCTGCCTTTGAAAGGGTCTGAAGCATATCCATCTGCCAAAGAGATCATTTAACAAAAGCTTAGGTACTTAGTGACTGGCATGTCACTAAATTACAGTTTTTATTGTCATATTGAAAACAGAAAAAAAGCAGTGTCATGCAACTTGACACTTTGAAGCAACAATTCCATTATGTTGATCAGCAGCAGATGGAAACCAAGTATGTAAAAGCAGTGGTGGAAGAAGTATTTAGAACCTTTAGTTAGGTAAAAGTTAAAATACCATCATAAAAAACTATTCTGTTACAATTTTGAAGTCCTGCATTCAAACTGTTACTTAACTAAAAAACAGTTAAAGCAAAACAATGTAAGAATGCACAGTACAAAAGATTTGCATATATATATAATGCCAACACAAGGCATTGAGGGAGCGTTGTGGCACTGACAGAGATGCCATTCTATCCATTATAAGTTTATGTATCATCTATTTGAAGCTGTATTTTAAGGTCAAAAAGAAAATTGTGTTGCTTTAAAATAAAAATCAAGTATTTCATGCCTTTCATTCAGTCTTATATTATATTATATTATACACTGGGTAGTCTAAGCTATAATTATATTGTAGCTTATATTGTACAATATACAATATGAGCATGTGTGTGAATTGTAGTGGGATAGAGGGGATAGAATTACCATAAAAGGGAAAAATTAGTATGTAATGTAAGCACCCTAAGATTTGACTGAGTAAATTAACTTAGTTAAATGACCCTGCTGTCTGAAATAATTTAAAATCATACTTTTAATTTACACTATATTTGTGGTTATATTTACATTTGAACATTTCCATCAAGAACATAGTTAGCGTGATAACTCCAACCTTGACCCTTGATTCTCCTGAAGGTTTACTACTCACCAGATGTGTCAGTTTTAGGGAACAGGTCTTCATCGAAAAGGTCATCTATGAGACAGAGAAAATTCACTAAATGTAACTAATGAGATAAAGCAAGATGAACTACAAAAGTGGGATCAAAAGATACATTTGATTCAGGGAGCTCATGGGTTGAGTTTGCTTTATGTTGTTCTAGTCTTGAGAAACATATTATCCAAATATTGATGTTTTGGAAGGCGATGGGAAGGGAAATAATCAGGTGGTGAACCCAGTGGGGATGCATGGGTGTTTGCTGGACCAGCCACAACAAGCATGGAGCCCACATTAGACTCTGTCTGATACATACAGTCACTCTGACAGCTGGCAAAGGGGTTGGCTTGGTAGAAGTCAAGCTTGGTGAGGGGGTTTGGGTTGATAATGCACTCTTCCTTCTCTCTCTCCCTTCCACCTTCACTGTTGATCTCCCCTTCCTCTGGATAATCCTCTATGTCAGATCTGCCCATCTGTGGGACAAGACAACACAGTAAGTGCTTTATGTATGTATGTATGTAGCAGCTTGTATAGCTTAGTGGTTTAACATGCTGACTTTGGTTCACAAGGTTGGGATTCGATCCTACTGTAGGCAAGGCCCTTAATGCTACCTGCCTCAAAAGCATCAGAAAAATGAATGTAATTTAATGAATGACCTAAGTTATGCTGTGGGGTTCTGGGGAAATTAAGCTACCTTCGGAGAACTGGTCCCACTGTCGTCTGCTTCTTCTCTGGTATCTGCCAGATTATTGCAGAAAGATGAACCGCTGGCCCCCTGTTAGTCACACAGACAGAGACAATGAGAGGCTTGGAAAATTGTTTTTTTTTTTTTTACTAATGTTCATCGACAGAAAATAAAATAAAACTTCATCAATCAGATAGAGGATTTCCTACCTGTATTGTTAAAAAAAATGGAACTACGGTGGCAATACATTATATTGGTCTATACTGATTACAAGATTATTCAACTTGGAGATCTGTAAGACTGCACAAGTGATGCATCCCATCCCAGACACGTATATCAAAGAAAAGCAAGCAAGACTGTGGTGGAGAAAAGAAATATACTGAAAATTCTCAACAAGTGTCTTGGGCCTTGCATGCCTAGCAGTTATTTCTGACCTCCCCTGTCCTGAGCTAACTCTTCCTCCATGTTGATATGCAATTAACACAGGCAGCGCGCCCCACTAACCACAGCTGCTGGCGCTAGGTTGACCGGTGGAATAATGTGCGCAACAAGATGGCTAGCGGCAACATAGGCGAGTTTCAGCCATAAAACTTTCACAAATTGCAAAAGCTTACTCTAACTGTCTGCTCACACACCTGCCGTCCTCTCATGGATGCACTGCCTCTGGGTGCACAGGAAGTTTCGGGTTTCTTACAGCGATTGGTTTTGTGTATGTGACGTACTTAATCTTGCCCAGGAGTCGTTTGAATTTCTTATTGCAGAGAAATCTCCTACTCCAGGAGAGGAATGTGAAAAAAACTCTTAGTGACAAAATTTGTTCAGATACAAGTCCCTATAGTCAATGTCAGACATTTTAGAGGACGATAGTAGTTATTTGTTCAAAATAGTGTTGTTCAGTGTTCAACAATGTACTGAGTACAGTAAGAGGAAATTCTTTTGAAAAAGTAATTTTTCACAAAAAATAAATGTATGTTTCATAAAGTTGTATGTTTGAATTTGTGCTCTTTCAAAGATAGTGTGATGAATGGCCGAAAGACTTAAAACCAGAAAAAAAGATTTCTGTTCTCAGCTGTGTGGTGAGTATGAAATGACTCTGCTGTTGTCTAACAAATTTACCCTGTGAGCTGTAGCAGTAAGCTGCAGGTAACCGCAGGTCCTTTGAAGAAAACAGCTTTGAAGAAATTAAAGATAAGAGTTGAGAGAGTTATGGTTTGTCATGCATGTACCCAAATGCTATAGTTTCTAGTGATATATCATTCCAATCCTGCCTCTACCTTCTCTACTGCCTTACTTTGTGTATCAGTGGTAGTTCATGAAGTAAAATGACATGATGAGAGGAGATAACTGATAAGAATGATGAGGATTTGATGTTAAAAGACAATAAAAATGTTGTGGATGTTTTGAAGGTTTCCCGGCTCAACAACATATGGGTCAATATGTTCGAGGGAGTGAGAGAGCGACAGCGGTGCAGAGCGCTGAACAGGGCTCTACACTGAAAAAACAGCACAAAACTTCTTACAGCTATTAAATGTTATTTAGTGCTGTCGATCAATCAAAAAATGAACTAATTACTGCACAATTTGCTGTAATGAATCGCGATTAATAGCTTTTTTTCTTCTTAAGACAGAAGTTTGTAATAATGAATATTTAAATTAAAAACTGGAATTAATGTAGAATCAACACAAAGGAAGTATTTAAATTAAAATGCTATTGTTTAATAGCATCTTTTTAACTTTGAGCACAGATTCTCTCCTGTTACTCTATGCTACTGCTCTGTGTATAGTATTTATATGCCTTTGTTTTTTATTTAATGTAATTTTTTTGTTAGATTTTGTACATATTAACCCTTTTTAGTAAATAAATTCTTCTGTCCACTTTGCTGCTGTAATGCCCGAATTTCCCCATTGTGGGACAAATAAAGGTATATCTTATCTTATCTTATCTTGTTAACTACAGCTTTCAAATAAAACTAACAAGATCAAAGTGACTCACCAAGGCCTCGCCGACGTATTTCAGATATCTAGCAGGCTAAATATCTGGACACGTCGGGGAACCCATCTCCTGTGTGAGCTGTGATGTGACAGACAGGATAGCGATAACCTGGAAACCAGGGGAGGAACTGTAGCACAACAACACTCTTCACCCATATTCTCTCCCTTTTCCGTGTTTCTGAAAAAAATCATTGTGCAGACTACATGCGTGGCTTTTTTCTGTCATGTGCGTTTTCACTGCAACAGATTATGAGAATAACCTCAAGCTGGATTTAATGCGGAACCACATATTGAGGCATGAAGTTATTTTTCTCCGTCCTCACAACACAGAGCGTCCTCTCAAACTACTTCCTGTTTCTGACCTGTCAACATAAGAGTCATCATCATCATCATCTTCAACCGCTGCAGCAACTCCAGCAGGAGACCCCAAACTTCCCTTCCACGGACCCCATTTACCAGCTCTGACTGGGGGATCCCGAGGCGTTCCCAGGCCAGTGTGGAGATATAATCTCTCCACTTAGTCCTGGGTCTTCCCCGACGTCTCTTCCCAGCTGGACTTGCCTGGAACACCTCCCAGGGGAGATGCCCATTTAGAGGTGCTGATCTTCATCCCAGCTGCCCAACACTCGGCTGGGAACTGATCCAGTGAGTGCTGAAGGTCACCAACCGATGGTGCCATCAGGACCACATCATCTGCAAAAAGCAGTGATGAGATCCCCAGCTCACTGAACTGCAACCCCTCTCCACCATGACTATGCCTCGATATCCTGTCCATGAATATCACAAACAGGATTGGTGACAAAGTGCAGCCCTGGTGGAGGCTAACCCCCACCGGGAACGAATGAGACTTACTGCCGAGAACCTGGACACAGCTCTCGTTTGAGTTGGGATGGCTCTAAGAAGTGACCCCCTCACCCCATACTCCCGCAGCACCTACCACAGTATCTCCCGGGGGACCCCGTCATACGCTTTCTCCAGATCCACAAAATACATCCCGGCCCCCTCCAGGATGCTTGCGAGAGTAAAGAGCTGGTCCATTGTTCCATGTCCAGGACGGAATCCACATTGTTCCTCTTCAATCTGAGGTTCGACTATCGGCCGAACCCTTCTTTCCAGCACCTTGGAGGAGACTTTAAGCCGGAGGCTGAGGAGTATGATACCCCTGTAACTGGCATACACTCTCTGGTCCCCCTTTATGAACAGGGGAACCACCTCCTGGTCTGCCACTCGTTGGGCACTGTTCCAGACTCCCACGCAATGTTGAAGAGACGTTTCAACCAATACAGCCCCTCCACACTCAAAGATTTCAGCATGTCTGGGCGGATCTCATCAAAATGCTCAAAATGCTCCTTCCACCGCCCGATTACCTCCTCAGTTGAGGTCAACAGTGTCCCTTCCTTACTGTACACAGCTTGGATGGCTCCCCGTTTCCCCCTCCTGAGATGCCGAATGGTTTTCCAGAAGCACCTTGGTGCCGACCTAAAGTCCTTCTCCTTTTTTTTTTCCTTCTTCAGTCGGACAGCTTCCCTGACCGCCGGTGTCCATCACGGTGTTCGAGGGTTACCGCCTCTTGAGGCACCTAAGACCATGAGACCACAGCTCACTCAGCTTCAGCAATGGAAGATTTGAACATTACCCACTCGGGTTCAATGCCCCCAACCTCTACAGGGATGCCAGAAAAGCTCCGCCGGAGACTGGCTGTTGTTTTTCCATATGCACCAAACAGCAGCTCAGAGTATTCAGAGTCCTGCATTGGGCTTCAGTAGGGGACCCTGTTGTTCTGCTGGGAGACTTCAATGCCCACATGGGTAATTTTCTCATAGACGTCAGTAGAAACAGATTTTTGCAACCAGTGGAGTCGCCCTCCGCTGGAAATTTGAGAGACTATTAATGTTTTAGTCTTTTACACATTGGTTTCACTTTACGGACCCGGAGTCTAAGACTATTTCTATACACAAGTCTATGATTGTACACTTACACACCTACACCGACAATGCAATTTTGATGCAATGTTCACTTAGAAGTGCTTCAAGCAGCACTCAACATCATTACTCTGATTTACCATTATCAGGTCAGCATAGGCGGGCAGTGATTGGCTCCTTCCCCATGGCCTCAGAGGGAGTGGATCATCTTCGGTGGTGTCTGCTGGAGAGGTTGACTCCTCTAACTGACTTTCTGGAGTGACTGCACTTCCTGACAGAGAACACAGTGTGTGCTCCTCCTACAGGGAAACAGTGATGGATTTAGACTTTAAATACTTTTTTCCAACACCATGGCGTAGTAAACCTGCTAGTAAACAATCAAACTGTGAAATAAAGTCACACGTCACAGAACTTATTTTTTGACAATTTGTACTTAATTACTTCATAGATATAATTAGTTCCCCATGAATATCAATAGAGAATAACTTTACGTGGTGAATCATTGTAAAAACTACCTTTCTCTGGCGAAAGCTGTGCACACACTGTAAGCTTTTAGAAATGCTGTTGTTAAATACCAAAATCCTGACTATGAAATCACTCTCAGGTCCAGCTCCTTCACCAAATATGCTTCTCTGTAAGTGCCTGTCAACTATGGAACACCTTACTTCTCCCCATTGTGTCTGTTTTTGTCTGTGTTGGTATTTGTTGTGTTACTGTCTAGTGGTTTTGTACCCTTCTGAATGGTTTGTGTCTTTTCAACTCTTACTTAATGCTATTGGTGTCTTTTATGGTCTTTTTGTCTATGGTATTTCAATTTTATCACCCAAATGTCTCAAAATCTAGCCAAAGGACTGCAACTGAAAATTTGCCCGCAAGCTAACACTGGCATATTTACAAAACTTATGATTAATGTATGTTGTCAATAAATCAATTAAATTATTACCCACATAGCACAGACCTAGTGTTTCTATCATATATACATACACAATCATGCAGTGTGTGTGCATGGTGATACAGTACATATATAAAGATGCATGTTCTCTGGTACCTGCAGGATCTCTTCATAGGACTGTCTGATGGAGTCTTGCAGAGGGGTGTTCCTCTCTCCAGCCTCTTCCACTTTCCTCTTGGCCTGTTTCACCTCTTCTCTGAGCCTCTTCAGCCTCCACCTGGCTCTGGCAAGTTCCCTCTCATACTCCTCCACCTGGCTCTCCTTCTGCCCCTCCTCTGCCTGTAGAGACAGGATCTGGCAAGAATCCAGCCCAGATGGTTATTTGTTAAAAAAGTAAACTGTTTATAAAACAAACATGGACTATTTGTTCCAAGTTATAGTGCTACTGCTGCCAAACTGCTAACACTGACCTCAGTCAATACTTATTTTTCTTATACTTTTTAAACACTCATTGGAAACTCAGTATCTGATTATATCCATGCATTGCAAACTTCAGGCAGTCATTGAATTTTCTGAAAATAATTTGACACAGTCAGAGGGATAATCAGCCCTAATCTTACAACCTGCGCAACACAGCAGTTTGCACAACATAACAGCCATTGAAACTTTCAGACCCGTGCACACATTGTTAAAGTAGCAAATAACCTTGCGCCCGATGTCTGCGTTGATGAGTATGTCGGTCTAACAATGAGGTGTGTCCAGGTAAATTGTGGCGGGTTGTTACTTTGAGAGCGCAGACAGGCACTGCACAACTGACATGAAAAAAACATATCCTAAGGTCAATTGGAAAGTATTGCATTGCTACTTTGAGCGTGAATCGTCAAGAGCGTACTATTATACATTACAATACAGCATTCAGAAAGCTGGAGCATTTTTTGTGGCATGTCGGGTTTTGCATAACTGCATGTGCGATTCAAACGGTACCCTTCAGATCATTAAAATAGGGACCACTATCTGAAGAAGAAGATTCATCACTATGGTTATTGATTTGCAGTAGTGTCCAGTCAGAAATCCTTCAACAATGTAAAAACAGACACCAGTGCAGCATCACAGACCTCCAAAAGAAATGGCTTTAACAGAGAAGGCACATTTTCAATCTTGCATCTTGACTACTGGGATCTCTTACTCAAAGACTGCTAGATTAGCTAAGTATATTTACTTTCTGAAAATTGGCATTCTCTGTTAAACTGTTCTGTCTGTAGTTTAAGGTTAACAGTTTGTCTTTGTAGACTGATTATAAGTTGAGTTTCTTCTGTGATTAGCGGGTTACTTTAATTTGAGGTCTGTTGTGATTAGTATTACTGATTAATATTTATTAATTTTCTAGTTTCAGAAGCCTTATTTTATTGTCTTTGCAGACTGATTCTAAGTTGAGTCCTGTTGTGATTAGCACTCCTAAATTAGCTTTATTTCCAGTTTCACAAGCCTTTTTTATTGTGCATTTAGCTACTGGGATATCTTACTCGGACTGCTAGTATTAGCTGAGTATATCTACTTTCTTAAATTGGCATTCCTTCATCTCCTTCTTTATCATCTTTTTCACCACTCTCTCCAAGTAAGGTACTATCCCTAGTCACTTCCCACCACCCCACCACCTGACCCTTTGATCCTTTCCCATCTCACCTTATTCAGTCTATCACTCCTGACCTTAAATACCTCTTTGACAACTGGTTAGGTTCCCAACACTGTTAATGCAGCTTTCTTAAGAAACCCACACTCAACCCATCTAATGTGAAAAATTAAAGACCCGTCTCTCTTCTACCATTCCTTTCCAAAACACTTGAACATGCTGTCTTCACTCAACTTCCTGCATATCTACACTGGAACAATCTTCTTGACCTTGTCGCTTTGGACAAAAGCATCAGCTAAATGAATGATATGTAATGTAATGCCAAATAAGCTCACAGTGCCGATTATGCCCATCAGCACCACATACGTAAATCTCTCTGTATTTCAAAATTTAAAAATATGGTGTCTGTGGCGATACACATCAAGCAACAAGTTTACCAAAGTTGAAGAGGGGAGCAACTGTAATGATAGAGACAAAACAGGCTACAGCAGAGTCTATCAGAGATAAGGAACGTCTCTGATGCTCCATATAAAAAGAAACAGTGTAGGGACAACAGCCTAAAAAAGAGAGATATCGACAGCAAGGACGAACAGCATAAGTTCTGCACTGCAGGTGTATGAAGTTTTCATGCAGTTTACAGTGAAAGAGGACTAGTTGTACCGTAGGTCTTCATCGTTACCTGTTGACTTTCTTCATAGCAGAGCTGTCTAGTTGCCTTTATCTGTTGTACCAGGTTCTCTTTGTGGCTTTCTAGTTTAACTAGCATCTCCTCCAGCTCCTTGCGGTCTGACTGCTGCTCTTGAAGCTCTAAGTTCTCCACAGCCACTGCGTTCTCCAGCTCCTATGATCATACATGTGAATGCATGCATGCACCCACACATGCACGCGCACACACACACGCACACACACACACGCACACAAACAAAGTCCACAGTTTAGAATAATTCCAATTCATCCATCTGTGGAGTAAAAACACACACAGGCACAAGTTGATGTTTTATAGATCACATAGTTTGACTGACTTCATCTTAATCCCTGTGCACTGGTTATGTATCCTGCTGTCTATAAGTACTCCTATGCAAAAAGCAGACTACCTGGAGCTGATTATTCATTCGGGGGTGCACACACTGTATGCTATTACAGAGCAGGTGCAGTGGTTAGCACTGTCGCTTGACAGTAATAAGGTTCGTGGTTTGATTCCCAGTTCAGACCAACCAACCAAGAGCCTTTCTGTGTAGAGTCTGCATGCATGGGTTTTCTCCGGCTTCCTCCCAAAGCCCAAAGACTTGCAGATTGTGGTTAGGTTAATTAGTTTGTCTCTGTTTATTGGCCCTGTAATGGGCACGGTGACGGATTTACTAGTTTCAGCCTAGAAACTAGAGGTTTAACAATACACGTATTTGTATTAAACCGTTCGGTACGGGACTTTCTGTTTAAATGTATTAAATGTATACTGTATTTTCAAAGTCAAGGTAATAATCTGCTTTGTCTCTTGTCTGTGTTTATTGAGACAGAGGGTGTTCTACTTTCAACAGGCTGGAGGTTTGGTGTCATGATTACAACCGGAGGCTGCCGATATCCTCCAGTTCCCAACTGAAATTACCAGCTGGTGGATGCAGCACCTGTTCGTACATGGCTGAGCTGCAGAGGACCAGTGCATCATGTACTGATCCTGGTTTGCGAATGTAAACAGACACAGTATCGCAGCACAGAGGGGAAGAGTTTTCTGTTGATGTATTGTCTCTCCTGTGAATCTTAAAGACGAA
The DNA here is from genome assembly GCF_022379125.1 of Scophthalmus maximus. Taxonomy (NCBI): domain Eukaryota; kingdom Metazoa; phylum Chordata; class Actinopteri; order Pleuronectiformes; family Scophthalmidae; genus Scophthalmus; species Scophthalmus maximus. Next base: position 7,457,023 of record NC_061519.1, on the reverse strand, counting down.
GAATCCTGATGTGGCACCATCGACGTCACCAGCAACACGGCAGAACGCCTCATGACCAGCAAGACGAGCAACTGGCCTCCACATCCTCCATCTCCTCTGGTCTGAGGAAATGAGTCGCTCTGTGCAGGATGGCCGTCATTTTCTCCACAATAGTATGTTGATGCTGTTCCTGGAAGCTTGAAGGTTTCACATCAGCTCCAGAAAAAAACAACCCAGCAAAGACAAATAATCATTCAGATGTGCAAACCTCTTACGTGACGTTTTTAGAGGATTTTAGTGTTGTTTATTCTATGTTGTTATTATATTTATTGCTTAGTTGTGTCTTTAGTATTTTATACATATTCATTCAACTATTTAATATTTATTTAACTATATGAATTGTCTGATATGAATTGTTGATATCTACCAGAATTAAATTTCCCTCTAACATCTGACCTGTGTGGTCAGGTCAGGTGTCTGCTTGAGATATTGCTTGATAAGCAGCGTAATCGCTGAGGTTCTGAGTCAAAAAGTATAATTACTGTACGTTACTAATGATGTATGTGACAGATGAGGTACAGGTACTTCTTACATTAACATATATATATGTGTGTGTGTGCACCTAATTAAGCTGTTTGAGTTGCAAGAAGACGAGGTATGTATGTGGGATGTCGGCTAATCTATTTCAATATTATTACATTATTAAATTACCAAAACTCTGTACCTTACAGTTTATTAGTTACAACTAGATAAAGCGAAAATGATAAAGCAGTCCTGCCTCAGCCAGTTTTTAATATTATGTTTTTTATTTGATTAGTTTGAACAGTGTTGGCTGTCCATCCCATATGAATGAAATATTTGTAACACCTCTCAGTAAAACTCAGTACAGTTAAATAGCAGTGATTTTGATGTTGTGGTTGTTGGGGATTGTATATGGTATATATTAGTATTGTAAGGAAATGCCTCATCGCTGCATCTCTCCATTCTCAACCATATCCTGTCCCGTCTTCACGGATCTGTTGGAGAACGCGAAATACATACTCGCTTTCAACAGAAAATTATTAAACATCATAAGTTGACATTCATGATTTTAAATTTTAACTACTCAAGTGTGAATATCCGCAGGTTTTCTTAGTCTCCCATGTAATTAGTAAATACTGATAATCTTCATCTTAAATTCAATTCCTTATAACATCAATCAATCAGGTCATGAAATAAGTTTTTTTCTGTCGGTGACATATTGTGCAAAATTAACTTTTTCAGTGTCCAGGTATCTGTGGAGCATGCCCGCCAACAAACTGTGAAAAAGACTGTCTAAAATCTATAGCCTGGCTCCGAACAACTGGTTAAGATTTCTCTCCCCCTCTGATGTCACAGTTGGACCCACCCACGACATCTCTGGTGAAGGGGTGTGGCATTTCCTACACATTTGGTTCGGTTGACCAATCACAACAGACTGGGCCTGCTGGCCAATCAGAGCAGACTAGGGTTCATCGGGAGGTGGGGTTAAAATAAATCCAGGCGTTTAAGACAGAGGGTGAAAAGAGGAGCTGCAGGAATGGGCAGTATGAGGACACTGATGCCTTTTCTGAACATTATAGCATGTAAAACGTTTCAAGTAGTAACCCAAATTAAAAGTCTGAGCCAGAAGATGAGCATAATATGTCACCTTTAAGTGATTTCTGTGACTGGAGTTTTCAGAGGCTGGAGAGTGTCTATGTGCCAGCAGTCTTAGTTGCAGTAAGCATGACATTAACTGTAACAATGACAACTTTACAACTAGATCAGGTGTGATTGGAGAAGCTGTTTTTAGGTCCTGATGATTTCAGTCAAACCCTTCATTATAGCAGCAGCTTTCAGGGCCTGAGTTTTGCCCCGAGGTAATTCAGACTTGCACTGAGCACATGTAAATCTACAGCTTCATGTAGTCTTAGTCTTACAGAATAACGACATTACATGACAGCATCATGGGGAATCCAGTAACGGAGCAGTCCCAAAATAAAAACACTACGCTCACACAGAAAAGGAATATAATTTGTTCCACACATTTACTCAAACATAAACATTCACACACACACACCAGTGCTAGGTGTTGCGGTCTTCTTACTCTGATCTCGGCCGTCTTGGCAAGGACTCCTTCATCCGTTTCAACGACGTCAGTGTCCCTGGGAGAGGACCAGCAGAGAAGACAAGAGTGTTTAAGGAGGGAGGAGAGGGAGCACTCATTCTTCCAGTCTGCCTTCCCTCCATCATGTCCTCCTTCCCATGATCCCTCTATTTTTTCCTGCTGCACTGCTGGCTCCTCCATTGCTTCCCTTGCTAGCTGTCTCTACACTGCAGAGGAGGCGGAGTTGCCTCTGTGAACGTGTGTGTCGTGATCGATGCATACGGGCAGAATGCACCAATGTGAGAATGGAAAGAGAGGGGGGTGAGTTAGAGTGAAAGCAGCAGGGTAGGAGAATGTCCTTCCTCCTCTCTATTTTCCTCCTTTCATATCTCTCCTCTTCCTTCCCCTTTCCCTTCTATCCTCATGCTGCTTCTCTAGTCCTCACATTTCTAACCTCTTTCTCTTGTTCCCCCTCCCCCTCCCCCTCTATTCCATCACCATAACTGGCCACTGCAGTATGCATCTCTCTCTCTCTCTCTCTCTCTCTCTCTCTCTCTCTCTCTCTCACACACACACGGACACACACACAATTTAATTCAATTCAATTCTATTAGTATAGCACCAAATCATAACATTATATTGTGACTCGACCTCACAATATTATATCAAAGTGAAACCCAACAATTCTCAAATCTCAATATTATCACAGAGAAACATAATAATTCCCACAATGAGCAAGCATTTGGCAACTGTGGAGGAGAAGAAAAAAAACCTTTTAACAGGAAGAAATCTCTGGCAGAACCGGACTCAGTTGTGGCCAGTCATCTGTCTAGACCGGTTGGGGTGAGGAAAGAAATGGGGGAGAGAGGAGAGGTGGGCAGGAAGAGGGGGAGAGAAGAGACAGGAGGAGAGGAGAGAGAGAGAGAGAGAGAGGACAGTTGTACAACCGCCACTTTAATCTTTACCAAACGGATACTTATAATTACAAAATTGATACTGACACTAATAGATGCAATTATGTTGTTGTTATTATTAGTAATAATAAAAATAATAATAATGATGGATTTGGGTCCTGCCGCTCTGGAGTCAACGATACACTAGGAGAGAGAGAAAACACAAACAGTTAGTGACATCTAATGTAAACATATCGGCGGAGAGATGTGTTGTATAACAGTTGCTTTAATCTCTACGAAACTGATACTTATGATTATGGAAATAATGACACTTATAAATGCAATGATCTTTGTGGGAGCCGAGTTATACTGCGACATGTTCATGTTCATGCTTAGTCTAGAATGAGTGCAGTTTATATTGTTTATAGTACCTTAGGTCTAATAGTTAACACAGCATGTTACTGTCACCTTAAGAGAAGTAGCTTATGGCTTTTTTTGTCCTGGACATCAACGTATCAATGTGCCTCTGTTGTTCGTCAGCATCAGTTGATGCATCAGTTGATGCTGACCAGTTAGTTCAGTTGAGATTCAGAAACCTACCGAGCAACATGGTTTTCTTACCGTAGTACACCCATCTGTACTTTGCTTTGGATACATCTGTAAGGTTTCACAAATTGTGGATTAAATGTTTCGTTCTACCCTTTACACTGGAGTACCGTGAAGCTTTTTCCCACCAGATTGGTGTACACGAGTCCATTCGAGGAAATCAACGAGTCTCAGCTCACACATTCTTAAGAAAACCTGCTCAACACGGATGGATGGTCAAGGAGAGGAAAGAAGTACGTCAAACCCAAGGTACCGAGGTTGTGAGTAAAGTTCATCTCTCTAAAGAGGAAGGAACCAGGTAAGCCAGTAACCTAGCAAATGGAGCAAGGAAGCAAAGATGCAGCTGTTGAAATGGGTGACAAAAGTCACACCTAAGGCAATGGAAAATGATAGGGAGCAAGCCATTGGGTTAAGGGAAACTAAGCTAAGTTAACTCAGATAACTGCGTCAAAGGGACGTATCATCAACACTCTGAGGAGGACGAAATGAACAGAGATCCAACTAGCTGGTTCGGACCCAAGGCCGTTGCCGTCGAGGTCTTTATGCAAGAGATTGTTGTCTGGATAGACGGTGCAGAGAGACGTGTTGCAGAGGCTACATGTTATGACAAAAAGGTGCGGCAATCGGACAGATCTTCCAGATCAGGTTCCAAGGGTTTCTTCCCGTGCTTCATCTTCGGCTTCGTCTGGTTGGCGGAAGGCAGAGTTGGAGAGCGCTACGTTGCAAGCCCGGGCAGTAACTGTTAAACTCAGACAAGTATTGGTGGTGAAAGAAGCCGAGATGGAAGCGCAAATACAAAGCGAAACGATGGAAATGGAAGCACAAATACATGTTGTTAACGTTAACAAATTGAAATCTATCAGATAAATATGACTTAAACCATTTTAGTGCTGTTCCTTTAATTCCAATGTGTTCTTGTCTCTGTAATAGAATATTGTGATCAATGGTGTCAAATGCAGCACTAAGATCTAATAGGACGAGAATAGAAAAATGTCCACTATCTGAGGCCATGAGAAGGTCTGGGTCACCTACCTCAAGATCCCCCCAAGATCCCTCAAGATGAATGTGACAGAAAAAGCATGGTAAACAGCAGCGCTATATGAATGTGTGTGTGAATGTGACTTGTACTATAAAAGTGCTTTGAGTGGTCTGTAAGATTGGAAAGGTGCTATATAAATACAGCCCATTTACACAGCAAAGTAAATGGACTGATAACAGTTTCTCCGTTGAAATAATTTTACAAAATTATTCCATATGTGAGCAGTGACACCGTGTATCATCCATATTTACATGTTACATTTACATGTAAACAAAGTATTACATAGTACAACAAGTTCTAGTATATGTATTCTTTTATGATCACTAGAGGGCAACATACAGTATCTGAACAGAAAGAGAAGCCTTCCCTTTCCCACCCACACCCTTTCACTCCAGCCTCTCTCTGTGTGTGTGTGTGTGTGTGTGTGTGTGTGTGTGTGTGTGTGTGTGTGTGTGTGTGTGTGTGTGTGTGTGTCTAAACAATGGTGATAATACCACTGTTCTTGATCACAGATGGTCTATTGTTTTCAGCCAGTGTGGTCTGAATGTATTTGTACCCTCACAACTTGGCATTTTAACAACAAGCACAACAGCATACACAACCATATTTCTGCCCCCCTCCCCCACAAAAATAAATTAATAATAATAATAATAACAATAATAATAATAATAATAATAATAACAATAATAATAATAATAATAATAATAATAATAATAATAATAAATATGCTCACACAAACACACAGATATTTTTTTTAGATATTTGCAATCCCTATTATACGTTTCATTCTGACTCTAATATGAAATGCGAATTAACAAACTTAAACTACCCACTGGCATTTGAACTTCATCTCCATTATCTATACCGCTTTATCCTTTAAAGTTTGGGGGGCGTTGACATGGCAAGAGGCAGAAACAGGTCGCCAGCCCATCACAGGGCCAACATACTGAGACAAACAATCATTCTCACACATTCAGACCTATGGTCAATTTAGAGTCTTCAATTAACCAAACCCTAATCTGTATGACTTTGGACATTTCCTTTATGGGAGGAAACGGGACGAAGCTCAGGAATGAGGTTGAAAGCTGCTGATATTTCATGCACATATTAGATAGCTTTGAGGAATAATGCTGGAATTTTTTTTTCATATTTTCCTATTATAAACAAAGCCCAATAAATAAAACCAACAATGTGTCTTTCCCCTCTCTCAACACCTCCCCTCCCCTGGAGAAAACCCATGCAGACACTTGGTTGGTTGGTTGTAACCTGGATTCGTACCAAGAACTTTCTTGTAGCAGCTGCTTTCTTGCAAGTGAGACAGGCAGTAATGCCTGTTGCAGTGTGGTTGACAGGTTGCACAGATGAGTGCAACTTGCTAAATGTGAAATGAAGAGCTTATTTTTTTGCTGTTGTTTGCAGCTTTATTAAATTACTCAGAAATAAAAGACTGGTGCAACATGTGGAATTTCCTAATAGGCCCACACTGATTCCTGGACCAGCAGTAGGAGACGGCTTATTGAAGAGGTCTACAAAGGGAATGATGCTCAACTCCTGCATTGCCAGAAGAGGGTGCTCACAGTGCAGGGAAAGCACAATGTGTCAGTAGACTGACACAGAATCAAGGCAGCATATCTCATTACAACTTAAGGGGGGACCACAGAATTTTCTGGAGTGAACACAAATAATATATCATCAACTCCAATGAACTAGGTGGACTGTATTTTTATAGCGATTTTTTTGTCTTATCTTGAATTTCCCTACGAGGGATCAGTAAAGGTTAATCTCATCTTATCTTATCTTAACCACAGTACAAGTCACATTCACCCCTTCACACATACAGTGCTTCTATAAAGAGCGGCACAGAGATCAGGGGCAATTTGGGGTTACGTGTCTTATCCAAGGACACTTTGGCATGCGCACTGGAGTGTCCAGGGATCGACCTTCTTGATAGTGGATGACCTGCTCTACCTCCTGAGCCAGGAGTCGGGTTTTAGCAGCTCCACAGCGGCAATAAGGCTCCCTCTCAAATTGTCTTTATGAGTGAAGTTTTTAGCCCTTGAGCTATTACCTTGCTCAACACAAAACTTTCCTGCATATAATTTTTTTCTGCGAGAATGTGTGAAATGAATTGTATATTTATTCGCTAGGAACCAAACTCCATCAAAGAGTGTTAACTCTCGTATGAGATCACTTACTCACCATTCTTTCATCACTGTGAGTGTCGCCTCAGACTAGGTACACTGGGCTGAATTTTTACTTCCCCCAAAATAGTATTTTTGTTAGAAAGAACGACATTATGCATCTACTTGTGTGTTTCCTTCACCCTCAAGCAAACAACCAGCAGGCATGAGACATTGCAGTCTACTGTTTTATGAAGTTTTCTTTGATCCCATGAGATTTTTTTATTTACGAATAGTTTTTTCTCGAATTTATAAAGTGCCCCCCCTATCAACTGCATATGTCTCAGGCCATACACAACCATCATATCTGGTGTCAGTATCACACTGACTGACCTGTCTTTTAACGGATAAACTAACACTGGACAATAATTCTGAAACAACTATTTAATCCACAGAAAATTCTTTTGTAACAATTTTGTCAATTTGACTTGTCAAATGTGAGCATTTGCTGCTTTTTTTAATACATTTACACATTAATCGATTAATGAAATTCTCCTCCTATCAATCATTATTGCAGCCACACTAGACAATAAATAAATCTTAGTTACTTAACGTTTTCTGAGGAAGTTATCAGCTGGTTCATGTGACAGTTAATTAATACAAAACATTATAAACATTGGTAAAATGTCTAATATGTATAATTACATAGTGCTTATATTGTGTGACTTTTGCTGAAGTGAAGGCCAGAAATAAGCAGCCCCAACCACGCACGCACGCACGCACGCACGCACGCACACACATACACACTCCAACAGCTCAGAGTTGTCTGTTGATATGTGTCATTGATCCTTCATTCATTCCTTGACCGGCCCAGCTGTCAGTCACTTCCACGTCATCTCCAACGGCTGCACAGTGTCACAGTAAAACTCCAGACGCCTCTCTGGGATCAGCCATACAATCTGCCTGCTCACTGCTACCAGTGATCATTCGAGAAAACATACTGACCCTGAATCAGTTCCTGGTGGGACACTGGACTGCAAAGGAAGAAGAAAGGACAGAGAGAAGGAAAGAAAAGGGTGGGGGTGTTAGCATGGAAGAGAAATAAACTGGGTTGGGAGGGGGTTGGGGAAATTGGAGGGAGGAGGGAGGGAAAGAAGGAAGGAGGAAAGCAGGCAGGAGGTAAGGAGATAAGGCAACTAGAGCAAGGTGAAAGAACGCAGAGAAAAAGGAAACAAGGGAAAGAGGAAAAAAGAGATTGTAGGAAATGAAAATGAAGGAGGAAAGGAGGGAAGAGACAGTCTTCTGCATCTCAGTTCAACGTCACCAGTCACACAGATCTGCTCTCAAAACCAAAAAATAGGTTTTGGTTTTGGTAATTAAAAAAAAAAAATAGGAGCATATTGTTTAGCCCCCAGGGCAGACTCATACAGTAGAGAAGCTACGCCAGAGGAGACAGGGGTGGGGTTACATCTCCAACACCAACAGAGATATCCAATAGAGGAAGGGTGGGGGGGGGGGGATGCAGGGATTATGCAGCTCAATCAGACTCTGGCAGATTATGTCTGACCAAAACAGACTCGGCAAGGGAAGCAGATTAACAACTATTTTCAAATAGTTTTGTTGGGTGAAAACAATCAGCTTTGTGATTAAGGGGAGAACTAAAGGCATCAAATGGCCCACAGATGTAAAAGCGATGATTTTTGGGAATTAAATCTGCCCCACAAATCCTCTCAAATCCATTGGTTTCAATATGTTTGGGAGGTTAGATTGTAATTGGCTTGATTTTATTAATCCAAAATATGTTACCAGAAAGTCCCTGGAACCCAATTAGAAGCATTAAAAACATGTGTCACTAGGGTATAATTAGTAATCTTTATAGTGTCATGAACACTTATTTGTTACATGGATTAAATGCACAGCTTAATTACTAATACACACATAATATTGTATGGAATTAGTAAGGAATTTACTGGATTTCTAGTAATGCTGAGTTGTTCAGTGGTTGGAGTTGCCACCGAATTGAAGTGCTGTTCTTCACGTGTGCCCGACCCAAGTCAGCTAGACCTTCAGGAATAACAAACTGAGCGCTAACACTAACAAATCTGAAAACTGGGTCTTTATTTTGTAGGTGTAATTATATGTAAAGTGGAATGTCACAACATTCTCTTTAATGATGCAACTCTACTGTGGTAAAGGTTTGCAAAAAACACTTGGAGAGGTTGAGGGATAGATCATGGTTATGATTAAAATAGATAGAATAGTTTCTTTAGGTCTTCATGGTGTTCCTCATTTTATGTGATTGTAGTTGCATTTCAAAATCTCAGCAGTTAATTTGCTGAGTTCTTAGTAACCAGGGTGATGCTGTTAATGAATATATTATTTTTTTCCACACAAAAATACTACTTAAATTCTACTTCCTTTTATTCATAGTCACATTAACTTTTCAAACACAGCATTGGCTTAACACATGAGCTTTTTTCTATGTGATAAATACTCGCGTGTCATCTGTAAATGATTTTTTGGGGGGATATGGATTGTCCTATACAGTACATCAAATGTATGCCCTATGATAATATTTTTAGAGCATTTCTGTGACTAGCTACAGACACTGGGGTTCAAAACTCCATCCAAACTTAATATAAAATTACCTATTTTTAAACACTTCAAAGAGCTGATGTTTTAGGCCACTTACATAAACAGGGGAACACACTTGTAAACGGCACTAAACCTATAAGACTAATCATCAGTCCTCTTTAATTCCAGATGTTGTGCTGAAATTGAATTGAATTGATTGGAGGAACCTCCATGCTGTGAATGAGTCCCTGTCAGCGGTGCAGCGAGGCTGTGGGGAGTGTGAGATGGAGGTCCAGGCTGGATGATGAGTGACACCCTGAATGTGCATTCCACTTGATTTGCTCAGTGCTTCAATTCACTGATGGTAGTCCTTTCATCCCATTAGCTCCAAATTCCTATAACCAGGTCTCTAAATGCATGGGCCCCCATATCAGGGCTGGCCCCTGCTGGGAGGGCATATGGGCAGCTTTGTTGGCAGGAAGGGAGTGTGTGCAGGGTCCACCAATCACTGCCCTCGCCTGGGGAGTTAAACAAATTGATTGGCAGGCTAGTGGCGGCCAGTTCCAGACTGCGGTCTCTATTCATCCCAACACAGAGTTCAGAGTGCTCTGCAGTAAACCAGCTGAAAGGCCTGAGGCGGACGCAGGGGGGATGTAAAGGGGGGATTAGCCTATTCTTTAAACATATACTTCCACATTTTGTTACAAACACAACAGAGAATCAAACCTTCACATTGAGTCCCAGTTCAAATGTTTGGAATTAGACTGTAACGCTCAGCAGTGAGCAAGGAGGAGATCTGAGAATGTTGGGGCACTGTTGGCTGCTACAGCTATGACATGTTCTGTTTTTTTACATTTTTATTTAGACTGTATATATATGTTTCCATCCAAATAGCACATTTTTCAAAAAAAGTCGAAGTGAAGGCAGTGACTCATGATTAGAGTTACATAGAGAGAGTTTTTTTAAGTTAAAGTGTACGCTGTTCTGTAATGACCACAGCAATGACTGTGTTTTTCAAAGTTTACTCAGCCTACTCCTCCATTGAATTGGTATGAAATGTTACTCAGTAGATTGCATACCTCCTCCATGGCCCAACAAAAGTCCCCTTAAGAAAACCACATTTAAGATTTTTTTATTTGGATCTGCACCAAATTGCACACACTCATACACTGATCAGCCATAACATTATGAACACTGACAGGTGAAGGGCAATAACATAGACAATTTGAACACTCACACACACAAATTTTACAACTTTTTAACCTCAAATTGCTCAGTAAAAATATTGTTAAAATGCTCTATACAATATTAAATTAAGATACCAATAACATTGATTATCTCATTACAATGGCACAGGTCAGTGGGTGGGATATTGTGAACCGGCACCACGGTCATGGCTGCCCAAGACTCATTGATGTGCGTGGGGAGTGAAGGATAGGCCGTGTTGTCTGATCCCACATAAGAGCTACTTTAGCACAAATTACTGAAAAAGTACATGCTAATGTGGAGCCACAGAATGCCCATGCTGACCCCTGTCCGCCTCTCAAAGCTCCTACAATGGGCAATTGAACATCAGAACTGGACCACAGACCAATGGAAGGTGTCCTGGTCAGATGAATCAGATTTTCTTTTACATCATGTGGACAGCTGGGTTCAGAGATGGCACCGGGATGCACTATGGGAAGGGGGATCTTGTGGAATTTTGTCTATCCATCTTGAGAACTCTTGGTTCTCAGGCACCAAGCAAGGCCATCTTAATTATGGCAAGCCAAAATGATCAGTGGGCTGCACGGTGGCGTAGTGGTTAGCACTTTCGCCTCACAGCAAAGAGGTTCTGGGTTTGAATCCTGGTTCACACCAACCAGGGCCTTTCTGTGTGGAGTTCTCTCCGTGTATGTGTATGTGTATGTGTATGCGTGGGTTCTGTCCGGGTTCTCTGAATGTGAGATTGAATGGTTGTTTGTCTCTGTATGTGGCCCTGCGATAGGAAACCCCGTCTCTCGCCCAATGTGAGCTGGGATTGGCTCCAGCCCCCCGGGACCCTTAAATGGATAAAGCGGTAGACGAGGGATGGATGAAAATAATCAGCGGGCAGTCTCTCTCAAGGTGTCACAGTCATGGGGAGATGACGTTATTTCTCTAATCTAAATACAACTATAGAGACCGGAAATAAGCAGACTATCTTGGGACGCCATACTGAACCTGTTGATCTGTGTAGCAAACCAGAAGTCTCCTAAATATTGAGATCTTATAATATATCCACGGTTTTTGTCTTCCTGATTCAGCATTCACTCCATCAATTATTCCATTTCAGAGGAAACCCAGCGAAAGCAGTGTGATGACTTGGGCAACATTCTGCTGAGAAACTTTGGGTCCTGCCATTCACATGGCTGTTACTTTGGCACGTACCACCAACCTTAAATGTTGTTGCAGACCAAATAAGCCCCTTCATGGAAACCCCCCTTCGTATTGGCAGTGGCCCCTTTCAGCACATAATGTGCCCTGCCACACTGCAAAAATGGTTCAAATATTGTTTGAGGAACACAACAATGAGTTCAAGGTATTGACTTGGCTCCAAATTCCAATGATCTCAATCCAACCAAGCATCTGTAGGATGTGCTAGACACCTTCAGTGGTCTTGTGGAGTCTGTGCCTTGACAGGTCAGAGCTGCTTTGGCGGCAAACGGGAGACCTACACAATATTGTTGGGTGTTCCTGGTCTGCAGTGGTTCAGTACCTTGAGACAATGCATGTTGTGATTTGGCGCAATACAAATAAAATTGAATTGAATTGAATTGAATTGAATCAACCAACCAAAACACACACACATACTTAGACAAGGGAAGACACAAGGCTTTGTTGGCGTTATATAGTTGTTTCTATAATGTAACAACAAATATTATAATAATGTAATTTATCTGAAAATATAAATAAGTGATTAATTTAGGGTTCTCAGAATAATCCAGCGATTATCCATATAGTCCCACATTAGCCAAAGTGCTAAAAAGACAAATAAAGTACATGAAAAAGGATCAACAACACAACCTGGCAACCCAAAGTTATTAATGCTTGTTACTGAGCTTTGGTCTTGTTAAAAGATTATCGACTATAAGTAAAATTTGACAGCACTAAATTTGTTTTGAAAGAAAGTGGACTCACTTTTCTCCCACCAGTTTGGTGCTCCTCTGGTGGCACTGTGGTGGGTCCACACTGTGACTGGAGCAAGAACAGACCTGATGACAACAGTGGTCATCTGTTGATGACAAGGTAAATGGCTCAGTGCCCATACAGATTACGCACTCCAGCAATTAGCCAGGGCCAGTCAGCCAGCAAGACACCAACTCATGGACAATAACTACAACTGGCCAACCAATCATAGCATACTGGACAACACAGCCATACGCATGCACGCACGCATGCACACACACAGACACACACACACACACACACACACACACTGATGCCCAGATGCTAAGCACTAATCCCTGAATGATTGTTGTGTTATTTCTTTTGTCGGTGCTTTATGACGCTCTGTCATGCTTCTGACATTCACATACTCGGCCTCATGAAGCGTGACTTCTGACTCAGACTGAATTGATTTTTTTTCCTTCTCTCCTTTTTATTTCCTTTTCTTTGTATTTCACTGTGTCATTTTGCCAACCTGAATGAAAGCGGGTGTTATGGAGGCCTTTGTCGCCTTTGCTGTATTGAAAATGTTTTGGACTCCTTCCAGTATTGGCCAAAAGCTCCCTTTCACTTTATATAAAAGTGGAACTTTCCTTTACTCAGATATGATCTCAGCTAAAACAGGACTGATGTCTTTCAGAGTGAATGAAGCCAAACTGAGAGGGACAGAGGGAGTGAGAGGATGGTGGGAAGAGAGCGTACAGGAGGGGACAAACGCACACACACACACACACACACACACACACACACACACCCAAGCTTGTCACATTGTCAACAACAGTGTTATGGTTGTGTGTGTTCTGTGCAGGCCTGATGTATTCTATGATACTGACACATGATGTGTGATCTGTATTCAAATAGCACTTTTTTAGTCTTATTGACCAAGCTCAAAGCGCTTTTAAGGACACACACAAGTCACATTGACCCATTCACACACATTCATGCAGCACTGCTATTTACCGCACTTTTTCTATCACATTCAAACACATTCATACACTGCCGGAAGTGTAGAAGTGCAAGCCACAACCATCATCGAGCAGCTGAAGTCTCTCTCGAGGTGTCAATACAGAGACTGGGAAAAGGCAGATTGTCTTGGGGCGCCATACAGTGACCACCTTGTTGATCTGTGCAAACAACCCAGAAATCTCCTTGATATATATTCAGCTCTTATAAGAAATACTTCTGCTTAAGACATCCACGGTTTCCGTCTCCCTGAATCAGCATCCACTCCATCAATTATTCCTTTTCAAGGAGGATTACATCTGTTGTACAGTTCTGGAAATTGATGCTCTAATCCTGGTTTGTCCTAAAAGGCTTCAAAGTGTGAGGACCAACTGATTAGTTTAGCAAATGTATCTTATCCTTTGTGTATATATATATTATTCTTCCTATTTCATCCCACTTTCAAATGAAATTCATATTTTATTGCATGTCATACTGAAAATAATGTTTAAAAATGACAAACGGGTGGCTTTCTTAATCGAAGACCCAAATGTCAACAGCCTTTTGCACAATGTTATTAAACTGTTTCCATTCAGCTGTTCAAATTCAATACACCATAACATTCAAATAGTTAAATGGAAACCCAGTTACAGCTTCAATTTACAGGAGTCTCCTTATCTATCTCAACAAACAACAGAACACACGCACACACACACACACAACACACAGCACACACACAACACACACGCACACGCACGCACACACACACACACACACACAGCACACACACAACAGACACGCATACGCACACGCACGCACACACACACACACACACACACACACACACACACACACACACACACAGCACACACACACAACAGACACGCATACGCACACGCACGCACACACACACACATACACACACACACACACACACAGGGGTGGGTGGACAAGCCCAGCTGCCAATGTTGGCCCTCTACAAAGCTCTGACCTGAGTGACAGCAAGCACCAGTATGAGGCACATTATACACCTCAACAAACAGACCCTGTGAATTATGTTCTTTGTATCCAATGTACTGCGCTCATTTCAGAGAGAGAGAGAGAGAGAGAGAGAGAGAGAGAGAGAGATTTTTTTGATTTTTAAAAACACAATGTTTATTAAGATTTACAAGAGAACATCACGGTCCTCTACAAATGAAATGAAAAAAAAACACACAACAACAAAATAACAGAAAAACAGAAAATAAATCAGGTCATCAACACAGAGTGAAAGACGAGCTCTCCCTCCTTCAAGAGAGAGAGAGTTATTTTCACTGGATGCAGTAGAAGGCAGAAAGTTGTTTTGTTGCTTTGTCCCACAATGAAACTCATATTAGAAACTCATATGTGCCTTTTGTGTTGCATATTACTGTAAAAGATGGAATTGAAAAGACTGTGTGTGTATGTGTGTGTGTGTGTAGCAAGTGTATCATGGTATGTGTTAACATACAAGATGTAACAGAAGCAAAGAAGTCAATATTTCCCCTGTACCCTAAACAAGACAGGCATGTGATCTACATCAAATTATTTGAATCCAGGTAATCAGAACAATTGATATCCTCCATAATGATCTTCATTTATTATTTGCGATGGCAACTGATCGGTAACGGGCCAATTTCAGAAATAGAGTGCATGTGTACACAAAAATTGAAGTATGCTAATTGTTTTCACATATTGCAGCATCCTTACATCTCAACCATATTAGCTATTGATCAAGATTCTAGCAAACATCATACAATAATAAAACAGTTTTATCACTAATTGACCCTATTAATCTTTATTGAGACTTTATTTAGGGTACACTGACTGTGCGCCATTTTCACATGCAGGCTTCATTGCTGAACAACTTTAATTTATGTTTTTACTACTGAGGGCCAGTACCTATTTTTAAGGTCACATGCACATGATGGTATTTCACTGCCGAACCCCATTCATGACATTAACAAAATATTAGATAAGTATTTTTTTTTAGTTTAGGTCTTTTAGATGTGATAATGACTACTATAAGATAGTATAAGAGTGTTTGTCATACTCAAATAACCACAGCACTGACTGTGTTTGGGTAGGGTAACCATATTTTCAGACCTCCAAACTGGGACACTTACATGAGCTTAGATATTTCATTTGGTACCTTTCAACACCCTGCCTCAGGCTCAGAAGATGAAAAATTGTGTCTCATATAACATAATAACATAACACCAGTTAACACAAAACAAGAAGATTGGATTGGTGTAATAGAACATAGTCATTTATTTATCATCAGATCGATGACCTGCACTGTAACAAATTCTTTGTCAGCCCCCCCCCCCAACATATAAAAATATAAAAACCTGTCTTCTTCAGCTTTATATAACATAAATTAATATAAATTATGTATTTCTGTGTGGCACAGATTAAAAAATATATTAACATGCACTTATACAAACTTATTTGTATTTTTTAAATTATTTTTTCTATTATAAGGTACACAAACTTTATTGGCCTATACTTTTAATGTAAACATGTTAACCAGAACACAAAAATCCATCTGTAATTAACATTTTAGTTTAATTTTTTTTTCACTTTTTTTTTTTTAATGGATGCAGAGTTTGGAACTGATGCTTTGTCTCAATGTTGATTTGTTCAGACACAGTAAGCATATATATCCCCTGGTGGCTGATTCAAGTCATGGCAATGTGTCGAGAGGATACAGGAAAATTGGTTGTTAGTGGCTCTTGCCTCACTGAAGAATGTTGCAACAATGCTACTTCTAGCCTGTACCCACCGCTTTAGTTGGATCGTTTTAATATGATTTTGTATGTCAACATTTCCACTGTGGGTGACTGAAAATGCTGCGCTATAGGACGTTGCACAGCACGTTCCTGTCAGGTGGGTCTAACTCTGCGTCAGCCTTGCGCCGAAATTGATTGACACATATAAAGACATATACAGTGGTGAACTTTGGCTTGTAGTGCCAACAACCTTGGCAATGACATTGTTTGACATTTGTAAAGACAAATCAGTGTTGCAAGCATGGTACATTGTATTCAATTGGCTGAAACGAGGACATAGACTTTTCAAAACTGGCACATATTAGTGTTTTACATTTGTTGGTCATAGGTTGGTCACATGGTCTAAGGAAGGACAACCAGTGAACCATCAACATGGTTATCGCTGCCCAAGACTCATTGATGGGTTAGGGTTCCAACAACTCAACAATAGAAAAGATTGTGATTTTTCTTGGCTCATGTAAATTGACACATGCGCAAATTGATAGTTGGCATTTTGTTGCGCTCTTCCTCTAAGAAATATGATGCACAGGCTTGTGCTTTGAATATATGCCTTTTATGCACACACTCATGTTTTATAGGGACAAACATCTTTGCAACTGGTCCTCTACTGAGCAAGAATGGTACACTTTGCAACTGAGAAACAGCTGCTGTAATGTTATAAAATGGGCTATTTGTCCATGTCAAAGTATGTCCACTAAAATGTATTTTTTTTACTAATGTAAAAAAGTCAACAGTTGCTCAGCTTAGTTATAATTTAAATGGTCATTGTCGGGACCTACTTAACCACCCCTAGATGCTACTGGCACATATTACCCGCAGGGAGCAAAGGACTGCCTGTCTGTTTGTACATGTATATTCATGCACACGTACATAAAGAGAGGAGCCACACATCCAGGGCAGACTGCAAACAACCTGTAGTGTTTGACAACACTTTTATATCTGACAACTGTCAGACAACGTGTGGGAGCTCTCTGAAAGAAGACAAACAGCATACAGGTGGATTCACAGCTTTCAAGGGCTTCTTTATCTAGCACAAATGTTTGACTGCCATTCAGCATGCTTATGTAACTAGGCCAGCCACCTCAAGGGCTCTAGTAGAAAGGCTAACAAGACAAGACTTCATATCTGTCAGTGATTGATGGATTGTTCACACCAGACAGCCATTAACCCTATGATGTTTGTCCACACTTTTAGGGCAAATATCATCTGAATGAACAGAAAAGTGTCTGTTAGGGTAAGACTGTAATCACACTGGATAATTGAGCTGCTGCCAGTCAGTAATTCAGGCACACCTATAGGTTTATTACAGCAAAGCTACTAACTGTTTTCATTTATTTAATTATTTTAATTGCTATAAGAAGCTGTTGCTCAGATAGAGGTAGATCTGGTTTTCCACTAACCAGAAGGTTGATGGTTCGATCCCCGGGTCTGATAGAAAATAAAAAGTGCTATTTAAATACAGTCCATTTAGCGGTATTACAGCTAAATCTAAGTAAAGATTTGTTGTGGCTTTAGGTCCATTTATTCCACAGATTCCAATTTCTCCTGAATGGAAATTTTCTCTTCACCTCCTTCCGCACTTTTCTCCTTTTCACGCTGTGTCTGTAACACACCCAGTGTAATTAAATATGATTGTACTTTACTGCCCGCCAGGCCCTTTTGGGGATTTCTTGGAGGAATTGGACGTCCTCCTATATAACATCCCAGATGATGGCCCCCCACTAGTACTCTTCTGTGATTTCAACATCCAGACAGAGATGTTAACAACTCAGCTGTTATTCTTACTATCCTCTTTTGGCCCCTGAGGATCTTTATGCCTAAAAATATATTCTTTCCTCTTTCTCTGCCTCCTTATCTGCTGCTAAAAGCTATTACTTTGAACCAAAATTCATTCGTCTTCCTTCTCCAACCCTAAAAAACTTTTTCCATCTTCTCTACCCTCCGCGATCCACCCCGCTGCCCCAACTCCCTCCTCCCTTCTTCCAAGCAACTCTGTAAACTACTTTGTAAAAAAGATAGATGACATTTACTCCTCAGTTCCTGACCCTCCTTCTGACATTCCCTGTCCTATATCCTCCCCTCATCTCCTTCATTATCCTCTTTTTCACCACTCCCTCCTAGTGAGGTAATAACCCTAGTCACTTCCCACCACCTGCCCCTTTGACCCTTTCCTGTCTCAGCTTCTTCAGTCTATCACTCCTGACCTCCTTCCTTTCCTTACCCACCTCATCAATACCTCTATGACAACTCATTACTTTCCCAACACTTAAAGTAGCAAAAGTGAATTATATTTAAAGAAACCCACACTCAACCCATCTGATGTGAACTGTCTTCCATTTCTTTCTAAAACACTTGAACATGCAGTTTTCAGCTTTCTGAATATCTCTACCGGGACAAACTTCTTGACTCCCACCAGTTAACAGAGACTGCGCTCCTAGCTGTGACAGAGGAACTTCACACAGCTCGAGCCCCCTCCTTCTCGTCTATTGTCATCCTGCTCGACCTCTTAGTAGCTTTTGACACAGTGAACAACCAGATCCTTCTCTCCACCCCCCAAGAACTGGGAGTCTCATGCTATGAACTCTCCAAGTTCGCATCCTATCTCGAGGACTGCATTTACAGGGTAACTTGGAGAGAATCTGTGTCTGAACCCTGCAACCTCACTACTGGGGTCCTTCTTCTCTCTGTACACCAGGTCATGAGGCTTTTCCTACCATAGCTTTGCAGATGACACCCAACTCATTTGATCCTTTCCACAATTTGAAACCCAGATGACAGCACAAATCTCTGCATGTCTGGCTGACATTTCTCAGTGGATGTTGACGCACCACCTTAAACTTAATCTAGACTAGACCAAGATGCTTTTCCTGCCAGGGTAGGCATCTCCAATCAACAACCTCTCATCACCATTGAGAACTCTGTGGTGACCCCTCTAGGAAGAATCTTGGAGTGTTGTGGTGTCTCAATTTGTTTGCATTGTTTTCTCATCAAGAGAAGGTTGTGTGTATGAGCTGAAAACAAGAACAAGTGGGACATGAACAACGGAAATTTTCAATGGCTGCTGAGTCTTTGACTTGCCCTGTACACTGATCATCAGTTGCAAATATTATTGTTGGGCAAAAAATATTCTGCATGGAAGCATGTTTTATTTCCTTCTTTTCCTCCGCCAAAGAGGTTATGTTTTCACCTGCGTTGGTTGGTTTGTTAGCAGTATTATGCAAACATGCTAAATGGATGCTTTTCATGTTTTATAGACCTCTCAAAGCGCTTTACAGAAGACACATTCATAAGGCGTTGTTATTCTTTCTATCACATTCATGCACTGCCAGAATAGCCGCCAGAGGCAATTTAGGGTTAAGTGTCTTGCCCAAGTTAACATCTGTAACATCAATCTGTTTTATTATTGGGACATATCTATGAGTGTGTGCAATGTTGATGTGGCTTCATTTGCTTTAAGGGCACTGGTAATGACGGATATATGCGGTCTACTGAGTAACATTCTTGTAAATCTATGTGTACTTACATTCTCTCAGTCTGTAATAGTGTCACTTACGTGGGCATTTAAAAAAAAAGATTTAATGTCAGAGTTCCAAAATCTGGCTACAAGCACAGACCGCAAACTACAACAAAATGTTCTTTGAGAGTGAAAAGCAGAGCTAAATCACTGATGTCTCAATCATGTAATTACAATGTGAGAGAAGAAGTTCATAACCATTTATTGGATTTTTACTTTAATATAAAGTTGGAAACTGCACACGCATAACAATTGCATGTTAAACTAGTACTAACAATAACATTTGTCAATATAATGCTGTATCAAAATAGTTCAAATTAAAATATAATGAACACCACCACCTTGTTATATATGTAACTGAGTGAATTTACTGAGTATTAAGAGCTAGGTTAAGTCAACGCAACCTGGGGGAGACATCCTCAGGAAAACAATTTAGAGGCTAGAGTGGGTTCCCCACGGAATGACAGAGACTTGTATTTTAACAAGGAATGTTGGTTTTAGTTGTATGATCATCACAAAGGGATACATTTATTAAACCACATGAGAACAGGTAAAAGGCAAAAAAATGTGATCATGGCAGGCCAAGGTCGCTAGGGAAAGTGGGGGCAAAAGAGATTAATATTAAAAAGATACACCTCAGAGGCCGTAAGCAGACCACTCAGGGGTTACCGCAGTGTTCCCAGGAACCCGGATATGCCACAGACACACACACACTGGGGCCCCACCACCTGAAGACACAGCAAGCAATATAATATTGAGAGGACTAATAAAGTGCACAGTTTCACCTCACACCAAGGCATGCAATAAAAAGGTGAAGCATTGGTACATCACCCGGTTTGTCTGGCTAGGACACAAAGCTATAGTAGCAGTTGAGGTGGGAAGAACATAAAAAGACTAAAAACCCTAGCGACCCCCAGCAGTGGGCATCAATATTTACAAAGGTACAGGCAATAGATAAAATAATAGTGGTAACACTAAAACAAAACAGCAGTGGCTGTGACCACCCTAAAATTAAAAGACAAGCTGTTAGTATATATCATACTAACCTCAGTCTCTGCAAATCAGATCAAATCAGGTAGCTTCTTTTGAAAATATAATCCTTTGCATAAAGATAATAACAGCACAAAACAATTAACTACTTTTACTCCACTGGAGGGGCATCCATTAGGAAACGTCACCACATTCTCACACATGTAAGGACTCCCTTTACAGCACATTTTATCTACAGGAGGGGCACTTCTCCATTTAAACCGTATTGGGCACTTCATGTTATCTCACCTGTAGGAGTACTGTATACAGCACTGCATCCCATTTTATATACTGGGAAGGTCATCCTTTGGGGCACTTTCATGTAGGGGCACCTTATAGGGTACTGCATCATGTCTTCTCCACCAGAGGGGCACTCATAAAGACACGTTATCAAATTTTCTTGCTCTAAAGTGCACATCGTCATAATTTATTTAGTGACAGGGCACCATAGAGGGCACTCGGTCATTTTTTGTGAAGGGCAGCCAATAGGAACTTCCTCTTGTTTTTGCCACTCTAGAGGGCACTTTAGCAACGCGTTTTCAATCATGGGGGCACCAGGGAGGCCATCGCCCCCCTGAGTCCGCCAGTGGGCCTCCTGACAGTGTCTGGCTTACAGGGCCCAAGCTTAGGCTCCTTATACTGCCTGCAGTAAAAGCAACAGATGTCACTCAACAAAAGTCCTTAAAAGTCTCCCTGTCAATCAACATACACAGCATAAAACATACCTTTAAAGGGGGATGAACCTGCTGCCTTATCACAGCGAGCCTTATAATCTCTCAGATGTGGGCCTGGCTGAGAGAGAGCGAGAAAGAGATAGTGGGAGGAGTTCTACCTGGCCAATGGAAAGTTAATCTGGCATCAGGCTGACAGTTGCCTGCCACATATACTTTTTCAAATATCAACTCAATGCTCAGGCTCTACAAGTTCCTTTTTAAGTGCAGAAGTACGAGAGTTGAATGATGTAGAGGAGTGACTGACTTCTGGTCCACTCAAACCAGTCAAACTAACCTCGGTCGCCCTCTGGCTCTGTGTAATGCAGAGTTCACGCTACACGATTTTAAGCCAGATTTTCTGCTCGCCCAACAAATTCTGGAACTTTGGCAAATACGCACTCGATCGGTATGTGTGAACTACCAATGACGCTATCAAAGTGACTCACAAGGCCTCGCAAATGTCTGCCAGATATCTAGCATGCTAAATATCTGGACAATCTCCTGTGTGAGCTATGACGTGACAGGCAGTGAGTGCGTCAAACTGGAAACCCGGGGGAGGAACTGTAGCACTGTGTGCTCTACCTTTTCTGTGTTTCTGAACAAATCATCGCGCAGATATGCTGGGCTTGTTTCTGTCGCGTCGTGTTTTCACTGCTTCAGATTATTTATGTAACCTCAAGCTGACTTTATTGCACTATTAACACGTCAAGTTATTTCTCTTTGTCTACACAACACACAAAGCTTCTACTCAGACTACTTCCTGTTTCTGACCTTTCAACATAAGAGTATTCTGCAGTATATTGAACACCACAGTTTCTTTTTGACGTCCACCGTGAAAGTGACGAACAATTCCTCTTTCGCACGTGTATTGTGTATTTTTCTGGTTTCACTTCTGCCGTGTGTTTTCGTGACAAAACATACTCTGGAGTCATCGTTAACCGCCGCAGATGGGTCACATAGTATGACCAGCACGATGACAGAAAGCCTTGTATTTCCAAGACAGCACATTGTGTAGTATGAACGGTAGAGCGATCTTACGACTTTAAAAATCATGTAGTGTGTCCAAGGGATAAGAGAGAGTGAAAGAAAGAAGGAGAGAGATAGGCTCCAAAATACTAATAGCATTCAGTGCAGCTTCTTACATGCAAAAGCAGCATGTGTTTCCCTGATTATCTCTTGTCATTATGTCCATTATGAGCATAATAATGCCCTTACCCCCCAGCCAACCAAAACATCCCACCCTGGAACTTAAGTGTAGTTTCAAAAGACAAAAAATAACACAGACAGAAGAATAGAGATGATACAAGGTGTTCAAATTCAATTTTATTTGTATAGCTCCAAATCACGACATACACTGAACAAAATTATAAACGCAACACTTGAGGTCAGCACATTTTTCATGAGCTGACCTCAAAGATCTAAGACTTTCTCTGTGTACACAAAAGGCTTATTTCTCTCAAATATTGTTCACAAATCTGTCTAAATCTGTGTTAGTGAGCACTTCTCTTTTGCCAAGATAATAAATCCACCTCACAGGTGTGGCATATCAAGATGCTGATTAGGCAGCATGATTATTGCACAGGTGTGCCTGAGGCTGGCCACAATAAAAGGCCGCTCTGAAATGTGCAGTTTTATCACACAGCACAATGCCACAGATGTCGCAAGTTTTGAGGGAGCGTGCAATTGGCATGCTGACTGCAGGAATGTCCACCAGAGCTGTTGCCCGTGAATTGAAGGTTCATTTCTCTACCATAAGCCGTCTCCAAAGGCGTTTCAGAGAATTTGGCAGTACCTCCAACCGCCCTCACAACCACAGACCACGTGTAACCCAAGCCCCGGGGACTTCGCTCCGCCTTGAAGCAAAAAAGACATGGCGGCCATTTCCGATGGTACTGCAGCTAAAATCCAATGCGGCCGCGGTGCGAGCTGGGTATACGCGGTCACGTCGCGTCCCCGGAACGAGGTTTCTTTCTCGGTAACGGTGAACATGTATGTGGAGTCAGTCTGGTACTGAAGACTGATGTCAGGCGGAAAGAAATTAAAATACACGTGGGTCGGATGGTTGTGATCCGCTCGTCGCTGCGTCGAGATGTTTTAAATACAGAAGCAGAAGATAAACGAGGAGCAGGTTGCGATGTTGACGTGTTGCTCTGAGCTAACAGGCTAAGCTAACAACAACAGGCTGAGCTGCTCAGGCAGGCGGTGTATGAGCTCATTCACCCGCAGACAGTTTGACAGTTCGATGGAGTTCAGCTCAGTTCAGTGCACCACCTCAACAAACGACATAAAAAAAAATTAAAATGGACACCATGTAAACTCACCGTCAGGAACTGTTTCATAAGAGTCACATGCAGCCTTCAATGAATCTACATATGGAAGTCTGATAATGTTGTGGCATCAAATGAAATATAAACATCCAAAATATCAATTATTCATCACCATTAACAAGTTGAGTTTAACTTACAAAACACAAATGAATCTCACGTCATTAAAGATTTAATTTATTTTTAATCCATCATGAACAGATCATATTTGCTGTACTTTAGTCCACATACAGTAAACATACATGTGACATGCTCATCAGGTCGTCTATTTGACAAACTACTTGTGGCTCTTCACCTTTTTTTAAATGTTATACTATTAAATACAGATTGGTCATTGACAGTGACATTATTGAAAATAAAGATATTTATGAATATAAGTGAAATCAAAAAGCTGAGGTAGATCAAAGTGGTGAGGCTCCTAAAAGACTTCTCAAATAATCAGAGACAAAATATCAGTGTATCATTGGTTTAAATCAACACATTGCATCTGATATGCTGCAACATAAATAAATAAAGTCCTGACGTGACTGTTGGAGGAGACGGTGTTGCACTGAAGAGAAGGCTTGCTTGCATGATGAACTCAGCTCAGCCCTGACTGCAGCAGGAAGCTGTGGGGAACCATGACACATATCAGCATTAATACTGAAGACATGTCACACAAATATACTGTTCAATATAAACAGGTAAAGATTGTATTTATAAAGACCCAATAATAACTTTATCCAGCACGTTGTAGTTATCTCTCTCTCTCTCTGTCACTCTCTCTCTCACACACACACACACTCACACTCACTCACTCACTCACCATCAGTATCTCAATAAAAATAACAGAGACAGAATTAACTCTTCTTGTCTGGTTGTGGTTTGCTGTGGAGAATCCAGTGACTCGTTTTCACTGGTTAATATTTAACACGTATTAACCATGAAATCAACATCTTTTCTGTTTACAGTAAAGTGCAGTTTTTTACAAATACGTGTTTATACTGTTGAAATCCAGCTGTAAATTTACAACAATCATTCACAGTGTAACATAGAAGGTTTAAGTTTTGGTTGTTGGTTTCAACATGTGTGTGTGTGTATCTGTATATGTGTGTGTGTATATTTATTTTCTTTCTTCTATGTGGACTTATAACTCTGATAAGCAAGCAGGTTGACTGGGAATTTACATGGTCAGGGTTAGAGGTTAATTTGCATTCCATTTAAAGCTTATTAGCAGATTAGACAGGATGAAATTTTGTCACTGCCTCTGGTGGCGTTTGGTCATCAATGGCTCTGAGGAGTATTACGTTTAAATTACCAGCTCAGTGCACCGTTGTGTGAACCTAATAAAATGTAAGATGAAAAAGGAAAGCAAAGAGCCACCTGCTACAGGCTTTCTTTAATACTAGTGTGACTAACTTAGAGGAGCAGGATGCAAACACACACTAGAACTCTGAACTCAGTGGTTTGGGGGTCAGAACCTGGTCAGGACCCTGTCAGGACGAAGAGGGGCTCTCTGGGTTCAAGTGAAACATCAAAAGACCAAGTGACCAGAGACAAAAGTGTTTGGAAACAAAGACGCACACAACTTTAAATTTTCCACCTAGCTCTTTCAATGCTCCTTTCTGCCTCAAAAGCCTTTTAGCCTGAGACGAGGGTCAAGCATCAGTGTGGAGGTCCAGAAGTTGTCCAGCGACCATGGTCAAGACCAGGACAGGGGGTAATGTCCGTTCTTCTGGAAGACAGGCACATTTTTCACACATTGATTTACATACTGTACAGTGGAACAGAAACAATTGTGCTGAGTGAAAAATATGACCATAGAAGTTCAAGCCCCTGTTTCGCAAACCTGACATTGTTAGATGCCGCCCCACATTTTCACACATCCTGTCCAGGCGGAGATTGATAGTGTAACACTTGGTTTATTACTTCTGCAGTATTATTGTCTGTTTCGCATACCATTGTAAAACTTCATCAATTTATAAGACATTATATATGGCATCAAACCCAAGACATCATGTTGAACCAACCATTGCATCAACTGCAAATGTTCTACTTGTACGTGTAACATTTTAGACACATCGCCCTTGAAATTTATTCTGAAATATTTGGCTACTACATAGAAACGTTAATATTTAACTTTCATGTTTGTGGGACAAATAATGGAGTCAAAATAGACTTTGTAGTAAGAAAAAAAAGAACAAGCCATATTACTGCAACTGTAAAATCTGTCGATGCAGGGAATTGGCAGGCAAGATCTGATAATACAAAAAAGTATTGTCATCACATACTGTGTTGGCTGAAGGGCCTCGCCTGCTTTATAATGGGAAACAAACACTTCTACAGCATGTGGCACGATTTTAGAATTAACTGCTTCACTTCAGATCATTGAAAGTTCAACCCCACCTAGTGTCTCACTCTGTTTTTGTGCAACCATCCATCAAATACAATAGATGCCTGTAGATTTAAAGCTGTGTTACCATAAACCCACCAACAAGCGAGTAGCGGAAAGACACTAAATGGCTTTATTGGATGTTATCAGCTTTTTCTAAGGCAATACAGAGCCAGTTAATGATTGACACACTGAGGTGGCTGAAACACATGGTGAATGGGTGAAATTGACTTGTAGCTTTGAACCTTTATGATGTTGTATTGTAGGTCCCCAGCAAGCCAACAGCAAATACTGATAATGAGTTAAAAGAAAATTGGCATTCTGCCAGAGCCCTGACATGCTACTGTTTTTATTTCTATTTTATTTAGCTTCTCTTTTCATTAGGACCTTTTTTTCAAGAGTAACTGATATTGACAGTGAAAAGAGAGCAGTGTACCAGCTGCTGTGATGGTTAGGATCACTCCACACTTTCCTGATCTGTGACCTTGTTCTCCAGAACGAGAGTGGGTTCTCTTGGAGCGCTGCAATTTTGTGATTTAATTAAGAGTATGCTGTAATTGTGCAGCTATTTTCATGGAGGAAAAATCAAATGTAGTAAGAAGTGACAAATTGTTAGACTCCAATTCATAATATCAGACCATGTTTTGTACTTGTGAACCCACAAAGAATAGATATATTGGACCTGCTACATCCCCACACCCCTTACCAAGCCGTACAATCTTCCTCAGCTGCTCTTCTATCTATCCCCATATTCAAACTATTCAAATCTTAAATCAAAACACATTTGTTTAAATGCTCATTTAACTGGTCTGTGCCTTTTAATATGATTTTAACATTTGGTTTTATTTTTTTGCTGTATTTTAAGGTAACTTTTGTTATTTAGAAAGGTGTCATGAAGTAAAATTATTATTATTATTAATACAGCCAGCACTCTGTTTTGTGTGCGTGTGCGTTCGTGAACGTATATGCACGTGTGCAAGTATGCACAATACTACAGCCAGAAATAATAGGGTTATTGCAAAACAGTAGATTATGTCCAATGCCAATGTTTTTGTAAAAATATTTCCCAGTATCAGAAAACTATTAATATATAACGGTAGACAATGTTTATAGGAAATATCTTTACAATTCATCAAATCTGTCTTATAAACAACAATCTAGTTCCCTGAGAAACAATGCAACAATTTTTGTTCCAGTGGATAATCAGCTGACCATGGTTTACTTTTCAGTGCATTTCCAAAACATAGGTAACCCATGTGCTGATTCCTCATTTACTGCTTCATTTGCCATTTTATTTTTATTATACATGCTATTTATTATGTTCAAATGCTAGTCCTCACTTGTCTTCACATCCCCCAGTTTCAAACACACAAAGGGACTGCTGAATGACTAAAAAGGGCCACTTCAACACACGTGTCCTCACCTGACCCCATCTCTTCCTAGGAGACTATATAGAGGGCTTCTTCAACAACAGTAAAACATCAGTTTTGATGCAACATAGATTATATTGAAAAGGGGAAAACAAACATGTTAATAATTAATATGGAATCTATGCATAACCGCACATCATTTCATGTGACCAACTGAGTGTGCAACTTAGTGGAATATTACAACATCTGGGAGAAATATTTGTGTCTCAGTCAAGGTCAGATATATATGTTTAATCTGTGGGTAGGTCCAGGGTGTATTTATAATTAAAGCATGAGGCAACCAACAACTTCAAGGCTCTGGTATAATATTTGCCTCCAGTGTTTGTGGAAAGCTCAACTAAACACTTCCCGATCCCATCTCTGAAGTAGTCTTCTCACCCTGGAAAATTGTATTTACTTCCTTAAAATGTAACTACTGTTTGCCATTTATGAATGCTTAGTCTGTAGTCTGAACAGGCCTGAGTATATTTACTTCCGCCAAGGCAGTTCTGTTTTCACCCTTGTCTGTTTGTTTGTTAGTTCATTTGTTAGTTTTTTTGTTTGTCAGAAAAAACGAAATATTGGTGCTGATCCACACAAAGTTACTGATCCAGGAATCTTTCATCAGATTCTAGGATGAAAACAGTCAAGGCGAATATTTAGGGGACTGTTATCTATGCGTGTGTGCAAATTAGTGCAGCTTGATTAAATTTAAATAGACTGTTGGGATTTGGCTGGAGTATGAGCTCTGCTGAGTGCCATTCTAGTTTCAGGATTATACAGAGCAGCATAAGCATTTGCATAGTATAGATTGAATTTAAAAATTAAAATTGCGGGAAACATAAGTTCAGGAACCTTCAGGAATGTAGAGTACAACCTGGGGTGTATGGGGTTGAGACATTCAAGGAATTGTATGTGCCAACTCTTTCTTGGCTACAGGTTAAAAGAAGTTACTGGTAAATATTCTCATCTACCTGTACGCCAGAAAGCAAATAAACATATGTCCTAACATATCGGTTAAAGATCTCACACTACAACAATTATCACCTATTAGGCAGTTAGTGTTCAGCAGTTATTTTACAGTAGTATATTCATACATGTACATCAGAATTAGACAACAGAGCCCCATCAGATCAGAGTTACTCCCAGTGACTAACATGGAAAATTAAGACTTTACATTTCATTTCTAATTATGTGGGTCATGTGAGAGACAGATTTAGGAGTCAGGGGACATCCTGCATTACTCAAGTGTCCCTTGACCCCGTCTGTAGAATTGCTATTTAGAAATACCTCTTCAAAGGACCTTTAAGAAAACCCAAACAAGGCTTACCATTCGTCTACCATTCGTCTATTTGGGAACAATAATAGCCATACTATAAAGAGATGCAGTTGGGCAACTGAAGACAGAAAAAAATATGGACACAGGAGAGCACTTTACCCTCACACCTAGGTGAATGGAAGTGGAATTCCGGAGTAAGCATGTAACAACAATCAACACAATACTAATGAGCGATTTTTCCTCTAAAATGGGCTAGCAGTGCACATGATAAAAGACAGCTTGGTGAAAGATCAATAGTGCTATTCTCTCTGATAGAACTCGTTACAAAGTGATGGATGCATGGACAGTCACACAAATGCATGGAAGGAAGGATGGATGGACAGACAGGCAAATTGACAAATGGATAAACATCAGTGGGGTTAAAGCAGATGCTGGCTGCAGCCCCTGTTGGTGGAGGCCCCCTTGCTTTCGACTTCTTGCCAATGAAGACCTTCCCCCTTCAGGTCATTTAGGTCACACCCCCCTTCCACCCTTCATCCATTCAGCAGCTTTCACAAATACTGCCACCCTGAACTTTTGTAGACATCAACTGGAGGAGCTATATGTGTGAACAAAAATGTCCAAATCAGTTTAACCAAACATCAAATGGCCTTAACCCTTATTTGTTTCCAAATTTGGGTGAGTAAAAACCATGCATGCACATGTGATAAAAGTGCCCAAAACCATACTGTGAGCAAGAAGACTTACTCGCAGGGGAGCATTTCTACTCTGCAAGTCCACAGAACAGTAACCATGATCGGACAGGCATCCTTGTGAGCGATTATTTCTACTCCCGTTGCAAATCTGCGGTTCTGGGAGCTATACACCGCCAGACAGTTGCTCGCTTGTGAAGTTCAATTTTGAGACTTTGGAGGCGACAGCGGGTGATGCTTCCCCTCATTTGACTGGAGAGACTGGACTTACCACTTGCACTTATTAAAGAGGGGAAATAGAGCTCTCCCTTCTGTAGTTGCTGGTACTGACTTAAAATAACAAACCTATGCATTCAATCTACATTTTTTCTGTACCAATTGTAAGCTTCATGGACCATATACCACTGCTGTCAACACAAAAAGTCTATGTTACATATGCACTTTTTACAGGTGTTTAGTGCATTATAGAAATGGCTGGCCCAGTGCAACTTTTTTTCTGCAACTCCGACAATTCCCGGACCGACATATTCTTGAAGATTCTGCTAAAAAGAAGGGGGTTAAAGTATCAGATATTGGAGTGTTCATAGTGACCAATTTAATGAGGGCATAGTATAATCACATAGCATATTTTGTGGCCTGAAATCAACTCTGGAATAAACGACTGTGGAAAGGCCAGTAATTGACACATGGGTGTAACCAGATATAGGCTGACCATATTTTCAAAACTCCAAACTGGGACACTTTAATTTTACCGCAAACTCACATAAATGAGCTTATGGTACAATTAGATTTTCCATCAGCGCACCTTTCTACACCTGCCCCCCCCCCCAGGTTTAAATACCAGGTCCAACATTTTCACTATGTATTGTGCCCTTGTTCATAAAAAATAAAAATAGCAATTACTACTTATCTTCTCAGAAGAACTGAAGACAAGCAGGTGCAGTCTTTTAACTCTGGCCTACCTCTGTCTAGGTCTCCACACAGTATTGTGTTGGACCTTTGTTTCCAGCCTTAATGACGGGCCTCTCAGCCCCTGTGCACAAACAGATACATGTATCTTCACGATAGCCACTATATTTTACAACGATGGCACTTAAAGACCTGTTCGATAACTTCCCCACCCCCAGGGTTTAAATAGAAACCTGCTTTTTCACGTGGCTGAAGTGGCACTTGTGTTAGTAAGAGTAAGAGTAAACATGCACATCTTTCAGTATCTCTGTAATCATTCTCTGGAGGACAATAAAGACTTTAGTAATATGTGGATTCTTCACTTAAATGGTAAGTCTCTGCAGGGACTGCAGGACCAGGCTTTGTGGCATATTGAGCCCAAAGCTGCTGAATGTGAATGCTGCTTGTTAGCATTATGCTTTTTACCATAACAGGATTGACACACACACACACACACATACACACACCCAAACACACACACACACACACACACACACGCACACACACACACACACACACTCTAAAGGGAAGATTTATGGCCAATATTTATGGCAATAACTGCATCAGGATAAAGACATAAAGATACTGTGGGGACATATGGATTAAATGGATGTAGCCAGAAAAGAGGGTTTCCCACTGGGTATTTATATTTACATCAACAAATACATGTATTAGTATCACTAAGGTTGTCATTACTATTAATAAAGACCTTAGTGGTAGTTAAACAGAAAGACAAAATACGTATACTGTACCTTACATTTTGAACATTTCAGTGTATATCAGGTATGCCATCTCCACTTGTTTTTGGATCTAATAAAGATTATATTGGAGCGTCATACATGCATTTTGTTTAGGGGAAAAACTTCTATTTAGAATCTGCCTAAAGATGACATATACAGGTTATCTGACATTAGAGAGTTGAATTCAGACTGAGTCACAGAAATGAGTCCAGTGCTAACATGTCACTTAACACTGTAAACACTAACATTGGGTTTAATAAGAAATAATAAGTGTACCTCACTCAGTTTTTATCAACAAGTTACCTGTAATTTGGGGTTGAAAAGTCTTCTTTACTTGGTATGCTCGAGTCGGATTCACTTAGAAGAACCAAGTCCTGAGGAAAAAGTGCCTTTTTCAGTGTAACCAAGTACATTTACTATCATGCCAAAGTAGCCTATATTTCATTATATTACATATCGATACAGCTTAAAGGGGCAGTAAGCGATTCTAAAGCAAAACAAGTTATGTAAAAATATCTGGGTTTTCAGCTCAGCGCTGGTTCTGTAAATGGAAAGCAAAACACTATGGGTGATGTTCACAAACTGAACTGTGTGCCGTTTATAAACATCATGCTTTAACACCTTGAGACACATGCTGGTGGGCTGGGCTGCAATGCTGCAACGTTGGCCTAGCGACTTGCACGTTGGTCTCCCACACCAAGGACTCAGGTTCCCGGCCAGGCCAGAGCAGGAAAATCGCAACAAGAATAAACAACCGTTGCACACTCAGAATAAACAGGTTTTTGTTATCAACCTTCTTCAGCTTACTTTTTGAGGCAACGAGTTTGCATACATTTTGTAAGTAAAGCCAACTTTTACAGTGTATTGATCCAGTGACGGGGAGGTCAAAGTCTGTCTGTCTCTTAAACACTTAATCAACAACACCTCACAGCCTCTGATCACAGCATTGGTGATATCAGGCAAAGGGGGAAATATACAGGGGCAGCGCACATATGGCTCCCACCATTATCGGTTTTCAGTTAATGAACTACTACTGGTTCAGCACAGTGTCAACAATGCAATGCATTCATCAGGGTGTTCAAACCAACACTTATTTCTAACATCAAGAATGTTGATCTGTGCTGGAGGATCTGCAGCACAAGTTTAAACTGTCAGCAATGTAGAACACATTGCTTAAAAAGGAATTAATTGTCATATTCACCATTAAAGATGACGCTAAACCCTTTTCACTGTGTGGTTTCCCCTTGTTTTCTAGAATTAAGTGCTATTATGCGTTTGGCATTAGATTGAAAAAGGATGTTGTGATCTTGTTGGGAACCTTGTGACACTGATCCAGATGAGCTGGGATGACTGTCTGTCTGTTTCAGCAATGACTTGGGCAATTTTATCCAATTTGGATTGAATTTGACAAATTAGTTGGGGGTCAGGACCTGTGCTATGGATTCTTTTAAGCAATCAAATGTCAAGGTCTCAGCAAGAAATCTTAGTTTTAGCATAATGAGATGGTCTTTAATGCAGTTATAGATTGTATTGATGAATAATTATATGTTATTTTACAGCATTTATATTAAAGGCTACACCACACATATGGTCACAAAAGAAATATATTCTGCCAATTAGGTCTTATAAATATTATTTTTGAGAGGCATTATCAATGTATTATTATATAGCTGGGGTGCATCCCTCTTATAATTGCCAATTTTAATAATCTCATAATTTTTCTATACACTTCACTTGTGCATCTCTCTGAGTGCATTTCTAGTTTAGTAATTTTGACATGGCTGCAGATGTATCATCATTTGATCCATTAAAACAGTTTAACACTGAAGTAGCTTCACAAAGAAATGCCTCAGTAATTGAAGCAAGAGCAGTAAAGCAATTACGTGTTACAGTTAAAGCCTCAGTATCTTTAAACAAACCTACTATTGATACCGAGGTCACCAAGATGAGGACCTCTTTTTCCCAAGTGTATATAAAAAAACATTGTGAAATAATTGCCTAAAAATAATTATAGCATGGTATTCAAAAGATATCGCACGACAGAGGTTCTGTGTGGGTCAGACAAATAATTTTTCGACAAAAGGTGTTATACTTTTCTTTCAGCTTAGTTTGTTTATGGTTGAATGCATCTATGTTATGTAAATTTCCCTATCTTAGCAGAGGCCAGTAACATTTGCATGTAAATATTAATTAACCATGTGTTTACTTAATACACAGACCCAGATGAAAATTAAAAGACTGTACTAATCAAAGCTCAGCTTTAGGAAGGGAAGAGCTATGGGACAAGATGAGGAGACTGAGAGAAAAATAATGTAAGAAGGTGATGGAGGTGAGAAAGGAAGAGCAGGTTCACATGCAAAAAGCAAAGTCCAAGTAAGATGAGTAAGGATATGGGTGAGTGAAAATGTTCTGTTCTGTTGCTTATTTTAAGCATGATAATAATCATTTTAGTTCTCCAGTACTAAGGTTAGGACTAGCATCATTTGGCCGTGCTGTTCAACACAGATAAAAACTGACATGATCACATTCAAAGACTAGGCCTGATTACCACTGAAAGGCTCAATATAATTTCAGCATTTAACGGATTGCCATCCAGTACTGCTTACTGACATGGTTTTAAAGCTGTTGTTTTCTTTTTCCAGACCAAGAATTTTCATTCAATTTTCGCTTCACACTACATTCATTTAGCCGGCTTTTTTTGTACAAAGCGACCTACAATAAGTGCATTCAACCATGAAGATATTACCCAAAAGTGCAAGAATCAATAGAGTGCATGAACATTTATCAAAGAGGCAAAAACAGCTTCAAGTGCTCATTTGATATTTTTTTTTAATTAATAAATTCAGGGAGTAAGGTGCAGTCTGAACAGGTGAGTTTTCAGTCTGTGACGGAAGCATTGAACGGACTCTGCTGTCCTGATGTCCATGGAGAGCTTGTTCCACCATTGAGGAACCAGGAAGGAAAACAGACGGATTTCGATGAGTGGTTGCTGCTGCTGCTGCCCCCTTGTAGTGACGGTATGGCAAGCCGTTTCGCAGTTGCAGAGCGGAGTGGACGGCTGACTTTAAAGTTAGAACTGACGATGCTGTTGGACTCTGGAATACTGACCTGGCTGTTTATAATATCTTGTGCGTTTTGTGTGTGAGGTAGAAAAGTAGCACTTTGTGTCATAAATGAGTCTCCGCCCTTAACCTTTTTTGTGAATGAGTGTGTATGAGTCTGAGTGCATGTAGCATGTTTTGCTCGTTGGTGCCTGGTTGACTCTCTTGAACTCATTTACTGGACATATGAGTTCATTTTCTCAGAACTGTCTGAGAGACCCAAACTCAGTAGGTGATATCAGTCAATGATTTGAACGTGTGGCAGCTGTATGTCTGTATCTGAGTAGGCAGATGATGGTGTTTTAAGTCTATTGTTTGTGACAAACACCTACACATTTACTGTCTTGTCTCAATGCACAAAGCACATCAGGAACTGGACGAGCGGGAGGTCTGTCTGTCTTTCTTCCTCCATTTTCACCCTCTTTTCTGTCCTTTCAGACTGAGAGGGAGAACTGAGGGCTTCACTCTGACAGGCTTGTCTCAGCCAGTCCAAAACACACGCCCACTAACACTCCCAACCATGGCTAATGTGACAGCCCGGGCTGCTATTCACACAGCTCACACAACACACACACACACACACACACACACACACACACACACCCCTGTGGCACTGAAAGCCTTTTTAACACATGCT
Organism: Scophthalmus maximus; assembly: GCF_022379125.1. Lineage (NCBI taxonomy): Eukaryota > Metazoa > Chordata > Actinopteri > Pleuronectiformes > Scophthalmidae > Scophthalmus > Scophthalmus maximus. Next base: position 7,422,010 of record NC_061519.1, on the reverse strand, counting down.
TTCACTCCAGTTAATAATATGACAAGAAGGTAATGGGAATCCCTCCCACAACACAGCCTTTTACTTGTATTATTCTCCCAATACACATGCTCTACCAGTTTGTAGCTGGGTTTGTTCATACAACAGCAACCACTTACTCCCACATCTTTTCTTTTTTCACGTAAGCTCTGCAGACATGGAGATGGTGAAATATACACACATTTTAAAGATATGAGCATTGTTTTCTTTAACTGAAGCAATGTTTGGTTGATTTTAGCTGATTTGATTCCTGATGAATCTGCATCCCAGAACAGGTTACTGCTGCAGCTCCCTCCATTTGCTTTTCCACATGTGCTTACAGATTCACTCGCTGTTCACTGAAAATATGTCATTTAAGAATAATTCAAATCGTATTTTCTCTCTCTTTGACTCCAGAGCTGCAGGATCCATCTGTCTTGTCTCCCCAGCCTGTTTTATTGTTTCCCTAGTGTCTGTCGTGTGTGTGCGTGTGCGTCTGTGGGCCTTGAGCTAGGGGCTTAGCCGATCATCTAATCACCACTGCTATAAGAACTCCAGGCTTTCCTCCACTTGTCGCCAAATTATCCAGTCACCATACGTGATACAGTAATCGGCCAAAGTCTAGGATTTTCAAGTCAAGTTGTAGCCTTAAATTTTTTGTTAAAATTATTGTGAACTTTTTCACAATCAATCTATCTTTCACAGTCAATGCTATGTCATTTTTTCTATGCTTTCAGAAAACTTGGACCAGATCAAGTCTTTGTCATGGCAAGCCACGTCTGCCTGCCACTCAGCTCACAACAAGCTTCGTCTCAACGCCGCCAGTCAAGCCCACGTAACAATGACACTACTACTCAACTATTATTATAATTATTATATTATTTTTGCTTGGTGCTGCTATCATTACTGCTATCATCAATAAGGGCATTACATCGAGAAGTATCACTGTTATTACAGTTTTTTGGTCCACTTGCCAGCATCAGTCAATACTGGAGCCACTTCTTCAAAACTCTTCATACAGTCTGCATCACTTGAAATTCCAGAGTTGCAATAATGATTACAAAAAAAACTAAAAAACAACAACACCATGTATAGTAAAATCACTAACACTGTGCAGTACTGTGTACTCTCTCCTGCATTTCGACGCCCATGTTCTGCCCACAACTGAGTCCGGTTCTGACAGAGATTTCTTCCTGTATTTTTTAGCAGGTGTTTTTTTTAATGCAAGCAACCTAACTGTCCTGAATTAAAATTTTCTCTGTGTATTATTCTAAATAACTACACTTTGTCTCTTGAAATCAAATATCTCAAACTGACAAATACAATGACAATTATTTGACTGGATATAGAGGGATGGGAGGAAATATGTGTTCTGGAATATGACCGACCTGACCTTAGAAAGACCAGACTTTTTTCAGTGTAACAAAAAAGCACGACTGCCCCTAGCTCTACATCATGTCTGTGTGACAGTGTGCTGGCTGCCCTGGCAGACTGCTCCAGTCATAGTGGTCATTACAGCTTCATCTACGTGACTGCAGGCATATTGAAGCTGAGCAAATCAGATGTTCCGGGGTTGACCTCTGCTGCCCTGACCTTCACCTGCTCCTCTGACCACAAGCTTTAAATCAACCACTGCACCCCTTTCATAATACTGACTGAAGGTCCTGAAGAAAGGCCAGCACGCCCATTCACAATGCAGGACCATGGGCCATGAGAGAGGACATTGCTCGCCAGGTCAACCCAGGCTCTTTGTAGTAGCTCAAGCTAATGGCACAGCTAGCACTTAAAGCACAAACACCGCAACTCACTGGGTGGAGCCTAAGAATGGTAGAAAAACACACAAAGGATTTAAAGACACACATACACAGCAGCGCCTCTATAATTGGGATGGAGATTTAACATGTTGTAGTTGACGTCTTTATTCAGTCACGAGTGATCCATTAAACTATTGTCAAATACACAACCTTTTCAATTGATTAATCGATTAATCAATTAATCTCATCTCCCAAACACATTCAAATCACCAAAACACTTAATACATGTCTCAAAATGAGCTTGTTCAACCAGAACACTGCAATTCTCACTCAGCAAGCAAACACTGTCAGTGCGTTACAACAACTTAAAAAAAACACTAACAAAAGGGAGCATCACATAAATGATGAACTTTTATCTTTGAAGTTTATCTGATTTTCCACGTTAATCAGTATTTCAGTATAGAATAAGAAAAACACATTTTACTTTATTGACTAATTAAAATATATGTAACAAGAATCAATCAGTGATTGCTTTATTTTTTACCTTGCATATAGTAAATTACATGTGCAAAATAAAAGGTTGAAACCAAAACAAATCATGAAATTCGAGGGTTGCAATAGTGATTACAAAAAAGCCATAAACAACATGTATGGTATAATCACTCATACTGTACAGCGCCGGGAGGGTTAGGGTTCTCCTTCCCTCTCCTGTTCTCATCAACATCACCAGTCTTGGTCTTCCTCTCTTTTGTCCTCCACACATCCTCCCTCTCAATGCCACTCTTCTTTCTCCAACAACCTTTCTTCTGTGATCAATGTTTTCCAAACAAAATCCTCCTGAAGCTGTCCCCTTTTGTCTGCTTGGTAACGAGACTAAAAACACCTGGGTATGCTGAAAATGCAATTGGCAATGTTTGGAATGATTATTTCATTTTATTGTAAATATTCTGCTTAGATTTTCTATACATTTTTAATATGGTTTCTGCAGAAATACATTTAATTTGCTTTTGAATGTGTTTTAACAGCTTTAAAAACTGTTAGCATTTGAAAAACAAAATTTTGCAGTTGGAAGTATGAATGAGAAAAGATTTGATTTTGTGGTCATTGAATGCATTTTGTGTGAAAGCAATGAAAAGCAAATCACAGTTTGGTCCACGTAGACTTCTGTTTCACTGACTGTGAGACAATCTGACTTTAGTTTTGACTAATGCCTTTAAGCAATTTAAAAAAAAAAAACCGACCTGCAAGACCAAGTTTCCTGTATTGCTTGGTCTCTGGCACACTGGGAAAAAACACGAAAGACACACAACCACTTAATCAAAATACCTAAAAGAAGGTATCAAACTGAACAAAAAAATCTAAAATCAAGAGAAATACTACACAACCAGAACACACAGACTGGGAACCAGTTGGTAGAATAAGATATCCAATCAGGGCTTCAGTGTACACAAACAACACCTGAACTTGGACAACGTGGCAGGAGGAGGATGCAGTATAAAAGAGGACAAACTGAATATGATTTGATCTGTGACCTCTGTTGAAAGATTCCGTTGAAACTTCATTATTGAGTCTCTTCTCATTAACACTCACCACAATAATAAAAAAAAAGTAACCTGAAGAGAAAGATACATTTAAGAAATAAAACAAAACATATTTCTACTTCAAAAAAAGTAATGTTCCAAAACCGATTGGGAACCATCACACTGTGGCTGTGCCTCAAGAATTGGAGCAGGTCGCCCACTAAACAGAATAGAAGTGCTGTATGATTGTGTGTGTGTGTGTGTGTGTGTGTGTGTGTGTGTGTGTGTGTGTGTGTGTGTGTGTGTGTGTGAGAGTGTGTGTGTGTGTGTGTGTGTGTGTGAATGGGGTTGTGGTGTAAAGAGCTTTAATGGGTCGTTAAGACTAGAAAAGTGCTATCTAAATGCAATCCAGTTCATATAGCAATTTACCTGTTATATTTGACTATACCATTTGGAGTCTAAATTTCCAAGATTAAATTCTATATCAGCCAAAACCAATCAAGTATACTATATACATACAGGTCACTGTCTCGGTTATGAGCATCTCACTTTATTGGCTGTGAATAATATATGAAGACATAATGACTTCATTCTCAAGAACTGAAAAATGAGGGTTATTCTTGCTCGCACTTGCTTAACAGACAAAAGCACAGCATGCTTGGACAATGAGTTGTATCTTCATGGACAACACTAGGCTTCCTCTTCCATTATCGTTTTTGCCTGAACCGCAGAGCAGAGCAACGAGGAGGAATGGCTGAATGACTGACTCACTGACACACGTGACGTATGCACAACACCTCAAGACAGCTTTGTTAGACAGAGACTGAGACGTGGTGTCTAATGGAGCACCGGAGCAAATTTTGCGGCACTGGCCGCGGGCATTGCGTTAGTCGCTTCAGTCGCTCGAGTCGGAATATTTGAACTCGAGCGACATATTCGCCTGACGCATTGAAGCAATAGCCAATGAGCATTTCGATCCCCCCCCCCCGCCGTAACTGTCGTCAGACGTCCTGTCAATGTATCAGGAATGGAGAATCACCACTGTCGCTGTGTGTGGTTGCTCTAGATGCATCGTGACCGGGTGAAGAAGGAGATGGCTCGGCAGGATGTGTTCAAGGAATTTGGACGCTAGCTAGCTGGTTAGCCCCAGTTAGCACAGCCGCTTTGTGTGGCTTTGCCATCGGCACTCCTGTCTGCCTCTTACGTGTGTTTGTGTCTGTGTGTGTGTGTGTGTGTGTGTGTGTCTTTGTTCAGATGAGGTTTGTCCAAAGTGCAAGGAATTCACCAGGTGCAGGTCCAGTTAAGCCCTTCTTGTCCCATCCAGCTTTTGACTCAGCAAATGAATATTCACACGCTGATTGAGACATTAATTTGTCTTATCAGCCACAGAGAAAACAAATGCATTTACTGCACACGCACACACGCACACACACACACACACACACACACACACACACACACTTAGCTTTCCAATTCTTAGCAAGATAACAAAAAAAATCAATATTATCATTTAATCCTGCTGACTTCCAGCCATACAGATGGTTTAAGCTTTTCATATGCTCAAAATGATTTTCCGTCTTTTCTCGGGTATGAAAATCCCTTTTTTGGTTTCTCTTGGCAATCTGTCTGTACTGAGGTGCAGTTCATATAAACGTTGGCCTTACTTTGACACATAATGAAGATAATGAGCAGGGGGTGCGATCGTAATCTTACAAGTAGCTTGTTCAAACTGAGACCAAACTCAGCACATCATGTGATAGTCTCTCTCTTTTTTTTTTTTTAAAGAAACTTGATATTTTATAACATGGATTCAGGAATTTTGAAGCCACTGATGTCAAAAATCCTTTATCAAAAGCTATTGTCAGAACTTCAGTGGGAAAGATACCTCAGGTTAAATGAGTCTGAGCTGCATGTCACCATTGACACCTGGCAGTGTTTTCCTCAGGGCTGTGATGAAGTGTGAAAAGAGCAAAGATCATGGCTGTTTTTCCTCCTGAACGTCCCGATGAGGAAGCTGAGACTCACATTGACCTGAACAGCTGAGTTGACTGCAATAATGTGCTGCTCTGGTATTGACTTGGTGATAATTGGTCTGCAGACTTAATGAGCTTATCTTACATGACTAGCGCAGATAAGCCTGAGGGGGTGTTTAAGCAACCCCTCCCCCTTCCCCATCAATATGGAAGCTAACACCACAGACTGAGACCGCTATCTGATGAACAGAAGCCAGCCTATTCATCTGAGCAGATTGTTTCTCTGTGATGCTGTTTGTGTCTTTTCTCCTGCGTATACAGCTGATAACAAAATGACAGGCTGTGAGGGGATTACACAGTAACTGCAGAAGATTAGAAAATTAAGACATTTATACACCTACTGAAAAACAAGTATGGATTACATCATTTGTGAAAGTGTAGAACAAAAAAACAGTGACTTTTTCCCCCCGTTATTATTCATCAACAATAATGCATCTCCCAATCACTGGATCTTGTAAAACTGAAAAAAACTCTTCAGTGAATAAGTCAAATAAAGACACCATGGCAGCTGTTCAATGTATGACAATACATATCCAAACCAAAATTCCATGGGATGTAAAACGTAAATAAAAACAGAATACAATGATTTGCAAATCCTTTTCAACCTATATTCAATTGAATACACTATAAAGACAAGATATTTAATGAACTTTAATCAACTTTATTGTTTTTTTGCAAATATTCACTCATTTTGAATTTGATGGCTGCAACGGGTTCCAAAAAAGCTGGGACAGGGGCATGTTTACCATTGTGTTACATCACCTTTCCTTTTAACAACACTCAATAAGTGTTTGGGAACTGAGGACACTAATTGTTGAAGCTTTGTTGGTGTAATTCTTTCCCATTCTTGCTTGATATATGACTTCAGTTCCTCAACAGTCCTGGGTATCCGTTGTCGTATTTTGCGCTTCATAATGTGCCACACATTTTAAATGGGGGACAGGTCTGGACTGCAGGCTGGCAGGTCTAGTACCCGCATTCTTTCACTACGAAGCCACGCTGTTGTAACACGTTGCTTGGATGGCAGCATATGTTGCTCCAAACCTGTATGTGCCTTTCAGCATTAATGGTGCAAGTTACCCATGCCATGGGCACTAACACATCCCCATACCATCACAGATGCTGGCTTTTGAACTTTGCGCTGATAACAAGCTGGATGGTCCTTCTCCTCTTTGGCCCGGAGGACACGACGTCCATGATTTCCAAAAACAATTTGAAATGTGGTCTGTCAGACCACAGCACACTTTTCCACTTTGCGTCAGTCCATCTCAGATGAGCTCGGGCCCAGAGAAGCCGGCGGCGTTTCTGAGTGTTGTTGATATATGGCTTTCGCTTTGCATTTAACTTGCACTTGTAGATGTGGCGACAAACTGTGTTGACCCTCAATGGTTTTCTGAAGTGTTCCTGAGCCCCCGTAGTAATATCCTTTACAGAATGATGTTGGTTTTTAATGCAGTGCCCCCTAAGGGATAGAAGGTCCGTGCCATTCAATGTTGGTATTCGGCCTTGCCGCTTACGCGCAGAGATTTCTCCAGATTCTCTGAATCTTTTGATGATATTATGGACTGTAGATGATGAAATCCCTAAATTCCTTGCAATTGTATGTTGAGAAACGTTGTTCTTAAACTGTTGGGCTATTTGCTCACGCAGTTGTTCAAAAAGTGGTGAACCTCGCCCCATCCTTGCTTCTGAACGATTGAGCCTTTCGGGGATGCTCCTTTTTTACCCAATCATGACACTCAACTGTTTCAAATTAACCTGTTCACCTGTGGAATGTTCAACTTTCCCAGTCTTTTGTTGCCCCTGTCCCAGCTTTTTTGGAACGTGTTGCAGGCGTCAAATTCAAAATGACTGAATATTTGCATTTGTCTCTGTCATGTATTCAATTGAATATAGGTTGAAAAGAATTTGCAAATCATTGAATTTTGTTTTTATTTACGTTTTACACAACGTCCCAACTTCATTGGAATTGGGGTTTGTAAATTGATGTGGAGGATTTGGCACTGAAGACAGAGGAATGATCATCGTATATATTTTATATATTCATCCATTATGTATACCTCCTCAACCCCATCTGACATTATCACAACATACAGAGACAAACAACCATTCACTTTCCAATTCACACCTATGGTCAAGTTAGAGTCTCCAATTAATGTAACCCCATTCCAAATGTCTTTGGACTGTGTGAGGGAGCCGGAGAACCCGGAGAGAACCCACGCATACACAGGGAAAACATGCGAGTCCTGTTTTTTTTTAGTTACAAGTATCTGTATGTTATTTAAATTTTTTTCATGAGGTTTATAAATGTTTAAATTATATAAATTCCTGCAGGTATCTGTGTGTGTGTGTGTGTGTGTGTGTGTGTGATTTTCATGTGTCTGCAATCATGACAAATGTTGTCATTTATGCATGAGTTTGCACTGAGACGTTTCCTAACACTGTTTGATGTGGTAGGATCCTCTGTTGGTCATCAAAGAGCACCTCCCTCCACATCCACACATGCACTGAAAGAACTATGAATAGCTCAGCATATGTCCAACCATCTATCAATACGTCTGCCCTGCTTGTGAACAGATCGAGCTCTTTGACACTCTCGCTGTGCTCCGTCCTCTATGCGCTGAGTGCTGCAGTCAAGTAAAAGTCAACAGGGCTGACAGGGAGTGTGCTAGAGGGCAGTCACCCTTGAAAAAGAAACCGGCCTTCAGCCACTTGCACCATGAACGATATAATGTGACCCAGTGAGCCGGGCCGCCCACAACTTTACCCTCCACCTCCCCCCAAACATGGACACCACAAATTTTGGGTATAGCCTCATATTACCCTTGTCCCCACACACACACACACACAAACACAATTGCACTCACCCACCATGACCCAACAATGTGGTCCCAGGCCACCTCCAGCCAGGTCCCAGCAACCCCACCCTCTGCATTTCTCAGCTCATTGATCACTGCTGACACATCAGTAATTGAGCTGGGATAGATAAGGGCCAGCGAGCAAGGCTCCGGGGTCCTGACACCGGTGAAAAGCCAAGAACAAACACTGTGTGTCCCCATACAAGATGTGATTGGCTCGGCTGCCTCTCGTTTCCCTGTTTCCCCTGTTTCTCTACCGTTTGGTCCATCTGTTTAATCCCTGACAGGAGATGACCGCATGTTGTTGCTTCAGCAGTTCTTCAGCGGTTCAGCTTGTGCTGAAGAAACAACACCTACCCACCACTTAAGCCTAAATGTGAACAGTTTTCTGTGTCAATACGCCGTTATTTCCCATGGTTTAATAATCTTTTTTATGTTCATATGTGACTGAAGAAAGCATTGCTTGTGTTTAAGCTGAAACCAGCAGTTGATAAGAATGGATAACTAAATTGCAGCATTACTTTTGATTTTCTTTTCGTCTCAGTCACATTGCAGTCATCAACAAAAAGTATATTTTGTGATATTTGAATCTGCTCAGTCACTGTTGATAATTCTTTTACATTATTTAAGTTACCTGTTTTCTCCACAGCAAAACATCTGATAAGTTAGAAGTGGCGTTCACTTACCTGTTCACTGTCTGGGTTAAGCTTGAGGTTAACAGCTGAAACATGAAATATAAAAACTGGGAAAAACCTAATAAACAGACAGGCTAGCATGCTGACATTTACAAAGAAGTAAGCTGGAGAAACTGAAACTCACCAAAAGAATGCAACTGTGTATTTTGATTTTCACTCAAGAACTAAAGTTTGATTTGCCAACATTACTGGCAGAAACATAGACATGCTATGTCATTATTGATATGCAGCATGCTGCTTATTGGTCCAACCGGGTCAAATAGATACATGAGCCTCAATGTTTGATGTATAATTAATATCTCAAAACATGTTTCCATAGCATGCATTTTCAAAGAAATTCAAAATAAATTGTTCATTTTAATTTGGAGGAAAATGTCAAGAAATGTTGTTCACCATAGTTTTCAATGTATTAATATCTTATTAATCAAAAACAAAACTATAAATATTGGTTCACCTTCTCAAATATTAGTATTTGCTTTTTTTAACTGATTTATGTAACTTTAAATTTAATATGTTTTGGCATTTTGATGCTGGTCTGACTAAATAAAAAGTTTGAACGATGCTGTAACCAGGGATATGTATTAGTCATAAGTTTTCATATTGTTTGTAGGTTGACCAATTAATTGAAAAAATATATAAATAGACATATTCATTTTTAAAATATTAACGAGTTGTAGCTTACAAAAAGTTAAAGTTCATAAGCCAGAAAGGCTTACGTTTCTGGGTTTACACAAAAAGGGAGAGAACACGTTGTTAGCAGGACATACAAGCGTGATAAATTTCTGTTCGTCTTTTGTCAGTGAATACGTCTGGGCCCATATGCTGGACTACAAAGCTATGTGAAAGCAGCGTTTAAAAAGCCAGGCCTACCGCATTAAAGCCTATAACAATCTCTGTTCATGGTAAGTTATCACTCTCAATTAATCACCTTCCACAATGGGATTTCTGATGTGTTCAAGCCCCCTGAAAGCTGCAGGTCAGGCTGAGGGCAGCCTGACTCACAGTTCCCCATTTTCCATCCCCTTTCACTTCATCACATCTCTCAGCTGCTGCCAACTGAAGAGCCTTTACATTTTTCTTATTCCTTAAGCTTTCTGAAAGAATGAGAAAGTCAAGCATCACACAGTCCAAAGCAAACACAGAGATAGATGTAGGTGTAATGATTTGGGGCTTTTTTGAAGTAAGAGCCTCTGTAGTCTGAGTGGCTGACTGGCTGACGGGCTGAGAGCCTTTCCGGCTGATTAAAACCCCTCCATGATCATTCCACTGTGTTCCACAGGCTGTGTTAGCCTATGAATGGTATTGTATTGTTAGGCCTCTCCCCATTCCTGCACTGCTGAATGGGTTTAACCACTGGTTTAGATTCAGTTACACGGTTTTGGTTGAAAGTGTCCCCCTCCCACTGCTTTGGACTCCATGGTTCCCTTGGCTGACCTGTTTAGAAGCTGCCGTGGAAGTGTCATGTCGCCCCTCCCATGGGCCGGACCTGACATCTACTTTGATAGCTAACAAAAAATGACTTGGGATGCGATTAAACCAATGGCTCCTTTTTAACCACAATGAATTGTCAATTGATGGTGGAACAGTGTTGTGATAGCAGACTTTGAAGTGGAGGAGGCTGTGATTCACTTCTTTACCATACATGGGACGAGCACTGATGAGCAGTGGTGGACAGTATACCCTGAAAGAGTAACAGTTTCTGCAGAACTTCAAAAGTTTTTTGGTAGAAACGGAACATTTTGGAAACTTTTATTAGGAGCATTCAGCTATAATTCAATTTCTCCACATTGATAATTTGGAGGTAAATCTGACATGAGATTTATCTTGCACTGCAAACGTAAGTGCAGTCATTTCTTTGTGCAAGTTAAACCTCAATCTACAGCATTATAAATTAAACTAAACTAAGAGGAAAGAGGAAGAGGAAATACATTAATGGCATTCATCAGTACTCGTCACACCAGCTGTCAGTGGATTCATTTTGCTTTATTTTCTGAGGCTCAGATATCAGGTTCCAAATGAATTTGATGATGATGATGATAATGATGTTGGATTAACCAGTTTCTGTTTGAAAGCTTTCAGTGTTTCAGGTTTAAAGCGGCGGATGCAGGATTTTTTTTTAAATCACTTTAACATTAGGTTTTTGACATGTTCACCAATTTCCAGGGTGGATCAGGAATTTAAGTGGACTATTGGGACTTGGCAGAGGTGTGTGCTCTACAGGGTGCCTTCCTAGTTGATCTTGCTTCCAGTGCCAATGCTCACTGCTAACTAAGTCATTACAACAAACCAAAAGGTAAAGATGTGGAGGTTGGGGTGAAGACACACACTTCCATTACTTTAAGAAGAAAACAATTAGTATGGTTTATTTATTCATGTGTTGTTTTTTCCTAAAAAGAAAGACAGATATAATAAATCTTCTGCCAGGGAGTCCTATATGAAGAAAAACGAGTACAGATTACACCACAAGAACATTAAGCAGAAAACAGACACAAAATATACGTGGGCTATGTGGGGCTTAAAATGGCAGAAAATTGCACATTATGAAAGCATTGACATTGTTTTATTACAACTGATATTAAGATATTTTTAAACTTATCAAGAGAGGTTGTCATTATCAGATTATCAACTGCAAGTTGTAGCCTCATATCACGATGGAGAAACAATTTTCTTAACATGTAAGTTTAAAATGATTTTGAAACAGGAAGACAAAGCCAACAAGGACAACAATCAAATATACCTGCACCACCATCTTGAATCTATGTTACGTCCAGTACAGTTATATTTTAGTATATACATAGCTGCATTCAAGGGCCATTAGCAGAGCTTTGGACTAGTTTTGTTTCCATTTTGAGTTTATTTTGTGCATATCCTTAGAATTAAGAAAGTGCTTGCACAAGGTAAATGTTCAGTGTTCATCATCCTGTGGTCACTATACTTTACTAGACACTTACTATAGACCATTCTCATGCATTTAATTTGTGCATATATACATATATCTTGTTTCAGATAGAGACTGAGAGTCGGGGCTTCTCTGTAACAGCCCCACTAAGACATCTGCTTTATTAACATCAGAACTGTTACATTAAGCCAAGTACAGTTCATTCACTTCAATTAGCCAATAATCAATTACCCAAAATCTGTAACAAACAAGCACTACCCTGATTGGTGAACTCCACTGTTAACTGCTGCTACTGTTTGTGCAGACTGGTGGGTAACACAAGAGGAATGCCACCAATGCTCTTTAAAATCATTTCCTCTTTCAGTTACAGCTCACAGAAACACAATGAGGGGCAGGGAAGAGGGCAAAACCTAGACCTGTCTTTATTTTGCCAGATTTAGGAAAGGAAAAACTCAAAGTGAACAATCCCTAACTTCTTTAATGGGAGTCAACCTCTGTGGAACTCCATTAGAAAAAAGGACATGCCTATAATCAATTAGTTGTTCTCTCTTCATGTGTCTGTCAATTAGCCTTGCCAGTGATTGGGGATATGACTGCTTTATTAGCTGAGCCCACTGCCCTTCTCTCCTTGCTACACTACTAAGAATTAGTAACCTAATAACAACATTTCAGTTGACATTTATTAGACAGATGCCCCATGTTCCAAATGTTAGCACAACATGAGAAAGTCCCAATAAAAGAGGCACTTAGTGAAAAAAGGCAGCCTTCTATAGGCATGCAGTGCTCATAGCGCTGTCAACTAGATTCATCATATTTGACATGGTCATGTTATCCTAGGCAGTGTCTCAGTGCCTTTACACCAAGTAGATATCAAGCAGACTTTTGTGGATTGCTTTATAACAATATCCCCATGTTGTACACATTTAACATTTTATACACAGTGATACAGAATATTGAATTGGAATGAAAATGAGTAAACAGGAAGTCTGAGTTACAAATAGAATTTCATTGGTTTAGGATGTCACTGAAGTTATCATTCTCCAAAGCATATAGGTTATCATTGTTGAATGTATGTTGTTACCTCCACGAAATAAGGTTATGTTTTCACAACTATCCGTTTGTTTGTTTGTTTGTTTGTTTGTTTGCCATCAGGATAACGCATTTTGCTTCAGGATTGGTGGAAGAATAGGACATGTACCAAGAAAGAAACATTTCAATTTTGGTGTAGATCCGGACAAAGGGGCAGATCCAGGAATTTTGTTTCCCTTTCTTTAACTTAGTTTTTTTTTTTTTTTTTTTTAGTTTTCACCAATTTCACAGGGAATTATTGATGATCTTGATGGAAAAAATCTTTTATATTTAGGGGACTATATATTCTTTTGGTATTCTAAGATGTTGAATGAACTTTCTCAAACACCAGTGGTGATCATTTAATATCCAGTGCAGTTTTTCATGACTTATATCCACTTTAATTTTCCATGATTTAGCCCCAGTTCTGTGCCAATGCAGGAAGTAGTGAACCTTTTATGTATCAGCGCAGATATTAATGGGTGTGTGCAGTCCCAGCACCATTATTGAAATGTGCATCATACACATAGTGGATTTGAAATAAATCTGCTCTCCACAAGACATATTCTTCATCTTTAGCAGCATAAATGCTATCACAGTGAGAACAATAGTGGTTTACCTTTCCTCAGAAAGTTTAATCTCTTTGACGTCTGTTTTATTATTCGTGAAATTAAAAGGAAATGAATAGAAACCAGTGACATGCACTAATCGAACTTACAGCATCTCTGCTCTGCATCTTAAAAAGAGCAAGTAGTGTAAAAAAGAAAGGGTTTTTGTTTACACTTTGGCAAAAAAAACTGCTTTGATGACAAATTTTAAAAGATTGTAACAATCGTAATATACTGGGTTTTATGAAAGGTTTTTGTGTGTCCCTCTGGCTGCTCTCACACTTCAGTAGGTCTCCATGGATACTGACTATAGGTATATTTTACAGTCTATTGGAGCAGCTCAGGAGGGTTTCCCACTTCACGTCTGCCTTCCTTTTCACAGCAGTACTCAACAACAACACATATAGTGTGGGCACCAAGACTCGCTGTAAAAGTAATTGGTTTCATTGGAAAGTGGATAAAAAGGAGTGGCTGGTTGTGGAGGGCTTCCTGCAGAGTTTGACCCATCTTGGGTTAATCACAGTCCATCTGAGCCTGGAAACTTTCCCAGTCAGCACTGGCCACCAGCCACTGGAAGCTCTGACTTACAGCACAGTCAGCTGGGCTTCAGCTGCATGGAGAAAAAGAGAGAAGTATCAGATGTATACGCCTCTTGTTACACAGGCACCAGTGCCATCACATGTGGGAAGTTTATTTTTCTATTTCCATTCAGTCAGACTTTTCACCTTTTCAATCCTTACCCACCATTTCAGAGGAATGCTGAAAAAAAGCTCAGTTATATGTTCATTCACTGTACAGTTGCATTTGCAGTGACTCTAAAATTGTTGTTATTAATCCTGTTATCATTCTTTATTAGATTTAGTTAGCCGTGGAGGACAAATTCAGTTAAAAGATCTGATCAGAATCACACTGTTAGCAGTTGATATGAATTTGGATCATAAGGATTATTACATTGGGAAACCTCTCAGCTCAACAGCTTCAGGAATCCAAGTGTCTGTGTTCCTGTATGACACAGTGTGTTTTACATTATGGTCCACATTGTTCCTACATTCACTTGCATTGTTGTTATACAGTTACTTATTCCCAATTAACAGACTGTAAAGGATGTTGTTTTTCAAAACTGGCTGGGCACTCCGCATGTGTGAATTGAAGTACCTCAGGTAGGGCGTATCAAAGTTATTGTTTGATACGCTGAGATTTGAGCACATTTCTCCTGTAAAACACTAAACCTCCGTTTGCTTTCAGTGGGCAGACCTAACTGAAATGAAAGAATGACTCATTCATTCAGTTATTCAGTCGCATAAATCATTACGACATCTTTTGACATGGGTCAAGTTTAGATTTTGGTCCGATATACGACCATCACTCTCACTGTCTTAATGACTGTACAGATTATTGTAAATGCAAAACAAATAACAAACCCGTCAATATTAGTAACGCATTTCAGACCGCTCATTATGGAAACTTTTCTTTTGACTGCTGAAAGGAACTGTGTCTCACACACACAGCGCGGCGTATCTATTCAAGTATTTGGACCTGTTTCTTCAACTTAGTCGACTGCAGCAACCAAGTAAGACAGCTTCATTGCGGGCTTTCAAAATTTGACAAAAAGAAAAGGTAAGCTGACATTTCTTCAACATGAACTCCGCATTTTCTGCATGTGGCTTTTGTTTTTGATTGATTTGACGTCCGCATAATGCTGACTTTCTTCATCCCATCGGCTGACTGAAACGGCCTTTTTGTGCCACTTGACTCCCGCTCACACACACAGCTGCATTTGTCTTGCAAATCCATCCCCGCTGCGCCGCCTTCAGACGAGGAAAAGAGAGCAGTCGGACGTCAGTGAAGTTCAAGCCAGCGAACAAGCGGAGAGGCTGTTCCATAGCAGCCGCTTTTGTCGATATCAAAACAGGGAGCTGGTGAAAAATGATGCATGCTTTTACACCTTTGAATCCTGGCAACTGACAGAGCGGGGGTGGGGGAAACTAAAAAAAAAAAAAAAAAAAAAAAAAAACAACACCAAAAAAAAAGAAAGAAGAAACATTCCCTTCCCTGGAGGGTGAAGTCAGTGTTTGATTCGAACAATAGAGCCCCGGTATAAACGGGTTGAGTGTCCTCTAGCGCACGACGGGGATCAGCAGCGCAGAGTGTAGGAGATGGATGGTGACGCACACGTACAAACGGCCGTGACTGAAATTAGCATATTAGTAATTTATCACTTCAAGAATCAAGAAATAAAAAAGACAACGAAAAAAATTGGTTCAGCCCGTGCGGGTTGCACTGAGGTATTCTGCGGCACTTGTACATGTGAATGTGTGGACATGAATCACCGGCAAAATCCTTGCCTGAAAATAGTTACCTATTTATTTATTAATCTATTTTTTAACTTCTCGTCCTCGGCCTTCAAATCCTTAAAATCCGCCCTGACATCAGCCCAGCCTGCTTCATTTCCATATCTTTTCAAAAGAGCTTCCTCGTGAATAGACTGTAATATTTCATGATGGGGCACGCAAAAGCTGTGCACAATGCCTCTCATATCCACCCTGCTTTCAACCACAACAAAGATCATAGCAAGACGTCTTTGTGGCTAATTCAGTGAAAGGCGCATCTCCCGTCCTCCGTCTCGGAGGTCAGGCTGACGTGTTGCGTCCAGGGGGGGGGGGGGGGGTTACAGACCAGAGGCAGCCAGCTGGCTCCGTCACACACACAGACACACACACACACACACACACACAGACACACACACACACACAGACACACACAAACACATTTGACCGGTATGACCATTTGGTTATTTCTGAGGCTAATGGTGAGGTTGGATATAACAGTGATGTGAATTTCATGGGGAGAAAGTTACTCAAAAAAAACATGTTTCTAGGCAGACCAAGACAACGCTTCTATTTCCATAACAGAATTATTTTTGAAAATTAGAAACAAAAAACTAAAACACACCGAGTTTTCCCAGATTAGTCACAGAGGCCGTTTGCTCGTCGCGTCTGATATTTCATAATCATCGACTGTGGGACTGTGGGACTGCAAATTTATCTTGATGGATCATTATGAATCTGTCAGGAGATGCATGATATCAGGCCGCACTAATGGAATGTTGGCTGAACCTCTGGCCCTCCTTCTGGCTGGACATAAGCCACGTCTTAAAGCCATGCATTAGACAAATAAATGGTCCTGTGTGTTGACACGGCCCATCGCATGTCTCTATAGGGATCTCTGGGGGAGTGAGCTGCAGCCAAGTGCGCATACATTAGACCTGTGCGCTCCAGACGCGCAATTACGCAATGTAGGCGAAACTGGAAACCGGCATTCAGCTTTTACGCATGAATGCACTGCATCCGAAATCCAAATTAATTGCTAGAATGTTATTTTAAAAGGAAGTTGCTCGGTAGAATGTTAATTTTGACTTACTTTTGGGTGTTCTATTTCACCAAAATTCACTTTTAATTTGTACACTACAGACATATGAGCTTGACAACACAATTTATCCGGAGGAGAAATTTCGGAGTAACCTTTTATTTTATTCTTGCAGTCCCGATCAGACAAGGTCCAAGAGAGTTCAAATTTAGTCCAGTCACCTCCGCCACAGTCTGTCCATGCGCTGCCATGCATATACGTGCGCAAAACAGCCTTACCAAAGTCAATGCATAAATATAAATAGTGAAATTATACAGTAATTTCCCTTAACAGCACCACCATACACGGCGTTAAGAAAATATAATCATCTTCTGATTATTTGTCCACCAGTGCTTCTGTTTTAGCCACCCAGATTGTCTCAATGGGATAAGCTGTTCGTGCGTCCCGGAGCCATTGCCGGCGCAAAAGTTGGAGCTTTTGAGAAGTTAAATATCCCGGAAAGAACACAAGTTAGTATCTCAAGGGCTTCACGAGGACAAAAGACCAGCGCCTTGGCACCATATGCTTAATGGCTACAGCCGTCCAGTCTTTATTAAAGGTAAAGCGTGGCCCTTTAAAAGTTGGAAAGGCTCCATTATTTGAGTTAGATGGAGCACTTGCGCACAAAACCAGAAGCGCGCAACGCCATTGAGTCGCCCCTTTCTTTCTTTTAGGAGTCTGGAGCCGCACCGTCATCGCCGGTTTCACTCCAACATAAGCTTTTCATCACCCGGCTTTGTTCTCGGTGAAAGTAATGCTGAGAATCAAAGAGATGACAATATTTTCCATCAGCTTGAAGACTCTGGACAAGAGCCCTCGAGCTTTGGCAAAAATCAGGGCCGGTTATTCATCCTGTCACTCCGCACCTGTGGTCCCGCATTCAAAGTATACAAACCTGTCCCTATTAACATTAATTATTCTCAAACAAAACAAAGGCTGAAATAGAGCAGGTTGAAGTCTGTTTATGGCTCCTAAATGTTTTATCCCTCTGAAGATGTGCCCAAAGCTTTTTACTCTCCCTTGCTCGCGCCGAGTGCCCGTCTCTCTTTCAGCCTTGAGTAGCCCTACAGTTTGGATTTTACAATCGTAGCATCTGCTTAATCTTGCGGATGAAAATATGACACAAAACATAGCCTTTTGTTTGTTAAATCCCGATAACGAGTGATCAACACGCAAACAATGGTGCAGGATGTTGAGAGCCGTATGGTTTCGGGGGCGCAGTTTGCTGTCTTGCGGAGAAAGCGCCAGGTGATGGATAGAAAATCACAGTTCCTAGGAGAAGAAAACACCAAATCCACCTCCTTTCTCTCAATGAAAAAAAATAGAAGACATAAATTTAATTGGCTTATCAAGGCGAGGCGAAAAGGCCTCGCTGGTAATTGGCTGGGAGCGCACAAAACAAATGTGGGGACATGTTAAGCCTGGCTAGCCCGCGCTGCTCTTTCAGCCCGGTGTCACATCATTGAAAATGTGTTTTATTATTACAAAATGCCATGCTTTACAGTTGCCATATTGTGTCTCGGACAAAGGCTGATGGAACATTAAATACGTGGAAAACGGTGCCAACCCGTCTCGAAGACACTGCAAGGGCCTCTCTCTTTGCTTGCTTTTAGGCAGCTGCTGTCCAGAGACTCAGGCGCAAGGACATGAAAAGAGACAACGTTTGAGCCAACAGGTGCATCCCCGGACAACATGGTGGAGAGCGATCTGTTCCAGCGGGACAGGGAAGCGCTCATGAGGGCGCTCATAAAAGAGCATACAGGAAAGATGAACGATCATAACTCCCCTCCTTGCCACATATCACCTCCTGCCTCCCGCTCTGCAAACACTACAGACACCAAGTCTCCTTCAGTGCCAGAAAATACGCGCTTAAAGCGTATTTGACAGCATTAGAGGTGATACCAGTTCTTATTGTTTAACTAAAGCTTCACACCTTCACTGATGCACTTGACCTGTTGCGAAGTTTAATACCCTTTTTCTCTTCCCCAGTGGATGCAAATCCATACACAGCCACCGGTGCATAAAAGCGCCATTTGATACATCTATTTTCTATTAAGACATAAAGTGGCCTTGAGCAGTTTGGCTGCAGCGCCGCAAACCAAAAAGGATCAAATGCCTCAGAGTGAGAGAAGGAAAGTGACTGATTCATGTCTTCAATGCTGAGCTGGGACATTCTGGGTTTATAATACATTATAGTAATTACCTTACGGAAATATTAATTAGAAGGTTTCTTAGTGAAGTTAATTTCAAATTTATTTTAAAAGTTAAAGCAACTAAGTCTGATGATTTATGAACAGAACCAATAAAAACCTTTATGGGATATTTTAGAAGCCTCAGAGATCTTCAGGTAACGTTAGAATATTTCGACCTGACTTCAAAATCTGCTGGTGGAGGAAACTAAACTCCGCAACAGCATAATGTAATTAATTAAATTAATTAAAATACTTCATTAGGCGGAACAGTGATATATCAAATACTGAGGTCACTTGTGCTAAATGGAAATTGGATGGATGCCTTAGTAAGTGCCACCTCTGTGAAAGAGACTATTTTTGTATTTGTACTCAGAAGTCTGAGCTTCAATAAAGTGCTACAATAAAAGCATTTTCCATCCTGGCAGTCGCACAAGTGTGGTTATCAAAGCTGTCTGCTGTCTGCCATGTACGGCGAGCTGTAGGTATGAAAGCGCGCCGCCTGACTATATGGTGAATCAGCGGCCTTTGAGCGCTGCGCCGAGCCTTTCTCAACCAAATTACCGCTTGGCGTGGTCCATATTGTCCGGGCCTGCCGAGAGCTAAAGGAAATAAAACCTGTCACACAGTGAAATGGTCGCGTCCTTTTAAGCCTTGCCAAGCCCATAGCCGGAGTGACAAGATAGCCGCGAATATTTCAGCCTGTCCTTTCCGCTTGGCTGCGACCGGACCAAAGGATGTTGAGAGGCGCTCTGCTCGCCGCACTCTAGAAAACCATCAACGACACAAAGGCGTTAAGGTGCAAGAAACTACAATGCTATCGTTGTTTTTTAACCCAGGGCTCTGCTGCTGCGCAATCAAAGAGGAACAGGCCTGCCAAAGAGATGAAGTTGCCAGCATTTACTCCTTAACATTTGACTTTCTAATGTCTGTAATAGGATTACATGCTCTTGACGCACTGGTAACGAGAGGACGGACTCTGAGGACCTGGAGAGTAGGGAGCTGAGGAGGGAGAGAGAGAGAGGGAGGGAGGGAGGGAGGGAGGGGTGGGGGTGAGGGGTAGTGGGACTGGAGCTCCCTGTATTTCCAAATGAGGTCAAAAAGCTGAATAATGTTGCATCCTAAAAGTCCACCCATAAAAAAAGTCAGAACGCAGAAGACTCGTCTAGTACGGTGTATAAATGTCAGATCACCCACCTGTTGGTCGGGAGGTTTTCAGAATCCAATTTTTTTTTTTCTTTTTCTATAATCCTAAGAACTGGGCTTGCAGCCGTGCTATGCACGCCGCCTTGGCCTTGTGTTTGCAGCTCCTGGGCCCGCATGGTTCATATATGCAGCATCAGTGGCGGCGTGGGGAGGAGGGGCGGGGGGGGCGCAGAGGAGGCCGTGGGGACACATGTTGGAGGGATGCCGCTACCACGGGAAAATCTGTCCCGGCAGCACCTGGCAGCACAGAGCAACATTCAACAGCTTCCCACCACACTGCTCTCTGCGTTCTAAACACCTTCAGCTGTTGTGGGCATAGTGTCTTCACATTAGCATCTCATTAGCATATTTATGTCACCGTATTGGGCTATTAGTTGGTGTAAACTGTCAGCGTCCCCTTCTAGAGTTGTTTTAAAGTTTCCCCCTCTGCACAGCGGCTGACAGGGTTGCACCGTGCGGCAGGGCCCATGTCATCATGACGGAGGTGCTGCACAACGCGATGCTCCATCATTCATGCGTGTGCTTACATAGACATTTAGGCTTATTATTTATAGGTCCGACAGAATAAGTGTTTGAGCTGATCCGCCCACGATACGAATAAATAGATGAGTGATATTGGCCGGTGATAAAATCTAATGTGGTGCGTTTAATTTTTAGATAGGAATATCAAAGTCGGTATCATGTTATCTTAAAAAAAAGGAAAACTTTGCTTTCAGATCTTTTTGTCCAGAGCCAATCCCCATAAAAAAAACGTTGTTGTTATGCAGGGTTTTCTATGATCTCCCCGAAATGTCCACTGACAGAAACTTGTCAAAGAATTTCCCTCAGACTATTCAGGTTTTAAGAATTGATAATCAAGCTCATAATTTGAAACCCAGATACAACCGACAATAACATAACCGACCAGATGATCAGATTATAATTATGTTATTAAAATATTTTTGTATACAAAATATATGACAGTTAGTTTTCATCAGCAAGTGCTTTTATTTGCAGATTGTATATAAATATAAATCACCGTACAATATTATAAAAGTATTTTAAATCCATTGCAATTAAGTTAAGACATATATTACCACTTGTGAAAAAAATAAATACATGATTGCCTGATGCCTGAGAAAATGAAATTATCAACATGATAAAAAAATAAAATATTTACAACACTGAATACAATATTGGAAACTGTACAGTGGGCTCACATAGTGTCCACATGTTTTAACAATGCGCCGTGAAGTGCACATACATTAACATAATCCACGTTGGTCTTCACATTTACAGTGTTTTACAAGTCCGAGGGGCTGGGGTGCCTGTCTAGGCTACGAGGCCGAGAGGAGGCTCGTTTTCAATATCCATGAAGCCCGGCTTGTTGTGCAGTTTCCTCGGGTCCTCCGGGGTCCAGACCTTGGCGGTACGGATGATGTTCTGCTCCCGGAGTTGTTTTTCATCCGACCAGGACAGAGAATGACCGGCCAGCGGCGGCAGACCGTAGTCCGGGTCGCTTGGGGATGGAGACCCTGGGGAAGGGAAAGGAGAACAAGAACATTAATACTGTCTCATTTTTCTTTCTTTTTTTTTTTACGTTGTCTTATCTCATCAATTTCACTGTCGTTCTGTTTTCTTTTTCTTTCATTTTTTTCTTTTCAATTTTGCAAGACCATGTCACAATGGATAAGAATAAATGTGAACTACTTCCAAACTCGGGGTCAGAGATGCATACAAAGACGACTGTGCAGCGACAGCTATTTAGTCTCCGTTTTTCTTGGACCTACTTGTTCCTCTGTGGCAGATGATGACCTTCTTGGGCTGCACGTGCATCTCGCTGCTGGAGTTTCTAATTGGCAGATCAGACTGCACGAGCTCGGCGAGGAAGTTGATGTAGCCGATGGCGAGCCGCAGGGTGTCGACCTTGGAGAGTCTCTTCTCGTAGGGCAGGGTGGGGATGTGCGAGCGGAGGCCCTCGAACGCGTCGTTGATGGACTGCATCCTCCGCCGCTCCCGGACGTTGGCCGCCTGCCTCAGCTGCAGCATCTCCCTGTCCGACCGCATCCGCCTCCTGCGCTTCAGCAGAGACCCGCCGCCGCGGTGGCCCGCGTGCGGCGACGTGCCCGGGCTGCTGTCGGCGCCGCCGTACGAGAAGGTGGAGGAGGAGGAGGAGAAGGACAGGTCGCCGATGTCGTAGTCTGCGTCGTGGGGCGCTGCTCTGCCGCCGCCGTCTTTGCCGTAGTAGTCTTGGAAGTGGCTGGCGAGGAAGTCGACGTCGTCGTCCAGAAAGTCATCGGTGTCCAAGTGTCCGTCCCTCGAGGAATGGTCGGTGAAAAAGTCGTCATCGTCGAAATAAGGAGGGGAGGAGAACGAGTCAAGTGCGGAGAAAGGGTCGAGCACACTGTCCATCTTTGTCTGCGCTGCTTCCGCCGTCTGGTCGTCTCCCGCGGCAACAGTGACACGTCGTTTCTCCCGTGCTCGCTGCTCGCGGTCAACGCTCGGTTCAAGTGGAGGCGCCGACACGCGAGGATTCTTTATAGCGACATCCACAGTCGCGTGCCGTTTGCCAGGAGGGCCAACCAATCAGAGCTCGGTCCGCGAGGCGCACCTCGAGTTGATCCCCGAGCACGCCCCGCCCTCCGTCTGGTGCAGGACTCGGCTCGATTGGGATGAGTTCACCAATCAACCCTTTTAACACTCACCTGTTCTTTTTTAAATAGTCCAAGAGAGGGTCCGACTAAAAGCGCCATAATAATAACAATAATAATAATAATGACAAATTGCGCTTGTAGAGCACTTTTCATTGCTAAAAGCGATCTCAAAGTGCCATAAAACAAGCTGATACGGTTTGTTAAAAATACGTGCCGCTCAGGATAATGCACTTCCTGTTTACTCGTGTTTGTGGGATGGAATATGACAGTGTGCAGTGAAACGCACAAGTCACAGGTTTTCGTAAATCTGCGTGTTTTCCATTCCTGATTCGAACACAAAATAAAAATTCAAAAAAAGTCTTATGCGGATTATATGTCTTAATTCAGAATAGTCTTTATAACCTGAGCGGTTTCAGGTCAATTTCTAAAGTTGCATACGTATTTTTCTGACTGAAGCGTCAGGTGCCACTGACGAGACGAGCCTGCCTCAGAGTTTTCCAGACAAATGACACAAGCCAGTGGTCTCCTCCGTGTGACGTGTGCGGGTGCTGTGTGCATTTATAGTCATTGACTCCGAAGAAACCAGCTAGGACTGCTGAAAAACGGTATTACAATGTTGGCTTTTAAAATAATAATCGTAATAACACAAATGCAAGAATATTAATCATAATTATTATTAGTAGTAGTTAAAATTAGCTATAGAAACAATACCATTTGTTATTACCATTATTTATAGTAGTAGAAGTAGAAGTAGTATATGTGTGTTTCTTCTTCTGTTTATTTCTATTCTAGTGAAGTATTGTCCTATTTAAAACTCTTTATAGCATCGGCACGTTGTGCGGCAGGGCAACAAGGTCAATGAAAACAAGAGGCCAAAGGGCATGCAATGATACAATCATAAATGAAATCAAAGTGTTTCGACACGTTTTGTTAAATTGTCTTTTTTCATTCGTTCTTCAACTTACACGTATATGCTATCATTGCACATGTAGAACATCTGGATTAATTTGCATTCAACAACTCGGGCAGTTTGTGATCTTTGCGTGCCGCGGAACGACGATGAGTGTGGATCAATTTCTGTTTGATGGGCATCATGCGCACGGAGCAACCCTGTGCTGCTCTGTGGCAGTATCACCAGTCTTTTATTCCGCCGTAAATGGGCAGCGCTGCTGCCATAAATACATGCACCAGTAGAGTAGTCGATGCACCACTTGTGCCAGCCAGTGCGGTGTTTAATGGAGAGCTGGTTGACAAATAAAAGCACAGTGGTTGGCCTCGGGGCGCGCGCCTCCCTGACACCTCACGCGACAAATTAACGCTCCTCGGTATACCGAGGCGAGGCTGCCCACCGGTCTGGGGTCTGTAAGTACGCATCTATTCAGACCATTCAGTGAATGGCTTCACTTTGTTCTGCCGAGAAAAGAGAGCCTCTGCAGGGCAGGCCGCGTGTGCGCGCACCGCGTGTCTGTGGATATTGGTGGTGAGATGGGGAGCTGCAACGCCGGCCGTGGCCGTGGGAAGAAGGCCACTTGCGTCCTCATGGCCAGTCAATGCGAGATGTCGTGTTGTAAATGGGGCTGTCTACATAATGAAGCTGTAGCAGGGAGCCCGTGTGCGTCGGAGCGCACACACAATACACGCACATCCCGGTACCAACCAGGTGCTGAACACAACACCAAACACTGACAGGGCCCTGCTGCAGCACCATCAGCAAATGCGTTCATCACAGTCATGATAATGCATTCTTCCTCTTTTTAAAACTGTGACAGTATAAGTGGAAAATTACGGGGGTGGTTCAGTCGCCATCCAATCTTCAGCCAGTCTATATGTTTTCCGCACATATGTGAATTTCTTTTAGACTCCACAGAAGCTTTGAGTGAAATCGGCTGTGAGCAAGATCATCACTTTCATCAACTGAAAAATATGTTTTACAGTTTCCCCCAGTCATTATTCATCATTGATCACAATTGTTGCTGATATGAGGAAAGGGGCCCTTTCCAGAGCATTTGTGTCCGTGTGATGACATATTTGTGTTATGCATCATTTTCTTATAGTGTCTGGTCTTATTCGGGAAGCAGACAGAATCTGAGGCTCATGTTAAGGGCAGGGTTTCACTAAGTGCACCAAATATGTTCCGGTTGTGAAAAACAAAACACTGACAGTTTTTGTTTTATTCTAAAGGCAACAGTGTGTGGGTGTGTGTGTACGCGTGTGCGCGCGCGCGCGCGTGTGTGTGTGCGTGTGTGTGTTTAGTAGTGACATGTTAGAAAAGTGTGTGTCCCACCCCTCACTTTGCTGGAAACCAGATGATAATTCGGACCGTGCAGGTTTTTAACGCGCCGTGACCGTGCACTCCACGCCGTCCCATTGATGAACGTGCTGTGCTCCTGAACGGGCCGACCTGCGCGAGCGGAGCAAGTGTTTCGGTTCCCATGCAGCTCCTCGGTCTGCAGCATGCAGCAGGCTGGGCGGTGCACGCCGGGGGTAGTGGTGTCGTCTGTGTAGGGACACACACGGACACACACACGGACACACACACACGCGCGCGCGCGCGCGCGCACAACAACTAACAAGCAAAGCAGCGCACATGGCCACAGACTCCACTAACTCAGTTCTTGCTCGTACATGAAATTCATAAATTAAATTTAAACAGTCGTAAATAATCAAGTTGATGATAAGAATTTCCTAATTATGACACGTTTGACTTAATAATTAGGAGATACAACATATTCCCTGCTTACACTTACAATTTACTTCTACCAAGAACCGTTAAAAATAACACGAATAAATGAAAACACGGGGATGGAAGGGGGCTTTACTTTAGCAGGTTATCAAGTGTTAAAAATGTCATAATCATTTCCTAATGATGACCTCAATTTTCCGTATAGTACGTATTTGGTACTGTAGTAAATAAAAATTTCCTTGAAATGAAACTTCAATTTAAATATTATTTATTACTATATATATATTAGTGCATTATAATAATAATAATTATTATTATTATTAACATCATCATAATCATGATTATTATTATTGTTATTGTTGTTGTTATTATTATTATTTCGATATATAAAGTCCTGCATATGTTGAATTGTTTGTCTATGCAAACACATATCCGTCTAAATACTATTTGTTACATACATATTTGTTTTCAGAAAATGATTATGGAGGCCATACAACAAATGTGTAAAATACATCCTTAGCGCTCCTGATTCACAAGGAGAAGAAATACTCTGAAATCCAAAACTACACAGTCACTCGCCAACACCACATGTATTACTTGTAAACGTGGTAAAGATTTATATTTTCCTCAATAAGCAACTCGCCCATAAAGAAGTGAAAATGGAAATCCTGAAAGTGAACTATAGCGCAGACAAAATGTGTGGAGCTAATCCTCCCCCGAGAGTGATTCAGTGGTAATCCCTGTAATCTCTGGCTACAGGGGATTATCCATCTGGATGACTAAAACAAATTAAAGGGATTTACTTAACAGTAATTTAACAATCTGATTAGATGCTTCTTCAGCCATCATCGTAACCTTTGCTTGTTGGCCACTTGAAGGTTGCTGCATTTTGAAGAGGCATTGTGATTTATTATTTTTTTATCATCATGGTCATTTTTGATTTTTTTTTGCAAATGTGGAGTCCAGGGGCTTTCAACTGAAGGGGTGGACAGGTGACAATGTTATGACGATATTTCACCATTTATCTATCTCAAGTAAAATACATTTTTTGGACATTTGACAAGTAAAAAGATGATATGCCTCTGTTTCTTTATTTGTTTTTTCGGTAATGTTAACAAGGTGGTTGCTGTCACTCAAAACACAGAGTTCATGTCCTCTGTAACAAATGTTTTAAAATGTTTTATTCTGCCATTACACATTACGTTCCACAGTTTTTTTTTGTAATGGCTGATTCGAACATTTAGACTAAGTATCCAATTTAATTGAATTAAAATGCAGGTATTCTCGATATGATATGCATAGCATTACAATGTACAGAAGGTTTGATTAAACAGTGACATTAATACATGGAAAAACGTTTTTTTTTGTGGCTGGTTTAAAGTTTCTCATCTCAGTCATCTCTAAATTGTGACAACAGCTCTGTCTGTTATTTGTTATATTTAGTTCAGGCTGCACTGGTCGTTAGGTTAGTTCTTGGTCTATCACTGCATTCCAGGTGTCAGTAAAGATGGATCAGACATCCTACTCGTTGTTTGTTGACCGCAAGCGTCAGTCTTTCACTGGTCCCATGCGGACTTTAAATCCACAAGGATCCTCATCAAGTGTGAAAAGTAAATGTTGTTGGGTCGCAGATACAACCGCATTTAACTCCGACAATCATTCCATTATGAAAAAGAAAGAGGGTTGAAAAAACTCTGCAGTTTTGCAGAATGCTCTTATGTGTTGACTTGTCTGGTGGTAGATTTGATTGTGTTTGGGCAAATGTCTCTACTCGGAGCACAAGCTGGTGTGCATACACAAGCACGGACATACACAACCATTCCAGACAATCGCAGAGCAGACATTTGCTATATCGTTAACAAGCACAGAACAAATAAAAGCACAGCACCTCATTAGAGGCCTACACATTGTGAATGAAAGCACAGCACCTGGTGACACAACCACTTCATTTTTCAGACCGTGCGCAAGTTATCACACATGAAAAGGAGCAAGGTCATTGGACAAACAAATGAGCAGCTACCAACAAAGCTTTCTTTCTTTCTAAATTTTCTGAAGAAAATGACTGCCCTCCCGCTCCGATTGAATATATGATTGTATGATTTGAACATGGTATTTGTAGAGGTGAGTTTGTTTTTGGTCATGATCAACCGGACCAGCCGGACACGGCAGTCCAAACTATGCATGTGCTCTGTGCCGAGGGAACCCACCAAGGTAACGACACGTGTTACAGTATTGCAACATTGGCCCCTCTGGGTCTTGGCACCGGTTGCACTGTCTATACTTGCGCCATATGAGTTACAGAATATCTGCCTGATCACCTTCATGGCGAAAGGAGAATGAACATGAATCTGAAGAATGAGGCCTCCATTGTCAATAACAAACACGTTCCACATCCATTCACCACCCCGACTTCTGAATTTAGTTTAGACTACAAGTGTCACAAACTACCTCCTGCCAGGAAACTACAAATACATTTGGTTACACACAATTTATGTTGGAATCTATCTTTGCAAACTGCACTCAACCAGATACACTGCATGAAGCAGCCATCCCCATCTATTGCCACACTTGTTAACTGAATACTAAATGGTATTTGCACTCCATTAGCCCCCTGTCTCTGTCCCACAAATTCACATACATGCATCCAAACAGTGGTGAAAGCAGGTCACAGGATGTCAGTGCGCGAGCTGCTGCCTCACCACCAGGGAGGCCTGGGAATCCCGCCACATGCAGGCTGGACGCGCACAGCGCATGGACAGACGTCATGAGGGCTTTAGCTCTGCAGGCTGAGAGACAAATGATAACGCTGTTTGAGATATAAAGTTTCCACTGCTTGAACTTGTCAGGGAGCAACAATCAGATCCATGTCGACTTTATGACACCCGACTTCCATATCTCACACCATGGTGCATGACATTACTGTGTATTGATTAAAATAGCACACTATAAACAGTCAAGTGTATTTTCATTGAAGTTCTAATGTTAGTTGTTTTTCACACTTTCTGTGATATTTTGTTGAGCCACCACCCATCATAGATTTTTACTGGATGTGTGTTGTTTTCCCATATTTTTTGACTTGAACCAATTCTAGATGATGACTAACAAAGTGGGTGCAATGACAGAAATATGTAAATAAACTGTGTGTGTGTGTGTGTGTGTGTATACATATATGTATATATATATATATATATATATATATATATATATATATATATATATATATATATATATATTTACATATATATATTTACATATATATAGCAGATTACCAGTCTTATCAAACAATCAAAGTGCTTTACAACACAAGACCCATCTACTCATTCATACAACAATGCTATTTACTGCGCCTTTTCTGTCACATTCGTACACTGCCAAAAGAGCTACCAGAGGCAATTTGGGGTTAAGTCTCTTGCCCAAGGACACATCGGTGGACAAGGGGAAGCAGGGATCAAACGGCCAACCTTCGGGTTAGTGGACTACCACCTCATGAGCCACAGCCGGCATATTATGTCTGTGGACTATTCTCTTATCTCCAAATGTCTGCCTCAGAAGATGGCAGTGAATGTTTTCAGTCATGAAACCAATCACAGGCTAATTGTTGTGTCACCAAACTTAAACTAAATGTATTGATTAATATGCAATCATGTTTCAGTGATTTAAAGCCCTATAGGTCAATGCTATCACTTTGTACAAAATGATTTTCATTGTATGAATTTTTTTTTAAATTATCTCTAAGTAAATTCATGATCAAATGTGACCAAAACTGAATCAATTACACTTGTCTGACAGGGTGACCTAATACCACTGCCCTGACTTCCTGGTGTCTCCAGTGTCACTATCAAACATAGCGATAAAGAGCCAGATAAAAATAATATATCACATCCTTAAAAACATGAGACTCAGGTAAACTGAGCAATGGTGCGGCTAAATGTTCCCTTTATCTCACATTACTGAAGAGCTTTTCTGGGTCAGTTGGAGGTTCATTGCCTTGTTCAATGGCATATTAAAATTAACTGTTGGAGGAAGGGGGTGACTTCATCTTCCTTCCCCACCCAGACTCTTCCAGGCCATGCTGTAATTCAGACTCACCATTCCACCTCTTTAACCTCTAAACAAATGCACGTCACGATGAGACCAAAACACCCCTCCCATTTCTTTTCCCCTGTAAGATGACAAGGAAACACCACTGAAGGCTGTATTATAATCCTCAAAAGTCCTTGAGGGTGCTATTGAGTGGGGGGCTGGGGTCATTCCGGGGGTTTAATTGACTCATCTGCTACTGGCTCTAATTGATTTGGGCGTTAATCTGGTGGCTCCAGACTGAGCCAGGCCAATATGTGAGGAGAGTGGAGAGAGTTCAGCTACGCCTGGGGGCTGTTGATGGTGGAGAAGGATTGAAGGGGATTAGCAGAGGTTTTCTGAGCGTCCTGCAGGAACAATTCAGCTGAACTGTTTGTCTGCGAGTCTGTTGGAGCACCGGGACCAGGTCAGGGTCTGGGAAAAGATCTGCATGTAAATGTGTAAAAGGTCTCAGGGGCCTCAGAAGGGATTCATGGGGTCTTTCACCAAGCTTTAAGTTCCCTTGCCATGACTTGGACTGGGCACAATGGGGATCTACGGAGATCTACATAGAGTTGTAGGGGTCATTGTCCTTATCTGGGATCTTGGGTCATTGATGGTATTCAGGATGGATGGAGTTAACTTTGCTCTTGTTGTTTTTTGACTCTGATATGAGGTCTTGTCTAGATTCTAAACACCCAGTGTGTAAAATGTTTTGTCTGGCCTCGAAACTTTACTCGGACTTAAGAGAGATAGGAACAAATGAGTCAAACCCAGTGAAAACACAAACAGTCAGTGTACTGATTTCAGTCCACTCATCTCAGAGGTTAGAGACGCTACTGGGGCCTATTTCAAAAACTCCACTTTGTGATTTTAAATATTGTATTCAGGAATATCTTCACAAGGGCAACTCTGTCAGTGTTCTGCTGCACGTGTGAAAGCAGCAGTGGTGGCCGTTGTGGAATAAAAATAAATTGGGCCTGTTGCAAGAACGTTTTCATACTTTTATCCTAATGTTCGCTTACATTTGTTTGTACAGTGAATTCAACGAACAGGCCACGTTAGATCCATCAAAGCACCTGTGCGTATTTGAGCGAGCATGCACAAGGATAGCAAATTAGCATAATCAACGTCCCCAAAATACCACATAAGGTTTTGCTTCCTGCCCCATGTCAGGAAGTGTTCATTCATGAATTCATTTCAGATCCAGAAATGAGAGTATACTTTAGCAGCATCAGTAGGCGTTAAGTGATGGACAAAAGCTGATAATGCTAGGTAACCTGTGGGTTGCACTGTCACTGAAAGCATGAGATGCATCGATATGAAAATGGCTTATAAAAAAAGCAAATGCTACAGAAAGGCGGCCGATTACTGCAAGGGTGTCAAGGGAAGTCTCTGTCACTGTTGTGGATGAAAAAATACGTGACATAAGAGATGATGTTGCAAAGGCATGTTTTCTGCTTGTGCCGGATCAGTGCACCTTCGTTCGTTGAAATATTATACAATATGCAGCATGTTAAAATTAGTTGACATGTCTTCCTTGGCATGTAGAACAGCTTACCACCAGCTGTGTTAAGGCTCATCGACCTGGCCTTCACTACAACTTACCATGGCACGAGTGATGTATGTTATAAATCAGATTCAATTCATGCAGAGTTAAACAGAATGTCACCATAATGATGTGAAATTTATATACATTTGATATATATATGACATTTTATACGAATGAAATCAGAAATATATGGAGGACTCTTGAAGCAGCATTGATAGATGACAGTCTTTAAAATCAGACTGCACATTTGTTGTTATAAACACAGGGAATCTTTTGGGGAAAATGTCAATGATGGCAACACATAGTGGATGAGACATCAGTGATGAGAGATCAGAACCGAACAGAAGCTAGGTTCCTGTTTTTAAAAGGCTATTTACCACGGATTAATGTCAACTAAAGGCTAAAGGCTATGTTAAGGAAATAGTAATAAAGCATTTCATGAATTAAATAAAAAAGGGGAATTATAAAAATGTGCATACGTAAAAATGACATATTGATCCAAGTAGCTTGTTCCATCCCATAGGTAATTTGCATTGTACCCGCACAAGGCTCAATGTGTCAGGGAAAGGCTAAATGGTTCAGCAAATCAAATACCTAATAGGGAAAGGAAAAACAGCAGAGAAATTGAAATTTATCCCTTGTCCCTTTTAAATGCCCACTTTTATTCATATTTCAATTTGTGAATCCAGTAATGTATTTCTCTTTTTAAACTGCATTTTCAAACAGATTTTTAACTCCCATTATTTATTTATTAATACAATAATGTATTTTTTAAATTTAGCAATTAATTACTGTTTTATATTGTTTTTGTAAACCCCTTTTTCATTTGAACTATTTGATGTACTAATATTTTAATTATAAATTATAGTTATAATTTCTTTTTTTATTGCCCTTTGAAATATCATATGGTGAATTATTTTGTATTTTTGTCTATTTATTTGAAGAATATAAATTATTTGTAAACACATCAATTATTGCCTATTTTTATTCAACATTGATCATTTAACAATTACATTATGTCCGTTATACTTGGGGTCCTTGAAAGACTCGCTGTAATGAAAACTGCTCAGAAGGACTTCTTTAAATAGATCAAAATGCAAATCAACTGCTAACACTGCACCAACTTTTTTAAAATGATTAATGAAATAAAAAAATACACCTCTTTTGGGTAGTTTTCTCTGAGCCCATGCCTGATCTGACCAGTGATGTCATCCTTAAACCACTGGCTTTTTAATGGTCTTATTTTTGTGTCTCTTTCCTGAGTGAGCACAGGAAAATATATTTTGCAGGCACAAAATTATATTTTTCAAGAGAAAAGAAATTATTTCATTTGAGCGAATTAAAATCAACAACAATGAAAACTTTACTCCCACACAAGGTACAGCAGCCTCATTGAGTACCACACTTGACACTGTAGCCCCTCAGTGTCAAGTGTGGACCCAGTGTCCACCTTAACTGCCCCTCAGAAGACAGTTAAGGTGGATAGCTCCATGGTGCAATGCCCAAACTCATTAGAAAGGAAGTGTCTTTCCAAAAATGTAGAAGATTTTAGTCAGGAAAAATAGCATAATTGCATACGAGAAAGCCCTCTGACATTCCGAAAACCTCCCATTACTCTTCACTAATAGAAGAATATAAAAATAACCCCAGGTGACAAAATAGAATGTAGTCATTTTCACCCCTATATGTTGGTTAGGCCCCGGAGCTCTCTCCATAGATGAACTAGACAGATGCACCACATTGGGTGGACTATTAAAAAATCCATAGTTTTACCGACCTTTACCGGCCTTCACTGTGTGCCTGTTCTTAGGGCTGTGCATGATTTACAGAGCACCCCCACCCTTGGTTGGTCCCCAGGACAAGTCCGAGGCTTAATTTCCGTCCCAGCTCGACCATGGCTTTCTCCATCAAGTCAATGCCTGTCCGAGGTTCTCTCTCGTTTGACCTCAGTTTCCATCATTCTCCTTCTTCATCCTCTAACAGCATGGCCCCTTTTCTTTCATTGGTGGGAGTCTCCACAGTTTCGCTTGTTTTCCACTACCTGCCCTCTGTTTTGTTTGCATAATGTAAGATGCACTTTCATAACAAGCATTCATTTTCATGCAACATGTGGTGCCGACTGGCAATGCAGAATAGCCTAGTAAAAGCAAAGCTTATATAGAACTAATTTACTCTAGCTTTGGCTTTTAGTATTAACCGTATACTAAATCATGCTAAATTGAAGCAAACAACTCTCTGTGTCTATTGGCACTTTAAATATCTGCAACATTATGTTCATAGTAGACTCGAACAAGCCTAGAGAATTCTGTATCTGTATCACAGTTTTTAAATCTTTGAATTGAAAGCATCAAATCTTTAACTATGTTACTATGTTACACACGAGTATTTGTAATGAGGCTAATTGTTATGTAATTTAATTCATAATTATAAAACAGATAACAGATAATAGTTATCTGTTTATTTTTTAACTATTTTTCCTGTTGGGTGAAAAAAGTTAAACCTAAAATAAAACAGAGAATGACGGTTATGTACATAATTTTATAAATTAATAATTTTCAAACTGATGGAAAATTGATACATCATACACTGAGACTGTCTTCTGTGGGCACTGAACCCTCTGGTTTATAGTCACTTTAGTCCTGCAGCAGAAGCCTATTTAATCCTCAATGCATCACCGCCATCATGTGGTTACAGTGAAGACAACATTCATATCCAGGGTGAAAGCTGATCCGTCAATTTGGAAGGCTGTGAAATTCTAAACCACCCGCAGCACCCCCTAGAGGATGCAGTTATCACTACACCCTAAAGTATGGTTAGGAACTAACAGCTCTCTGCTATTCATAAAGAGCTAATTTCATGATGTTAAAGTTTACCTTTTTAACCTGAGGGGGCAGTAGAATATATGGAAATCTAAGGCTACCAATACCAAATAACAGCTCGATCACATAAAAACATTCGGTAGCCAAGTGTTACACATAAAATCAAGTGTTTATTTTCACGTTTGAAAATGAATAGGCCAAAATGAAAATCGAAATAGTAATATGACAAAATCAGTGTCATTATAAACACAAATATGTCATAATTATAATGAAGTGTTAAAATGGACTCAATACAATGAAAATGAAAAAAAAAGAGACACAAAACTGCCCAAAGACAGCACAGACAGGTACAAACAGCACTAACCCACAAGCAGATTGCACATCCACTATTTCTCATGCAGATACATGAGCACACCAAGGGGGTTATTTTTTTCACAACTATCCGTTTGTGTGTTTGTTAGCAGGATTGCATAAAAATAACTGAAAAGATTTCCATTACACTTGGTGAAGGTCATGATCATTAAATCAGGCATATTTTGGGGACTGGTTTCGAGTGTTTCAAATTTCATGCAGCTTGATTGGATCTAAGAGAGTGAATCAAAGGCCCAAAACAGTCTTTTGGGGCATGCCGGAGATATGCACTCTACTGATAGACTGACATTATTTAATTGATTGACCCTCGTTGATATGTTGCATTTCTTTGCACTGTGTAAAGCTGCTGCATTGGCTATGCTCTATATTTTACGTTTCAAGTTATTACAAAGATCATTCACGGAAGAATAGTTGATAATAATTTTTTTATTATGGGTTCATCAATAGTTATGGACATATAATCATCTCTTTACAATACAACATAAGATCAGAAGAGCATGACAGACCACTCCAACAGAATGTCATAGATAAAAAAAACCCAATAATAAATAAGAGCATAAATAAACCAAATACATGTTCTCAACTTAGATATAGGTTCTTAAGTACTAATATTGTGTCTGCATGCGTGATGAAACACCCTCAACCATTTTTTTTGTACAAACACGAGATTGGCCGCAGGTACAAGTGGAGAGTTAATATACAGCATGATTCTATGAGGCTACTAGACCGTACTGAGGAAAGGCCCAACATAGAAAACTAGGACTCAGGAAGCACTTAAGAGACCTCACACGCACGCACGCACGCACACACAAACTCACACTTTTTGAGTGAAATACCACCATGTCTGTGAAACCCTGATTTTAAAGACTAAATTTCCCTATCAATAAAAGCACAGAAATCCTGCACATGCACACCACTGGTTGGAGTAACATGGGTTTTCAGCAGCATTGCACCCAAGCTTGTCCTCTGTGAAAGTCCAGGACTGCCTGGGTTGTTTTGAAAAGCAGATATCACTGTGTGAAAGCTCCTTTTCCATTTTGTGTGCACATCATGTATGATTCATGATTTCATGTTGATGTTTGAAAAATTAAAATTGACTGACATTCATAACAGTGGCATTTCTTTAATGAAACCGAATGCTAAAGGGCCATTTTCAAATGTGACAATTATACTTTCCCTCTTTCCACCCATTTCTCTCTGCCACTTCTCACCCTAACTGGTCGCAACAGATGTTCCGCCCACAACTGAGTCTGGTTCTTCTAGAAATTTCTTCCTGTTGAATGAGATTTTTTATCTCCCCCCCACAGTTGCCAAGTGCTGCTCATTGTGGGAACATTTGGGTTTCTCTGTAATATTTATTATGTAAAGTGCCTTGACATAATGTATGTTGTGATTTGGCACTAAAACTGAATTAAATTGAATTACACTCTTAAACTGAAGCTTGCGATTTCGAACATTCCAAATATGTCCTATAATTTGCTAATTACCAATTAACAACAGTTTTCAATTCCCCTTCAGTAGAAATGAGCAAAATTAGTGAACGTTTTTGTTCCGAAGACGATTAATACATATATCTAATTCTAATTTTATGTCTAGCAGGAAAAAAGTGTTAAAAGTGATGCTTCCGATTTCACGGTAAAGTGACTGATGAAATACTGAAAAAACGGCAAATTATTTCTTATTATTATGATCATTATCAGCTGATCTGTTGATATTTTGAACGTATTTTATTGGATATTTTTCATTTGGGGGATGCACAATTACACACTCACATCTCGCATTACACTATATGTTTTTATTTATTCTATTGTGCAAATAAAAGCCAACTATAATCTAGTTTCATTTTCAGGTTTTGGTGGCACAGGTCCTCTTAATTTTAAGAAAGAATAAAATCCCATTTCAATTTGATTGAAGATTTTTTCTCGGAATTGGCAGCCCTGAATCGTCAGTTTCACATTTGTCACTTTTGACACCATGACTTCACAATCTGGTCGGTCTCTAAAAACTCTTAGGTGGCTCAACGTTGATGTGAGTCATTATCATGGTTTTCATTTGAGAAGCTTCCAGAGCCTGAATGTGGACAATTGGGTTTCACCGTGTTCATTTCTTTCTATTGCTCTGATTCACATCCGTGTCATGTTGTTTGTACGCCACTGTTCCTCCCAAACACACAAACACAAGCTTGCTACTGGAGCACTAAAATGAAAAATAAATGTGAAAAAAAACCAAACAAAAAAAACTCATTCAGCATCTGTATGGTCCCTTCCTCTTAATAAGAAGAGTAATTCACATTTGATATGACTCACTGTCATTATCGTTTTAACACAGAGGTAATCAGATCCTTTACAAAAATACACACATACACACGCGCACATGCACACACACACACCGCACACACACACACACACACACACACACACACACACACCTTTACAAAAGAAGAAAATAAATACAGATTACTTTCTTTAACAACAGATCATCATCATCATCATCATCTGCAGAATCCTGTGAATCCTACTTTTGATTTCCAGAACGTTGCTCTGGAGAAATGAATGGCAGTTATAGCAGGTCATCAAAAACAAGTGTAGGCATAATAAATAGTTGTATCAATGACATTATCACCAGTAAACCCCATGAAGTGGCTCCAGGAAAATCATCAAAGATGTTTTCCTTGGTTCAGCAGTAGAGTATATCTGGAGCATGTGAAACCCTGGTGGATTTAGAACGTCTTCTTATGGAACCTTAGTTCTCTGATCCGAAAGTCCAAAATTCCTTTACGTTTGGTGTGCTTTGTATTTGTTTCTTTCTCTGTTTTGCTGTACCCCAGCAATCTAGTATTGCATAAAGTTGGTGTACTCATAAGAGACGGATACAAAAGAATGGTCATAACTGAAGCAGCAGTGGCTGAGAGTTCCTGATCTTTCGTGGGAGGCGTGCGTCAGATATGCCGGATCCTACATTTCCCATAACTTGTGTGTCTCTCTGCAATACCTTTCCTACCACTCCTTTCACACTTCACATCTCCATTTTGTAACAGAAGCCCAGACTGACATAACCCTGAAGAGATCACTTTTACACCATCAGGGTTATTTTCTGAGACTTGACAAAGCTCCTTCACGGGAAAGGAGTTCTCCTTCAAAGTGACAGAAGCAGAAATGATAATAATGAAGGATTTCTTCTATCAAAGCATATTATTTATTCATTTGTCTGATTTATAGTAACAAAATCAACGGTGTGATACTAAAGTATGTTATGTTGAATGAGTTGACCATGGCAATATAAAAAAAGAGTAATAAAAACAAACATGTCTGACCACCGAAATTAAAAAAAAAATTGGTTCCATACACTGGTCAGCTGCAAAATTATAATTAGTAACTGGTTTTATTGTTGCGGCTGATGAGTGAAGAGTACAAGAAATTTGAGGTCCTCTCTGTGATTTAAGCCTCGAGTAGGTAAATGTCAAAATGTTGCGCAGAACATTGACATTCAAAGTTCTGATGCTAAAATTGGTTTGAAACAGTTTTAATGTATTTGAATCATTGAAGTATTGGTTTTCTTTTTTAATGTCATGCGCCCATAGCAAGAGCATTATAGTCATATTTGTTGCTGTGATCATCTTAACTCACTTCTCATAATTCTATTTTTTGTGGCTAAATTTTTGTCACCCAGGAATATTGTCATTTCGGTTCCTGTCATTCTGATACACAAGTCAATTTAACCGTGACAGTAAATAGTGCATGGACAGTTTGGGGAGTACATACATAGACTCTAACCTACTTAAACAAATTTATCAATTGCTGCTCCATTTTTCATGTGTACTGAAAACCATCTCTGGATGGAGCAGCTGATAGGTAAACCACCAGCACACACCCCTAACAGGGGTTCTGTGTAACTGAGAGCCTGGTAACACTAATACTCCTGACTAGAGCCCGACCGATATATTGGTTGGCTGATACTATCAGAAGTATGAGCCTTTCACAAACATATTGGTATCAGTGATTAGATTTGCCATCATGTGCCGGAATGAAAATTCATCTTACAGAATAAGCAATGCAGAAAAGATATATTTTCTTAATTCAAGCTCTATATATTTATTTGTATATGTGTCTTTTTATATATAAGTATTTATAATAAAGTTTGTAGTTAAACTGTAAAATATCAAACCTCAATAACATTTTTTTGTAAGAAGGGAATTTTTATATTTTTATATATATATATATATATCTGTCGGGCTCCACCCATGGCAGTGACATTTTGCACTAAATCAGTGCAGCTGAATTTAATCCTCATGAACTGTGCATTTGGTTGCGATCATAAAATGCACTTTCAATGCTTTCACGTCAAGTCCTGACATTTGAAACATGATGCTTCGACTGTCCTGACCTCATCGGAAGAGGATGCAAAGTCTGACCTGGGGTTTAAACTCAGCAGGTTCTATATGCTTCGACGCTGACATTTTAATTTGTCCAGATAGTATTCACAACAATGTGTTTCCAGTGTCTGATGTGATCAGGCCCTCAGTCAGCAATGTTTCGTTTTCCCTCCATAACATGTGGAGCTGCACAGCACAGGGACATTCCATTAGAACTATAACAACCATGTAAAAAAAAAAGAAAAAAAAGTAGGTAATGATCCCAGGCAATCTCAGACATCATTGTGAGTTTCTGTCAGATTCTCTTGATACATTGGCCAAAGATACAGCGTAGATTAAAACGGTGTCATGTCTGTAGACGGCCATTCAGTATTGTCAAACAGAGACACTGTGTTCAGAGACCTCTCTGGAAGCTCTTGTTGGACAACTACTGGATTGATAGGCAGCTTCGACATTTGTCTGAAAAAGCTCCTATGTTACTTACCTTAAATCTAGCATGGCTTTTCTTCACACTTGTAAACTGTAGAAAAAAAATAAAAAAAATAAAATATATATATATATATATCTATATCTATATCTATATATATATATATATATATATATTTTAAATGCTCTTGAAAATCCTAAAGTTAGAAAGAAAAGAAAATCTAGATTTTATGTGAATAATTACTACACTGCATATTGGACTTGTTCTCCTTCGATCTTATTAACTATAGGGTCTTGTGTTACTTACTAAATCTCCAAGAACTTCCATAAAAGTCACTTTTCCACTAAATATTGCTTAAGTGTAATAGTACCCTGTAAAAGACAAATCACCCCGGAATCCAACAAGGAGGAGGAGGGATGTGAAGATAAAACCAAAGAGGCAGAAAATGTTTGACCCGTGCACGGATGGCAATTATATTACAGTATGACACACTGCTTCTCATTTTCCTCATAACAGTGTGTCTGACACTGTCAGCAATTTTATAATTTACTTAATGGCTTTCTATGTTACACTAGGAGGGTTAAAAAGGAAATTATGTGCAATTAAAACTTGACCTGTATTTTGGCTGTTTTGGTCATCGAAAGCTGAACTGCTAAGATAGACAGGAGGAAGGCATGTGAGCCACAAGGGAGCTTTGAAAAAAATCCCTATCCTGATTCTGTGACCCAAAAATATAGCAGTGTGAAACTGCTAAAAAAGAGTGATGTCCAAATACATTTTCCTGTCAAAACATTTCCCCATACGGGAAGGTAAATAAGGGGGTAAAACGCCAGTCGGCCGTGGCATGAAGTTCCTCAGTTTCATAAAGCGCTGATGTGGTGTTAAGTGAGGGAGATGAAAGAGAAAGTTATCATGGCGTTCTCTTTACCAGAGGGAAAGACACTGTTCTTATATTACAAGAGCCTGAAGTGTTCATATAGCCTGAAAGAATTACCTGTAAGTACTGATGTGTTCAATGTGTGTGAACCACTGTGCATGTGAGGCGCATTCATGTGCGTGTGTGTGTGTATTTTAAGATTGTCCATCACCTCCAGTATTGACCAAACCTCAAACCAAGTCCTGTCTGATCTGACCAAACATGATCCTCGAATGAAAAGAGGAGACCGCCTCCTTTCACACCTGACCTGTCGGTGTGCCCTGACCAGGACATGCACGTGTTAATGCAAAATGCAGGTCCTGTCTGAAGTCAAACGCTCAAATGTGCCGGGCGAAAACACAGAGTTTTGCATATGGGGAGGGGTATTTTAATGTGTTTGTCATTTATGTCAGCCTACTTCGGTGCATTACGCACCTGAGTAGAGCGGTGGAGCAGCAAACAGAAGTGCGTCCTGCTCCTCTTGCCGACTCTGTTTGCATCACAGTTTTGCATTTAGGTCATCGAGTCTTGCACTTGGCTTGCAAAGTTTGCAGCCTGTCAGGCAAGTGCTGTGATACTGACATCATTGCTGCAGTGACATCACTGTTGGGTGTGGTTGCAGGTGCAAGAAAACATAGTTTGTGACCACACCCAACCACACCTATCAGAAGTGTGCTTGTTCATCAGCGACAAATGTTTCATTCGGTAGACAGATCGGGGAAGTGCTCAGGGCTGAATATCTGTGCAGATCTGAACACAAAAAATCATACTACACTCATATACCTTGGTGTGGACAACCTTATACTGTGTGTGTGTGTGTGTGTGTGTGTGTGTGTGTGTGTGTGTGTGTTAGTATGCATGTGTGTGTCTGGGAGCGTCCTCATAGCCTTGTCTGAGCTTCAGGGATGTAAATCTCGATGCTGTCGGCGCTCTCTGTTGCCGAGTTTTGTCGCACAGATGCAGCTCTCTTGGCGGCCATCAGGCGCTTCCTGGCCTCCTGCCGCTGTTTCTCTGAGCTCTCCAGCGAGCGGTCTCTGGCCAGAGGAGGGTAGTGGTGGGGACCTTTGGGTGGTTTTTTTGGCACTGGAGGTGGGAGCCGCCTCTCCTAGTGGGAGAGGACGGTAGGAGAGGGAGGGCACAGCATTTCAGGGAAAACACAGACACCTGTGTGTGTGTGTGTGTGTGTCAGTGCTGCCCATTGAAGCTGCCATATTCAATGTAGAGGGCTTTTAGTTTAATGTATGTTCGTGCATATGTACGAGTTCATAATAATCTAAGTAGGTAAGAGATAAGCTGAGTCAGACTTTGTGAATAATTATTCTTTAGATCATCCTACTGCATCACACTGTGTTTCAGTCAAATACTGTAGCTACTTTGCATGCTGTTTATTTGAATTCTTAACTTGTGGTTATGTGTGACATGGCTCTATGCAGGTTTTCATACATGCAAGGCAGGTATTTTACTTTCATAATAGGCAATTTGAGTTCACTGGATGCAAGCCTATCTTGTGGCAGGGGTCTGTTTCTGCACAGATCTTTTCAATAACTATATGAAAAAAATCATACATAGACATGGCACCAGTTTTAAAATGATCTATCTTTCTAAATCTTTCTATGAATTAGGTAAAAGAACATTTCAGGTTAATTTACATACCTATGTCCATCATTTAGGTAAACAATCTGTTATGACAACATTATAGTTGGCAACATGACCGTTGAGATTTCAGAACGGACGATTTCAACAAAGTCTGAGAGGTTATGAAAGTCAGAGGAGCCAAAACAAAACAAAAGGTTTTATCAAGACAGGGTCGTGAAGTTTGCCTACCCTGTTGGTTTGTTTCATACCCGTCTGATCATCTGCCTGCTCAAATTTTTTGACTTGTCTGGACAGAGCCATGATTATTATCCCTATGTATTAAAAAAAAGATATATCCTTAAACAAGAAGAACAAACTCCATTTGCAGGACCCCAAACCAGCAGAATTCAGCTTATCCCCTTTGAAACTAATGTGTCGAAATGTCCATACTTAGGAATATTAGTTACACTCACTCCTCTCAATATTTTATGACCCTGACATTTACAACACACAAAACACATCAAAAAGAGCCCATGCTGAGGCAGTTGCATGCGGCAGAGGGAAGAAAGGAAGGAGGGAAGGAAGGAAGAAGGCATGGACAGATGAATGGAAAGACAGACACGATGGATCAATGGAAGCCCAGAGTTGTCAAGGCCCTAAGGTGTTGGCATTGCAGTTATGCTGACTGATGCATGGCTGTTTTCGAGCGCCTTCACTGTCAACACAAAAAAGCACAAGAAAGAAAATGACAACAATGAGAGCAAATGAGGAAACCATCCGAGGCAATAATCACAATGATGCAAAATCACAATGCACACTGCTGAAAGAGAGCAACACACCAGGCTTAAGAGATACACTTAGAGATGTGCAGAGGGAAAAGTACCATAGAGTCTAAGTCAACAACCTCACACACACCCTGTCTGCACCATGAAAGAAAACCTGTGTATTACCACTTTCTTTGCTTCTTTACTTTCTTTGCTTCTGTCATGTGTATATATATATATATATATATATATATATATGTATTGCCTCGATACAAGCTATCTAAGTCAGCCATATAAACCTGCACCAATCAATTCACCCCCACCATTCCATGTCGATGAAAGGTTTCATCAATCACTGCTGTAACACTGGTCATCACCACCTGCACTCAAACAAACAAGGAAGGCTTCAATAAGGGACCTCAGGTGTGACTACAAGGACGCTGGAAGAAGGGCTGCTGTAGCACTGGCAAAGGGCTGTAACTTCAAGAAAAAAGTATACTAAACAAATCAATATGACATTTTTTTTTTTTAATATTTAGAGTAGTAGCATAGTATTAACATAGTAACATAATAGTAGGCCTTCGGGCATTCAGTCTATATTCTCTGTAGCCTATCTGATGCATAAATGTTGAACATGATGGAGAAAATTATAGGTGTGAACTGAAAGGATCACGGATGGTGGCAATAGCATACAAATACAAAAATAATGACTGTCGCACTTGCATATTATATGAAATAATTATATAGACTTTTTCTCAGCACCCGCAACTCTTGACTGACTTCCAGCGTCCCTGTGTGACTAAACCTTAATGCTGAGCTAACTAGGAGTCTTGCAAAGGTGTGAGAGGCTAGTGTATTTTATATTAATACATCAAAGTGGTGTGCAAATATGTCCCTATACACTGTGGCTATCTTACAGGTTCATGTCATTTCACACTGTGTGAAATAGTGGAATTTAGTCCTAAAGCTCTATTTTAAAGCACAAGGCGCACGTGCATTGTTTGTCCAAATTCACTTTTAATGGCACAAAAAAGAGAAATACAAGTTCAAAAATGTTATTCTCAAGTATCTTAATCAATCATGGGTGTGATTTGGGCGTAACATGCCCAGATCTATTTAGAGTGTCTTCTCCCATTCCCCATAAAAGCCAGGTGAGCCCGCACTTTGGTGGGTTGGCCCGTATTTGCAGGCAGCACGAGAGAATGCAGCAGTGAAAGCGCGGGCAGATCATCTGATTTTCGTGTAACAAAATCTTTCAAACTTCCATCTCCATATCAGTTCTTGTTTACTCATGTTCATCTTTCAAAACTTTCAAAACTTTCAAAAGCACTACACAGCCTGACATCAGTGCTATCAATAGCTTTGACACTGTAGGAGAAATCTACTCTCACACATATGATGCAATGCTCTTTTAATGTCAGTGTGTTGCTTGACATATGTTGCTGGCATGAGAAAATGTGTAGTTTCACGGGGCAAGATGCCTATTGTATACAGAGCCACTGTACATAGATCTGGGGATGACTGTGGCCGTTTTGGTTTTGGAGATTTGTGAAGAAATAAACCATAAATAAAAG
This sequence comes from Scophthalmus maximus, assembly GCF_022379125.1. Lineage (NCBI taxonomy): Eukaryota > Metazoa > Chordata > Actinopteri > Pleuronectiformes > Scophthalmidae > Scophthalmus > Scophthalmus maximus. The sequence goes on along the minus strand of NC_061519.1, from coordinate 7,378,032 downwards.
TCTGGTCACAAAGTGATAGAATCACATCTGGCTCCACAGAACAACTGGCAACATGACACTTTGTGCAAAGTGTATGATTCCAGAAATTACTGAGGGATGTTTCACGTGTTGGTACGGTCACTGGCAAGACTTTTATGGCTTTCATTACCTACAAAATGATTGCTCTAAAAATGTGCTGACGAGATTCCAACTTTAGTAGTTTAGTAGTTTCCCTGAGAGTCACTGGTCAAATTAGGTCATTGTAAATTTCAGTTCTTTTTCTATAAATTCAGGTTGTCATGTCATATCTGCTTGATTAAATGTTAATTTAATATTGACTGGACATTACTATTTCTAAACATATATCTTCTATTTTAATCTCAGCTTCAGGTCTGATCAGGGACAGCTGCTTTCTGTTGAGCCTGGATAGAAAATGTGTTACCTTACCTGAATGTACTTCAAAGCATTGGGTTTGCTTTGAACAGTGGTTAGGTGAAAGACTATTTTCAATTTTAGATTATATTAGATTTGGCAAAATCTTGGATGAGGAGAATCACAGGGGTGTAGTGAAATATCCCTCCGTCTTCCATAAACGGAAGTTAGTTGATGCCAAATGAGACATTTATGAGTCACATTCATAATAACCATAGGGTGAAAAAAAACGAGCACACATAACACCTCCCATTCAGATGGTGTTATCCTTGGTGTAGCAGTCAGACTGTTGGTGAACTAGGAGCTCATGTGTGCATACCTGTCTCTCAGGGGGATCCAGGGGTCTCCAGTTGTTGGCTCTGAGCTGGTGAAGCTCATCAAACTTCAGGCTTATGTTCTCGATTGACAGCTGAAGCATATCCCAAAAACCAGCCAGGTCAGAGGCGACAGGACGAGGGTGGGCATTGGGGTTCTGTGACATTAGAAGAAGACATGAAAGTGGCTCGGTGTAAAAATGATTTTACACATTCAGGTTTATTTGCAGAGCAGCCCAAAATATTTTGTGAAATCATAGGATAATAAATAAAAATAAAGTAAAAATATAAATGTTCTACTCGTACAGGTGCAGCTCAAAGAATTAGAATATCATGGAAAAGGTTCAATATTTTTTGTCAGTTATATAAGAAAGTGAAAATGTAATATACCCTAGACTGAACACACTGAAACTCCTGAGTCACTCCTGAACCACAGACAGTGTCCGAAGCGTGTGACCTGGGCTAAAGAGAAAAAGAACTGGGCCATTGCTCAGTGGTCCAAAGTCCTCTTTTCAGATGCAATTCAATTTTGCATTTAATTTGGAAATCATGGTCCCATAATCTGGAGAAAAAGCGGAGAGTCACAGAATCCAAGTTGCTTAAAGTCAGGGTTGGACTGGGACAGAACATTTGCCCTGGCATTTTTGGCCCAGACGGCCCACCACATTATGTCAGGACACCGCCCATCAGTACACCATCCTTGGGGTCCCCTTACAAAGCTGAGTAGTAAGTGTCATGGACAAGTGTGCCAGTGTACTCATTCACTCTTGACTGACTCCCTTGTGGTCAGAGGTAGCTGCGAAGAACCATAGACTATATTACAGTTTTGTCAATTGCTAACAAGCATCGTTCGGTACTGGAGCCACTTTTTCAAAACTCTTCATGCAGTCTGCATCGCAAACATGCACCTGGGCCAAACAATGAATCTCCCCTCCAAAACTAACTCGACTCACCACAACACTTGGTACGTCTCAGAATAAGTGTGTTCCACCAGAACACTGACAACAATTCTCAGTCAGAGAGCAAACACTTCCAGTCACAACACACTGACTTAAAAAACACGAACAACAGGGAGCAACACCTAAATGATGAACTTTGACCTCTTAAGCTTTAATGATTTTGCACATAAATCATTTAATTTATTGACTTAACTAAAGTATATGTAAGAAGAAGGAATCAGAAATTGCCTCAATATCCTTAATTCGGATCATACTGTACAGTACTAGTGTTCTAGTCTTGACTCTCTCCTGCATATCACGGCAGATGTTCCGGCCACAACAGAGTCCGGTTCTGCTGGTTGCTCATTATGGGAACTGTTGAATTTCTCTGTAATAATGTAAGGTCATGACCTTACTATGTTGGTTGTGATTTGGCGCTATACAAATAAAATTGAGCTGATAATTGAATTGAATTGGATTTGGACAGTTCTCATCAACATCACCAGTGTTATTCTTCCTCTCTCTTGTCTTCCACGCATCCTCCCTGACACCTGTCTTTTCCCACCAACCCGTATTCCACCATCCATGTTTCCAAACAAAGTCATTCTGAGCTGCCCCCTGTTCTCGGTTTGGTCATGAGACTAAAAACACATTTGTAGGCTTTCATCTGAATTTGTAATCAGCTATGTTCTGAATGATTTTCATTTATTTAGTTGTAATTATTCTGCAAGATTATCTTCATATTTCAACAGATGCAGAAATGCATGACATTTGACATCATTCTGTTTTGAATGTTTTGTAAAGAGTGTGTTAGCATTTGAAAAATGTGCTGCAAATATATAGTGTTTTGCAAATGGTGGAGTATGAATGGGCAAAGGATATCTAACGAAACTGAATGTTCCGGAAGGGAATATTAAAATCAAATCTTAGTTTGTTCAAAAGTCTATTGCAGAGAGAGTGAAAGGTGAAATATTAATATACACGTTTGAAAGCATCTTTTCAGTGTGAGTAAAGGTGTTTTGGGACTCACCAGGTTTTCCTCACACAGCTCCCTGAACTGCTGGAACTTCTGGGACATCAGAAGCTGAGCACTTCCCATTGCACTCCTCATCTTCCCCATGACTATGAGCAAAGACACAGTTTACAAAGAGACTGACCATCCACCTGTGTTTGATTAAATGCACAACACGCTGAACACATTTTATTGTCCTGCTTACCAAGGACACAGCATCTCCATCTGCTAATGAACAGTATAAACTACGGATGATACTCATTTTACACACCACAGTAGTGTTTGTTAATAAGTGAATCTTACAGTATTAACCAGGAAAATGATATAATGCATGTTCTCCCCTTTTTAAAATACTTTATTTATATAATCTATTTCTTATTTCATGTCAAATATCCAACTGTTCCTGTCTTCTTCCAGACAGTCGTGCATTCCCCTGTACTTATATTTAAATAGCACCAATAGTAAAAAGTAGTTTATTTTGTTATTTCATGAGAAAAAGATGTATTATTTATAATAAAACAATCAAAATGAATTTGTTTCACATACAATGCATTTAGAAGAAAATGTTTATTTTAAGATATAATAATTACTCGGACTACTGATGTCAGTTTTTGCATGTGAAATTTCTTATATAGTAACAAATACTTGAACCTAGACATGATGAACACACACACAAACACACACACACAAAGACATACTATCTTCAGGTAGGTCATTCTCCCGCTTGTCGAGCTCCATCTGTCGACACCAGCCATCCATGCGGTCGGTCTCAGCCTGCAGCAGCTTCAGAAACCAGCGTCCATCTCTCTGACACACTGAACGCTGCACCACCTGCCATTCAAACATCCAGACTTTGACAACGTGCGGAGACACACTGGCACAGGCATTTGTATTCTCAATAATGTAACAAAGCCAATAATGTGGAAAAATCATAACAAACTGGTGAAATACTACAGGCCCCAGGTACCACAGTATATAACTGTAGCCAAATGCATAATACTCACTCCTCACGTGTCACAAACCCCCTGTCGTGGACTGCTTTGCTTAAGGTTCTAAAGGGTTCTTTAGTATTTGATTTCAAGTCAAAGATACTTGACCGTGATAATCTGACCGTGAAACAACTGTTTTTATTATTCATCCATCCATCATTAATCCATCTTTAATTTTTTGAAAAAAAGATCAATTCTTTAGCGCAAATGAAAAAAATATATGTGACCATCAGAAGTCAACAGTGCCTAGAATGACATCTAAAACACAGAGCAAATCCCTGTTGTTAACTCGATTCTAGTCTATTTGTGTATGTTTTGATTACTTAATAGCATTGAGGTGTATGGAATACCATGTAAGCACTGAGACCAATTATTTAATGTATAAACACAACAGTTACATATTATCACCTGACACGGTTGATAAGGAAAAATCTGTTTGCAAACAGCTGCATATACATATTAAGCCAATACAGAATAACATTAATAATCATTTCATGTCATGTGTCAGGATACTTATTACTTTTTACTTGACATAGGTGAATGTCCAATAACCCAACCCTTTTAAGCTCTGTTTTTGGTCTCCACCAAATCATTATCTTTCTCTGCTTAATGTTCTACTATTTTCACCATCTGGTCAGTATGTTGGAGCTGTTAGGGTTGGGGCTGGGTTGGTGCTGGGAATGCAGTGAACAGTGGTTTATCAAAGCTTTTTTTACTTAAATCAGCTTCTGATTACCCAGTTTCTCGATACCCAGTTGATAGGAGCATTGAGTTGAACTTAAAATAATGCACTAAAAGAGACTAAAAAGCTCTGTACAGATGAGATGACCTGCAGAGTTGGTGATAATTCTCTTTCGGTTAATCACTATTAGTAGACCCCACATACCTCGAGTATAGTGGAGCTGCTGAAGTTGTCATCAAGTGGGTCATCTGTTACACTGTCTATCCAAGGGTCTGGAGGTGGGAGGATGGATGGGTCAAAGCCCACATCGTCATAGTCATCGGAGGCACAGGCATGGTAGTGGTTCCCTGAGCCCTGGATGCTGACGGTGGAGGTGGCAGCATCACGGGAGTATTGTCGAGAGATCATTCCAGATGACAGGACTTCCATATCAGTGTCTGGGCAGTCCAGAGGGATATCCGGCAGTTCAGGGATGTCCAGATCTGCCTGTATAGATGATGGAAAAAATGTAGATAAAATACCTAAATGAACAAATTATGGGGTCTTTGAATAATACCAGAAATTACTTTCCCTAAAAATAAAAATTGCAAGAGTGTATAGGTTAGAAGGAAATGGAGATCCTAACCCATCCTTTCGCTTCATTAGATTACTGTAATGTTTTCTGGATAGACTCTAATGGCGTTTTCACACCTGAAAAGTTCAGAAGACATAGAACCAAGGTCTTGTTACATTGTATACAATTGATCCGGTCAGTTTTGGTTTCATGGAGTGCACTGAAGAATTTGTATGACATACATACGTCCTGTCCTTATCACCTACATGTATGTGGGTTGCGTCTACCTATACTTGACATTGGCTGTTTTGTAGATGGGCGTATGCCTGAAATCATCATGTTGTCAATTCGGCAGGTAGTAGTTGGTTCGAATGAAGAAAATGAATGAACCAGTTCATTTCATTAATTTTGTTGCCACTGTTATATCAATATGGTATTAATACCAGCATCATCAACTTCAAATGCATTTTTGCTTCTCTTCTGCTTAGTTCAATTCTTCTATTTTTTAATACTCTCTCTGTGACTTCCTGCAATTGGTCCATAGGTCTGAACAAGCACTTTCACACTGCAAACAAACCAAACCAAGGTTAAGTTTGATCCGGAGTGAGACCAACTCTTTAGATTACAGTATATTTTGATCTTTTGGTCCGGACTGGGTCACAGATTTGTTCTTCAAATCATATTACATCGCAAAAGTTAGAATAGTCCAACAACTCGCTCCAATCAAATCCCTTACCGAAGAAATTGATTCAGTAACAAAAGAAAACAAAACAATGAAAAAACCCATACTAGATATTCAAACCAGAAGAATGCGCGACAACTTGATTCCCGAACACCCATCTGAAAACCCAGAAACACTATTAAAAGTCTTCATGAAAATCAAACTCAAGCTTCTTCCCGACACCGTAAATCAGATCAATTTCCACCGTCTACACCGTTTTGGATCCCAAGCTACCACCATCACTGTCCCACCATCACCAAACTGGAACATTACAAGCACAAAGAATCCTAAAAAGAAAAGGAAAGGAACTAAATATGGACTCAACCAATTCCCACGTGAAATAAACAAACGTCGCAAACTTCTCTACCCATCCTGAAACAACACAGACAAAACGATAAACGTGCGAACCTTGTAATTTTGGACAAACTTTACATTGAAGGAGAGTTTTATCAGGACTCTAAAACTCAGTTTAAAGATATAGTGCAGTAGGAGAATACAATTGCATTAAAATTTGGGGGGAAGACAAGGATCCCACTCTCCCCCTCCCTCTTCGCCATCTACATCGAGCCACTTGCTGCATCTATCCACCAGAATACTCTCATTACAGGTGTACATCATGGCAAACCATAAAATAAGTTTATATGCAGCTGACACTATGCTCTTCATACAGAACCCACAAACATTTCTACAAGAATCCATGAAACTATCAACAGATTCTCTAAAACCTCAAACTGCTTGATTAACTGGTTAAAGTCAAGACTCTTACATGTCTGTAAAAAAAGAATTGTACTGTCAACACTACAAAAAACCCTAAACCTTGGTGGTCTTGATGCACCTAACTTCTACAACTACTTCCTGGCCAATCAAATACTAATCATAACCAAATCGATCTACAGCATGTTATCCATAATGCAGCTTTCATTCCCAACTAACTCATAGGTACAAAGTAAATCAAAAACATTTTTTTCAAAGCAGCCATAGCACATGCAATTGATTTAAAACAAGATACATATCAATTAAGGGAAAGAAAGTTTATTTGTATATAGCATCATCATCTTCCTCGAACACACTTCTACCTTTACCTGCAGATCAGGAGCTATCTGAATTCAATTTCATATTATAAAAGTGGAACAAAGTTCAATATCCTTGATAATTTTATTATAAAGGCAACAATACTTAATAATAAGAAAAGTGATGACTATATATGACCAGCTGCTTATGGATATTAGAGATAGCTGGAAAAAGGACTTTGGTGCTCACCTTGATGACCAGATCTCAAAAAAAAAATGAGCTATGTGAAATGTTTTTAATTATCCAGAAATGTTTGACTGCCAACTGAGTTTTGACTTGGGTGGCTGTGGCTCAGGAGACAGAGAGGTCATCCACAAACCGCTGGTCGGTGGTTCAATCCCCACTTCGACCAGTCAGCATGCCGATGTGTCCTTGGGCAAGACACTTAACCCTGAATTGCCTCTGATGGCTCTTCTGGCAGTATATGAATGTGACATGAGGTAAATAACCTCATGTCACTAGGTTTTAAACCTAGGTCTGTCTGTCTGCCTGCTTAGAACTGCATGCCCCTTGCGGCAAATCACACAGCTACCGCTGAAACTATACCAAGGTCATCCTGCCTGCAATTACCCTATAATAGGGTAACTTATTTGTGTGTGAGAAAGAGAGAGAGAGAGAGAGAGAGAGAGAGAGAGAGAGAAAATGGGGCAAAGAGCACCATGAAGGAACAGCGGCAAAACCATAAATTAGAGACCTTATATGTTATAATGTGTAAAAACTGTAAAAGTAAAAGTTGGTTTACTATGAAACTGTGGTGGCAAAAAATTAGACGATGGCGGGTCACAAATCTTTAGTATTGGAGGCTTACCTGTACAGCTGCAGTCACACTGTTGGAGCGCTGGTAACGGCGATACCTGACCACCAGAAGAAAACAAACAATTTTTTTTTTCATTTTTGATCGCAGAAAACCATTTCAAGATTCAAGGATTTCTTTGTCACAGGCCTATATTTCTCATCAGTGTTAATGATAATCCCCACTGGTCATTGTAATCATTGCTATTACCGCTAGCAATAGGATGTTGTTTTCCATTGATGCATCTCTGTGACCGTGGAAACTGTAATGTTTTGGGGAAATAGCCTCTTGTACGGTCTCAATTTTTTTTATATTTGTCCCATATGAGGGGCCAGAAGAAGAACAATTCACAAACCCTAAATGAATCAGCCATGACACGGATGCAACACATCACCTAGAAAAGGGGAAATTGGGGAACACCTTCTGGTGCCCCCCAGGAAGGGGGAGCTCACTGGAATGTGTCTGGTAGCCAGGCCTTGAGCCATGAGGCCTGACTGGCCACAACACTAACAACTACATGGAGCTATTACCTTGTGGGCAAAAGATAGGCATTAGGGTTGAGTGTCAGATGGGAGGCAAAGGCAGGGACCATGTAGGTGTGCTTACCTTCTCAAAGGAAAGGAACCCAAGTTAGAGTAGGAGCAGTATCAACTATATATTGTTTGTCACACTTCTTTTTACAGTACTGAAAACCAAAACCATGGTGAACACCTTTTCTGGAATTTCCCAGTGTAAAAGGCACAAGGTGGGTTTAGGGATAGTCAGACCCTGAGCTGAGGACTGCCATGTTGGAGTTTCCCCTGGAGAACATGAGGGTTGCTTCTACACGTCTATACATAAGTTGCTGAGTGGAAGGCTCTAACTGTTGTTTGAACCTATGTACCAAACAGTAATTTGGAGTATAGAAGTTTTTGGGGTGTATGGTTGTCTTCCTGGAAAGATGACCACTTAGTGACGCTAAAGTTGTACTGGAGGACTTTAATACTCACAGGTTAAATAGGTGGGTTATAGGGAATGGCCTGCCAGTACTTTGTTATTGGACTTCTGTGCTAGTCATGGACCAGAAATAAATAAGTCAATACATGCATTGTTACAACCCTAACTTATAGTCATGAGCTTTGGATGCTGAACATACTGTACCTAAATGAGAATATGAATAAAGTGAAATAAATGCTTGGATCCGCAATGAATGGGACTGTGGATATACTGTAAGCAACAGATATGCAGTTCCATGTTAAATGTTCATATACAGTATATATATATATACATATATATATATACACACACATATATAATCAGTAAAAAGTCAACACAAGACAAAATAAAAATAAAACCACAAAGAGTAAATGGAAATGTGTCCCTCACCCCCTGTCATCTTCCACTTGTACCCCAACAGAAGTGAACTTAGATGGGTCCTCTGGATCTGGAACCTCCTCTGGTCCATCCACCTAGTGGAGAAAGGCAGGATAAATTAATGAGTGAATTAATAATCTAGGTTAATAAAACAATTAAAGCATAGTATTAAGTAGACAACTTTTGGTGTTCCTTTGTCTTCTTTCTAATAAAGATGGTGCAGTGTATGGCTGCTGGTGAAGGTGGAAATAACCCATTGTATACAATAAGCAGCAGATTGAATGCCTGTTTGTGTTTGAAATGTGACCTTAACTGTGACCATATCCTCAGTGAGCTATTGACAATAGGATTGTTTGTAAAACTTTTTTGCTGAGAGGAAGTGGTGTGCAGAGCAATGATGGTAGTGACACAGGATAACAACCAAACTGTTCCTTCTCGGCCCACAATGCCCCAATACCCTGATAGAAATTTGGAACCCAGTGGATAACTTTATCAATGTTAGAGGCCCGATAGTATTGCAAAATATTGGCTAATGCGGGCCCTTTTTCAACATTTCTCTCTAGATATCACTTCCTCATTTTCTGTCCCAAATAAGGGAACAAATGTTTTTTTCTAAATTTCTAAAAAATATTAATAACAAAAATATGTGTAAGATGTTCCCTTTGACTGAAATAATCCACTCGCTAGTGAGATAGGGAGGCGATGACAATCGGTTTAAGTCTTGTTTAGCTTTCTCAAGCGCTGGGATCAGATTGTAATTAAATACCTCATTATATTTGCATATCACTGAAACGCCCAGGTATGTGAATTTGTCTCTGACAACTAGGGCCTGAAGCAGATAACCAACTACAAACCATCTGTCTCACACTCAACAAACGACCCTTATTTGGTCTTCCATCTGAATGAGTTCTACTGTCGCTTTGAACGACAATCGGACAGTCCTGACACCATCCCCCATGAAGACACCACACATCAGCACCTTATCACCAGCTCTACTCCCCCACCTCAGCAGGAGCCCAGGCCTCTCCAAAACTGCCTACCTTTGAGACACCTGTCAACACAGGCTCCCATAACATTACATTCATTTAGCAGATGCTTTTGTCAAAAGTGACTTAAAATAAGTGCATTCAACCATGAAGATATTTCCCAAGAGTGCAATAATCAAGAGTACATAAGCATTTATCAATCATGAAAACAGCTTGAAGTGCTCATTCAGGTTTTTTTTTTTTTTTTTTTTTTTTATAAATTCAGGAAGTAAAGTGCAGTCTGAACAGGTGAGTTTTCAGTCTGTGACGAAAGCATTGAAGGGTTTCTGTTGTCCTGATGCCAATGGGGAGCTTGTTTTACCATTGAGGAACCAGGACAGAAAACAGATGGGATTTAGATGAGCGGTGGCTGCCCACCGCTTGCAGTGAGGGAGTAGCAAGCCGTTTGGTAGTAGCAGAGCGGAGTGGGCTGGCTTGGGTGTAAGGTTTAACCATGTTCTAGATGTAGGAATTGCCTGAGCCCTTTGCAGCACGGAAGGCGAGTAGAGTTTAGATTGTGGAAAGGAAGAAATGAGTTGGGTGTCATCTGCATAGCTAAGGTAGGAAAAGCCGTGTGAGTGAATGACAGAGCCTAATGACCTGGTGTACAGAGAGAAGAGGATGGGGCCAAGAACAGAGCCCCGAGGGACCCCATTAGTGAGGTTGCAGGGTTCAGACACAGATCCTCTCCAAGTAACCCTGTACGTGTTGTCATTGAGGTAGGATACGAAGAGGGAGGGTGTCGAGCCTGAGACTCCCAGTTCTTGGAGGGTGGAGAGGAGGATCATGTGGTTCACTGTGACAAAAGCTGCTGAGAGGTCGAGCATGATGACAACAGAGGAGAGGGAGGCTGCTTGAGCTGTGTGAAGTTCCTCTGGGACGGCTAATAGTGCCCTGCCTTGAATCCAGACTGGTGGGGGTCAAGAAGGTTGTTCTGGTGGAGAACTGCAGAAAGTTGAGTGAAGATAGCACTTTCAAATGTTTTAGAATGAAATGGTAGAAGAGTGACCGGTCCGTAATTTTTCATATCGAATGGGTTGAATGTGGGTAACTTTAAAAGATGATTCACTCTTGCTGCTTTAAGAGTGTTGGAAAAATAACCAGTTGTCAGACAGGTATTGATGATGTGGGGGAGGAAAGGAAGAATGTCAGAAGGTGAGAGGGGATAGGGTCAAGGGGACAGTTGGTGGTGCGGTGGAAACGACTAGGGATAGTACCTCACTGGTAGGGAGTAGTGAACAAAAAGAAAACAGAAAAGGAGATGAGGGGGAGGGTATAGGACAAGTAGTGTCAGTGGGAGGGTCAGGGAAAAGGAGCGAATGTCATCTATCTATCAAGGCCCCTGTACACCAACAGCTGCTCATCCAGTCACCAGTACGTCAAGCTCCTGAAGTTTGCGGACAGCACCACCCTCACTGGGGTCATCTCAGGTGGAGATCATCATCTGCTGTGCCTGGAAGATGATTGGCTGCAACCTGCAGTCCCTCTAGGACCTGCACGCCTCCAGGACTCTGAAGCATGCAGGGTAAGATCATAGCCGTCCCCTCCCACCCCGGCAAGAGGTTGAGGTCTGTCAAGACCAAAACCTCCCATTACAAAAACAGTTTTTCCTTCTGCCGTCAGCCTCACCAACAAGGCTCAGGACCCCCTGACACACACTGATTCTGATTTTTGTAGAAAGCGAACATGTGAGCAGAAATTAATATGCAGAAACATGGATATTGAGGATCTATACAATGTGTAAGTAACTGCACCCCATTATTTCCGCCTGCATGTCTCTACACCTGCCCTGCTGTCTTATAAATACCTGGATGCCTATGGAGAGACAATTTTCCTTCCTGAGTGCTTCTTTCCTGTATTCATCCCGATGGTCTTCAAAAAGTGGCCCCCTGCTCAGGATTGAGGATGAGGGGGTGATGACTGTCATGGTACTGTTACTAACATGCTGACTGGCTGGTCCATGAACCTACAAAAGAATATTCAGGACTGAAATTAAATATGCTGTGGATACAAGATTCAGAAATGCAATAAATGTGCTTATTCAAATAGCTGCTTACCATTGAAAATTAAGTTTGAACGGCTGTTGCAATGTTACAAAGCAAATGTTGCCTTGAACATTGCCAATAATTTAAAATAAATTAAAACTAACCTGTGCATTAGCTGCTTCTATTGCAGCTGTCAACGCCTTCATGCTGTCAATGCTTTCTGTTGAGTTACTGAGCCCCGATTGGATGGTCATGTCACCTCTGGGTCCCTCCTCTTCCATGTATGCATCCTGGTTGGTTTTAGAAAACATGAAATATTGCTTTGAATGCAAAGTGTTAGTATGACCATTAATATCCCACATTATCATGACATTTTAATTCTGGGCAGAAACAAGGTAAAGTGTGATGACTGATGCATATGTGATGACTGATGCAGGCCTCCTTGTCCAGCAGGAGATGCTAATATTGTTATGTTGAGGTATGAAGAAGCAGACTGAACCTCAACAACAGCAAAGGCTCATTTTGGGACATTATTCATTAATTTGTTGGCCAAGGCCTATTTATATGACAAAAGTGAATATAACCTGGAAGCATAAAAACTGGTGCTATACACTGAACTCCCATTGGGCTGTACACATTGAGAATTTACTTTATTTTCCTTCAGAGTGGAACGTTATCTGTACTGCGTAGCCACAGGTGTGTGGCCAAAATATTTCTAACATAGGGTCCAGTGAATTTAGAGTGATACAATGTGACTTTTGCTGAACAGTCAATGCTAAAACTGCTGTAGTGTAGCAGAAGCACAGGCAGTGAGTCGGTGAATTGACTCGGTAATGTTACAGTAGTTACACAGCAGTTTGCCTAAGTTTAGTAGTTAGGCTTCAACCTATCCAGGTGGGAATCTGCTAAAAAGTGTCTTGTTATTCTAAAAAGAGCTGTTTTCTGTGTTTTTCTAATGTTGAATGAAATTCTGGGAAATATACTGGGTAGTTTCACTGTTTCCTATATTGCACATTATTTCACAGATGGATGTTCTGCAATACATCAGGTGAAGATTAACAGTCTCTTTGCAGTACCTGTGCAGACTCTGTGCTGCTCTGGGCTGTGATGGAGATGTAAGGTTTGGAGGCCGTAGAGCAGGTTGTGGTTCGAGGTGGCACTGGTGGAGGGGTTTTCTTATAAGTAGTGATGCAAGATGAAACTGCAAATGAAGGAGAAATAACAAAAACAAGAAAAAAAGGAGAGGAAACAAGATATGGTATATCTATATTGAACATGTTCTATGTTCAAAATTACACCCTCTGTCAGAGAGGCACTGAATTAGAAAGGAAAAGGTCACTCACATTGAGGTTTAATCATTTATTGTAGCAATATATCATTTATTTTGGAGGTGATTCCACTTGACATAGGACATAAGAAAAAACATGTCACTAACTGTTCACAATGCAGAGGGCTGTGGATGTGAAGGGAGCTCAATGTAGCAGTGAGGATGCAGAGTTCAGACATGCACACGCAGTCATAAACAAATACAAAAACATTCAATTTAAAACTTTTTAATTTTAATTATTCACAAAATGCAAATTTAGCAGATGATTATGAAGTTCAGAAGATTGGACATCATTTTTGAACTGTCTTAAATAAGTGTATCGAAATGGGAAGACATTTCTACAAACACGTAATATGAGGCTTTTGTCCTTTCCAGATTCATTTCAACATTTAAACACACTTAAAACAACTGGTCTATATGTTTTCCTTTCATGACTTGATGGATGGTTGTAATGATGTGGTCTGTTAATGAGCTGGTCGGGCGGATGGCTTGGTGTACAAAGTGCCAGACTTTGACATTTGATACAGCAGTCTACATCCCATTTCATACCAGCAGTATATATTGATTTCTTTTAACCATGACCAAGATTTTTCCTTTAATCATAGAGGTGCACGTGCATGATCCACATTTGGATCAATCATGTGTTTTGGGGACAAATAAATGATGATACGCTGGTGATAGGTGGGGATAGGTTTTCTAAGATTGTCATTATTAACCATGCAGCTACTGTCTGTTCCCTGCCATCAATGAGAGCTAAAAATGCTGTTGATGTAAACAGATGACCTCAGAAAACCATGTTAAATAGATGGGATCATTTGAAATTTTACCTGTATACAGTGACTGAGCGGATGATTTCGCTGTTATATCATAATATGACAAAAGAGCAACACCACTCTAATCTTCCTCTCTTCCCCATCTATTTTCTTCTTTCCCTCTGCGAACTACAGCATTAATTTTGATTCAAGAAACAGGCTTGGAATTAAATTGTCTTCAATTGATTTCTCAGTGTTCTTACGCAGTGGAGGAGATAAGAGAGAAGGGAAAAGTTAAATTCATGATAACTACACAGGCTTCATACATTCTGTAGACTTTGAAATCCTTGTTGAATTACTGGTGCTTTGAAACTAGAGTGCAGGCACACTAGAGGAGCTGTCACTATGCATGCACACGATCTACAGAACAACCATTGCTTCATTTCATTTTGAAGATGGAACAGCCATTTCCTCTTATCCATTTCTCCATTGTTTGACGATCTGTACCCATGTTTATTTAGCCAGTGGCTCCGGAAAATCTAAATATAGATGTGAAATGACATTTATTCATGCTCATGTGTTCATACATAACATGCAGCCTGAGGGAGAAGGAAATCAGCTTGTTATATGCAGCTAGCAACTGATATATCTAAATATCAATGCCCTGCTGGCAATAAGTCTCTTGTTCTCTCTCTCCCAAAAATTAACTCCAGTAGTCACCACTGAAAGGACTGCATGTTACATCTCTGTGACATCACACTCTTCAGCACTAACCCGGTTCTCTAAACAAACTGCACTTTATTAATATTGTCAGGAGAATGGTCTAGATCTCCACTGAAAAGCCCAAATAACTCATGTTATGATTTGGTGGTACAAAAGATTTTTTTGGTACTATTTGACCACAATGATAGCCTATGTCCTCTAGTGGAGGGGAGACATTAGACTTTTTGACAGGAGGTGAAACACATTAGGGAGGAGCAGGTAACAACACAGGAGGAATACAAAGGGGGACAGGAAGTGAAGTGCCTGAAATTACACAAGAGGCGAGTTTTACAAAACCAAACATGATAGGAATGCTGATGCAAGATTAATGTAAGATAACGTCCATAAATAGAGGATTTTGGTTTAGATATTTTTTCATTTGGTGATAATTGATCGCTGCTTTAGCACATTAAGTGACGTTGAGCCTTTTCATGTTGAGCGTTTTAGAACACCCCGATGTAAATCAGACCAAACTGTTTATTCATGATCATGATCAATATTGATAATGTATCATTGTTCAGTGGCGGGAAAAAAACATTGTGGTGAGTTGTGGAGGACATTATGGTGAGTGAGGAAAATAGCATTGCAATTTATAAATGGATCGAAAACGCATTGCCGTTTGTTGTCGCGAAATGCATTCTGGGTTACTTGGCTCTCCCGAGAACACACAAGTCTCCTCCGATGCATCCTCGGTAAAGGGGTTGCGGTTCTGGGCTCGATACGCTCATTGCGCCGTTCTTGGCTCGATAGGTTCTTTGTATGTGAACGGACTTTGGCCACGAATGATGACGTTTCACGAGAACGCAAGTACAGCGAAGGTCGCATATTGAGAAACGGCCCTGGACTCTGAGATGGGAAACTTAGTTTTCAGTTCCAGAAAAGCAGTTCCGAGTTAATTAGATCAACTCTGACTATGAAAAGCCATCATCAATGGAGCTCCGATACTCCGATAGTCACCATGGCAACCGAGGCTAAAACAAGGTCCTCCTACGTCATGCCGTTCTTAGAGTTGGAGAAACTACTTTGTGCTTATGGAGAAAATAAACACATTCTGAGAAAGAGGAGAATCACAGCTGCTGCTGATAAGGTTGGTGTTGGAGACAGTTACTGCCCGAGTGAACATGAATAACTGAATAAAACAATCAATTGATTTAAAACATGCTGATATTTTCTCCATGAATTTCATTACGAAGATGATGGTGAAATGGTTAGTGATGCTGTCAGGTGGCCGGGGTTCGATTCTTGTTGCTCACGTCAGAAAAACCTGCATTGTTATTAATTATTTTTTAATTAAGGCTTCAATCCCACGTGCACAAAAATACACAATCAGATTCCACATGTTAAACAAAGAAAACATCAGTGGCTCTTTCAACTTGTTGAACAGAACACTCCCGTTCGAAAAAAAATCTAAGAGCATTCAAATGCTTTGCTCTGGTTGGAGCATATCTGCAATATTAAAAAGCTGGAAATAAGGCCAGAGAATATTGTTCATATGTGGTCTATTGTGAGAGAAACCGGGGAATGAAAGCATCTATACGAGGTCTGAACATCCTCTCTGACGCTAGGCTCCTGAAGATCAGGTTCAGGAAAAGGGAGGAGTTAAGGAGAAACTGCGTTTTTCCCAAGAAAACCTGCCAGTGAGCAGGTTAGGTTCACAGCAACAGTTACCAGGGTAACTGTCCTACAGTTTAAGTTCACTTGCTTTCTGGAATGGAAAACCCAGAGTTTCCCTCTTTTCAGGGTTAAAATACTCAAGAGTTTTAACAAAACCTGCTTCCTGGAACAAGCCCCAGGTCAGCCATCCAGCCTGTCCAACTCTGAGTTTTCAGTTTGAGAAGAGGCGATACAATTAGGTTAGGCATCTCTGAGTTCAATTAACCCAAAGTGGAGCACATGCAGGTCAGGATTGTTATGGGTGTCGTCTTTATATAAACTCACCACAGGCAAATCTAGTGCTCAGTGTGGAATCATGAAGAATTATTGAGTCACGCACAGACCCAGGCCACTTTGCTTCCACCTTGCTGATTAGGTGCGCTGCATCACATATGATCTTCAGTGCAGAAACAGTAATTAGCTGCAGTAGCTGTAGGCTGTTGTGACATAGACCTATTGGAATACTATTATTTAGACCTACCTGCAAATTAATGCTGTGACTTTCTATATTGACATAATCTCCCTCGTTGACTGATGGAGCCTTGATAGGAATATGACTTCCATCTATGCAGCCAATCACACCTGGAAATCCTAAAATATATCACATTAATGTTTCATACTAAATAAATTAAACATTTGTTAGAGTGATACCTGCAATCCTGTGGAATTGCTCTTTGATGAGTCTTGTGGGTTTGTTACTAGGAAACACCAGAGCAAGCATTTGAGAATAAGAGTCACATTTCTGACAGCGCGAGAGACCGTTGCCTTGGAAATGTGCTCAGCGTCACGGATGTTGTAGAGAAAACTGCCACTGGCAAAAAAACAATGTGCTACACAAAGAATTTGCTCTGAACTGAGGGCATGTCCAGGATGTGTCATATGAGCGATATGGGGGCTGAGAATATTCTTTAGATAAATGATGGATTGTGAAGAAAAACAGACACGAAAATCATCAGAGAATGACAAAACATCCGGCCGAGTATTTGTGCTTCCATTTCAATCGGCCTTTCAAGAAAATGTCAGTACATGTCTGATACCTCAAACAGTCTGAAGGCTTCAGCTTAAAAAGAAGGAGATACTCAGGTTACTAGATGGCATATGTGGCCATAGTAACTGACACAGTTAAGCAGAACTGGCTTTTTGAAAGCTCTGAGGCAACTTACTCTGAGTTTTCACTAAACCTGCTTTCTGAAACGGGCCACAGGTCACAATTCACATTCAGACCATGTAGTTTAGCGAACAGAAGAACTTCGGTTTAGGAAAGATGGTGGTTTTGATAAATGAAAAAAAAGAGATTGTGTTTGAAGTCAATGTGAACTTTTTTTTAGTCATGAACAAGACCAGGATCTTCCACTAGTGCTGTGTCAGAAACAGAACCATACAACAATTGAATCATGCTGGAGTCATTAGAGGTGGATATTGTGCTGCAGAAAACAAATGAAATGTGCTGTCAGTATCAACAATTTTCATGTGTGTAGAAACCCTAATCCAGTTGAAATTATTTTCCATTCAAAACAAGTAAGTGGTATATAAATGTTACATCAAGGAGACATTTAGTGCAATGTACTGACAGATGAATCAAGGTCTTCATTGCCCACATCTGTCTCCAGTCTCCTCCATCTGTTTCTGTAATACTTAAAAACAAGCTTTGAACGTTGGCTCCAAAGTGACCCCTGGGCTTAACATGGGATATGGGAATAATCCTCAGAGAGGGAGGTTTTTATCCTGTGAATTTAAATTAGCAAGGGAGGAAAGTCGTCCCCCTTCCTCCCTGTCTCTGTAAAATCAGGGCTGAGCCTGTCTCCACTCCCTCTGCTCATCTCTAGACACCACTGGCTTGTCATGATTCCAGCATTTCAGCAGAATATTCAGGTTGCTTATGGACAGGGTCAGGGCAGCTCATCACTTGGCATGTGATGCATCAGCAGAAAGCTAAATGTTCACTGGGGCCTCTTTTGAAAGAGCAGTCTTTAGCCCCTTGCTCTTGGAAGTCAGTTCCACTTGACTGACATGTAATGTGGCGAGAAACTGCTTGGTTGTTTGATTGTATGTTTAAAGGATTTTCTCTCAGTTTCGAGGTGAACTTCATCATTTCAAAATGTGCGTTTTCCAGGGGATGGGGAGTACTGCTACATATGTGAAAACAGTTGTATAGAGACATTAAGTGTTAACACAGTGTGAGTTGTGTAATGTGTGATAAATATCTTCATGCTAAAATGGTCCCATTCACCCATACTTACAACACTTCTATACACAGCACATTTTCCATCACACATCTTTCATAAAATGCTGGCACAGTTGTCGCGTGCAATTTGGGGTTCGGTATCTTGCCCAAGGACACTTATGTGGACCAGTTAGTGGACAACCTGCTCCACCAGTTGTGCCCAGTCTTCAGGTGATATCAATGTCGGATGAAGACTACATGGACTGCATTTATATAAATTGATTCTAGTCACTAGTCACACCCATTTACACATATATTCATACAGCTATCTTTTATCCCATATACATTACAGCTGTCAGTGTGTGAATGGGACCGTTCAGTGCCTTGAGCCACACCTGCCCCAAGTAAACTCAAAAATATCTGGGGGTGAGCCACTGACCAGACCTGAGCTCCCAACAAAACACTCCCAACAAAACACACCCTAATCCCCGATTGAACTGTTGGTGGTTGAGTTGTATTATGGGAAATGGAGATGCAAGAATGACTGGAATTAAAAAGATGATATCTCTAGTTTGGCAGCTGTCTTACTTTTCTTACTTTTATTATGTGCTCACTCATATGTGAGAACAAAGCTCTTGGTATGATCGGTAATTGCATAAAGCTTATTTAAAAAAATTGCAATGCTACACTATTTGAGCATGTATCCACAATCACATTCTTTCAGTCATTACCCAAGGCTCTTGACCACAGTTGAAGGTTGGAATGAACTGTGAAACTCAGTAGACCAGTACAGCCTCAGCAGTGATGCAGGCTGAGCCACCTGTCAAGATCACATTCCATCTTACCCTTACACTGGAACCAGACCCTTCAACACTTTCACTAACTTAGTCTCAGCCCAAACCAGGATCTCAGTGTTTACTGACACAACAGCATGACCTCAGTGGTGGAGGTGTGGAAATCCTAAAGTCACCATAGTTTGATTTATTTGTGTCAATATCTCAATCTCTGAGTCACGCTTGAAACAAAAGCGCAAACTTAAACGGCTGTCAGGCGACAAACTGAAGCAGGGAAAAAAATACATCTTCAAGGGTACAATTGAACGGATATGTGTGTGTATATATATATATATATATATATATATAGTTTAGGTAAGGTTTAAAAATGTGCTGAAAAAGAAGTTTTTCGGTGGTCCCCTCTGCAACAGCGGGACTCGGACTTCGCTACTTCCACTTCTCCTCCAAACTCCGTAAAATGACATCGCTTATCACCATCTCCATAAGGTAACATATTAACTATGCATAAGTCACTGAACTATCCCTTAGTTGGTAAATTAGGTAAATTTAGCTGATTTTTTAACCAGCTGACATGAGTCATCTGGCGTATTTTCGTCGGTGGGTGAGAAGCATGCCCCGGTTGCTGGCGCCATTCTGCTGCAGTGACACACAGCCGGTTGCCCAGTAACGCCAGTGCGAGCTACTGTAGCTAGGTCAGCAAAGTGCAATGGAGCGCTGTATTTCCAGATGACCAAAGTGTTTCAATGAACTGTGATGAAGTGAAAACACACTGAGAGGGGAAGACTTTTAACACAGACAACACCCCAAAACAAGTTCAGAACCAAGTTCTATCCTTATTGACAGGTCGCTGTGTAGCCCTGCCCCAAAGCATCCTCTGCTTTATGGTCTATTTTACTCTAAATAGGACCATTATTTACAAAATGACCATCATGCTACATAGAATGCTCATTCACAAAGTTTTTCATCTCATTTCTGATGTAATCATTAATATGTAATAGTATTTCAGTTGATGTTATGTTTGTACGATGCATATTACTGCTCAATTTATCATTTAATCAATTTATGAACATGAATAATTTCATTAAATATTTAAAGTACTATTGTGAAGGCTTTTGTTTATCGTTGGACATCTGATTTTATTTTCTGTTTCATTCTGCTCATTTCTATTAAGTTACTTTCTTGTGACCCCATATCGTTTTTGAGGTTGGTATTTCCTGTTTTACTTTGTAATCACTTTACTTGTGTTTTTTAACTTTCTGTCATTGTCCTGTTTCCCACCCTTGTGATTCGTAAGGATTCCTAATGTGTTCCACCAGTGTCCAGTGATCTCTGCCTCCCTTGTTTATATAGTCTCTGTGCTTCACTTTGTCTTTGTCGGTTCGTCTTCGCTCTTATGTCTCCTGTTCCCGCCCTGTTTCTACTCTGGTTGCCCGTGGTGTTCTCTGAGGGGATTACCCATTTTGGATTTTGTCTTATTTCCTACATTGATTGTAAATTTTTATTTGCTAGTTTTTTTTAAATACACATTTTGTTACTGCATCTGCCTTTGGCTCCTGCTTAACAAAAACTTCACAAGTACAGAGTATGTGGGATTTTAGCAGAGTGGTTGGGTTGCATTAGTTTTAAATGAGTAGCAATTGTATTATGATGCATACTTAAACTGTACTGTAGGAACATACAGCCTTTTGCTTTTCTCTGATGGTGTGCAATGGAGAGACTGGAAGGACTGAGGGCAGGTGTGAACAACATGTAACCTCAGATGTATGGAAAAAAGAGGGCTGGTGGGAAAGAAGCAGAGAGAGAGAGCGAGAGCGAGAGAGAGAGAGAGAGAGAGATAGAGAGAGAGAGAAAGAGAGAGAGGGGGGCGATTATCTTGGCTTACACAGTTTATCAGTCTGCTCTGCTTTATAATTCACACTGACCTAATTTAAATTGCATTTTACTGTTGAAAATTATGTCTCTGCCTTTCTCACTCTTTCATAGCAGCATCCAGTATTTCCCTGGTGGACTCAACTTTGCATGTCTGTATTTATTGCCTATCTCCTCTCTTCTCTCTACAGCTGATCTTCATACATCCTCTCTATGCTTCATATGAAAGAGGTGGGGCTGTGGCTCAGGAGGTAGAGTCGGTTGACCTCTAACCCGCAGGTTGGCGGTTTGATCCCGTCCGCATGCCGATGTGTCCTTGGGTAAGACACCTAACCCTGAATTGCCTCTGACGGCTCTTCCGACAGTGTACAAATGTGTGTGAAGGTGACAGAAAAAGTGCGGTAAATAGCAGCGCTGTATGAATGTGTATGAATGTGTGTGAATGGGTGAATGTGACTTGTCCTGTAAAGCGCTTTGAGTGGTCAATAAGACTAGAAAAGTGCTATACAAATATAGTCCATTTACCATTCATACATCAGATGAGAACTAAAGCAACCTTACTATAAAATGCGTGATGAGATGGGCTCCACAGATTCGGCGCAAATGGAATGCTTTGTCACATCTACTCAAATCTTCCAATCTAAAATGACAAAACCGACATAGTCTCTTAACTAGCTGTATTCTGGGGATTTACCACAGCTTTCTTCCACCTACTCACTTTCTTAGAGTCGTTCATGTATTTATTGAAAAATTATTACTTTTTAACAATCTAATATTTGACCTTGCATTGCATGGCCTACATGTACATTTCTCAGTGTCTGTCATGGATCTTTATGGAGTTTATTCTGCTGCTAAGTTTTGCTATGTGTGCGGCTGTGGGTGGAGCTTCCTTCCTGGGCACCTGGCTGCGCTTTCCATCTCCTCCTTGCCAGATTCTTCTACTTGCTTCGCGGTATCATTGGTGGCTAATCCTTCGACTAAGAAAATTTTGTCATTGATTCTAGTGTTTTCTGCTCATGCTTAACTGTTTCCCATGTGCATCAATGGGCTCCCCTGTTCCAAGGATGATTCAGAACCTGCCTTGCCTCAAAGAATAGTACTACGCTGACGCCACAGCTTCACTCTACTTGACTAGTCCTTGCTCATTCTCCACCTGCTCAGCATTGCACATTTGGGATTGAATAATTCTGTGACTTTGAAATTAAATCCCTTTGACTGATCGTTAGTGTTTTTGATCTGCATTTGGGTCCAACTAGTACAAAACCTTAACATGTGTCCATGAATACAAAAAGACAACAAAAAATGCATCCCATATTTATATACTACATGTATCTATCAACCCTAGCAACAACTGATAATCAGTAGAAACCAAATAAAAAAAATATTTTCTTCTTTTGTCTTGGTTCATTTTACTTTGTCCGTCATTTGTAAAACATTTTTTGCTAATGTGTTATGGCAGAGAACAGTTTCCAGGCCCAGTGCTGCTCTTAGCAAAGAATAACCCCCAGATTTCGACCCTTTTTTTAATATTGAAAACAATGCAAGGCATTCCTTATAAATAAGGAATGGACCCAGGAGTAGTACAGAGCGCTGGTGGACGGGTTTGTGGAGTAGGTGGGAGCAAATCACCTGCTTCTGAATGTGGACAAGACCAGAGAGATGGTAATCGACGCCGGGAGGAAGAGGACAGCTTCGCAGCCCCTTTTCATTTTTGGGGAGGAGTTGGAGATGGTGGAGGACTACAAGTACCTATGTCAACATGGATAACAGAGCATGTGTACAAGAAGGGGACGGGCAGACTCTACTTCCTAAGGAAGCTGAGATCATGTGCAACAAGATGTTGGAAATGTTCTACCAGTCTGTTGTGGCCGGTGTACTGTTCTTCACTGTGGTCTGCTGGGGGAGCAGCATCAGAGCCAGCGACACCAACAGACTAAACAAACTGATTAAGAAAGCTGGTTCAGTAATAGGCTGCAAGCTGGAGACTTTGGAAGCCGTGGTGGATAGGAAGAACATCCTGTTATCTATCATGATAACAGGATGTTTGGTCTGGGTCACTCCACTGTGTGCGACCCAGCAGTCTGCCCAATCTTGATTCTACTGTGTACTTTTTGTTTCTTTTAATTGTTTTTAATGTCTTGTGTTGAGTAAACTTGTCCCAGTGATGTTGTTTGTGAGAACTTTTGCAAAGTCTTTTGCACTTTAATGCGTGTTGACACTGCTTTGTGCCATATCCTCTTGTCACGGCGATGAGAACTTTCCGGAAGAGCCAATCTGAGTCGTGACTTTCTTATCTCCCTGAGGACATTGACAAAAGAGGTAGAAGAGGAGGACTACGCCGGAAACTTAAAAATCTCAGGCTTGACGACCACCGACCTCCCCTTCCTACAATCCTGCTGTCTAACGTGCAGTCTCTTAGAAACAAGACTGATGAGCTGGAAGCGTGGGTCAAATGGAAACCCGAAATTAAAGAAACTTGTCTTCTCATTCCCTGAAACATGGCTCAGCGAGCTGGATCGGGATTAAAAAGCCACTGTTATTGATCTTTGTTATGGATCTGTAAGCAGTGCTGCCAATGCCGTCTCTCGGCGCTATCATAACAGTGTATTTTCTTATGGCTTTGTACAAACCTGCCTTCAGGCGCCTGGTACGAGAGGAGAGGGCCGTAAAAACCTGGTCAGAAGACAGTATCTCTTTACTCCAGGCATGCTTTGACTGTACAGACTGGCAATGTTTTTATGATGCTTGTGGTGAGAATTGATGAGCTAACTGATACAGTGTCCTCATATACAATATTCTGTGTGGATTTAGTTATCCCAACCAAAAAGGTGGTTATTAACCCAAATAATAAACCTTGGGTAACTAAAGAACTCAATGTTGTTATCGCGGGCATTCATCAACCATCATATCTGTGAAGCCAGACAACTCATCAGTGTGAATGGTGTGGAGGACACTGACTTGCCAAATGCCTTTGATTTGTTATTTTCTTGGTTCGAAAGGTCCGACTTCTCAGATAATGTTGCCACATTAGGGAGTCTTTAACACCTCAAAATAAGGTTGTGATATCTCAAAAATGGATCACAACTCCATTTAAGAGGGTAAACATTGGGAAAGCTGCTGTCCCTGATGCCATTTGTGGATGGACACTGTGCTGATCAGCTCAGTGAGGTTCTCTCAACTCTCTTTCAAATGTGTGCAGATAATAGACAGATACCCAAGAATCCCAAAAAATATTTCAATCCTAGATAGAGTATACAAACATCTTAGAAGAACAAACAAGCACACAAGACTTTTATTTGCTGATTTTAGTTCAGCTTTTAACAAGAGGCGGCCGCATTTTTTAATTGAGCGATTTGCTCCCCATTTTATGTTACCTGACCAGATTTTACTGTTACTTTTTAACTTTCTAACAGACAGAATCCAGCAGGTTTTCGTAAATGGACACATGTCCAGTGTCGCCACATAAAACACCGGCTCTCCTCATGGCTGGGTCCTCTCCCCCTTGCTTTTTATCATGTATACAGATCCTCTCAGGAAGGTAACTATCTGGTCAAGTTCTCTGATGACACTGCCCTTCTGTCTCTCCTTCAGGGCCACCAATCTGATCATGCCTGTGCCCCACCTTCATTCATCAAATGGTGCGTTGACAATTTCCTTGACCTAAATGTGGCAAAAACTAAGGACATCATAATAGATTTCAGAAAATGCAGTGTCTAACCAGAAGCGAGCATCATACATGATGATGATGTACTGTACAAATCATCAAAAATAAAACTATCTTAGAAAGTTTGATTGGACTCGCAGTTGAAATTCAATGAGAATACAGGTAGTATTGTCAAGTGGGGCAGATAATTAATTGAAAAACAAAAACTGTCTTCAGAACATTGTTAAGGTCTGCTCCAAGATCACTGGAGTACAATTACAAGATCTCAGCTTTCTCCAGAGCGCTGAAAAAAAATGTTAACTAAACCTGACCACTCACTTTCCAGTGAATTTCTTGTCATGTCCTCAGGCCGGCTTTATTATGTGCCTGTGCGGAAAACTAATCGTTATGCCAATTCCTTTATTCCTTCAGCTATCAGTCTACTAAATGCAACCTGCTGATCTGTGCACTTGTCACTGGTTTGTTTATGATGTTCATGTTGATGCTGATGTTGATGTTTGATTGCTGTAGTTATTTATCTATTTCTTTTTATTTATTTACATGGATGGGATAGACTGTACAAATGAATTGCCCCTTTGGGATTCATAAAGTATTCTGAATCTGAATGGATAACCCTGACCATCGTCTCCACACATACAGCGGAGCTCCTTCACACGGACCCTAACAGGAAATGTTTCCTGCCACAAGCCATTCTATGTCTATAAATCTAAGCCAATCTATTGACTGTTGATGAACCTCCAGATGTGCTCAGGCTAACCTCAGGCTTTTTCCCTGATTCACATAACATATTCAGATACAGGTCATATTTGAATACAAGTTGAGGATGGGATGGGGTGTCTTTGCCACTCAAACCCAAGCTGTAACTGACTTTAAAAAATAAAATGTTTCTGACTTAATGTTTTTAAACTACCGAAAAAATATGAATAAAGAAAAGAAAAGACTAATCAAACTTCATCAGTTGTGATCTGGTGGGTTATCTTCCCAGGGACAGGATGCTTTGTGTGTTTTCTTTCCTTGTCAATTAGAACTGATCTGTTTGATCAAATACACAAGTATGTAGATAAGTCAACAATTAAAAATGTCAAATGAGGCTGCACAAGTCTCAAGGTGACACTTTCAGTTGTACAACAGGCCTGAGTGGTCGGTTCACTTCAATAGATATTGGTGCAACATTTACCAGCACAATCTCCAGTCATGTGAAAGTGGAGCTGACTGTACTGTGTGACTGCAGAGGAATGTGTTTGTGCATGAGTGAATAAAATATACATATACGCGTGTGTGTGTGTGTGTGTGTGTGTGTGTGTGTCCTCTTGGTTAACTATACAAGAATTCCCAGAGGAGCAGCAAATGTAGGTCATCTCCAGTTGAGCACTTCGAAAATAAAGACAATCCCAAAACCAAACAGCCGACACAAAGCCCTTTTGGCAGCCACTCTGCCATGTTCTCATCTGAATACCATACATGAAGACAGCTTCTTTGTGTTTTTTAAAAGATTATCTTTGTCTAATATCTGCTTCATTGTAACAGGGCACAGCAGAGTGCCAAGTGTAGTTATACAAGCAACTGCAACCCCAAGCATTTTATATATTTTTTAATCCTGTTATGTGTGTAACTGCACAATGTTGTACTGGACTGTAAGTCTTATCAAACTGCCTCTGAGCTAACAGCGGTACTGTGGCTGATCCAGTGCAGCCACTAGACATGGACTTCCCCTAATTTCAATGAAAATTCTATAAATTTTCATCATCTCTTTTCATTTCATTTGAAATAGCCCCAAAGGGATCCCTGCAGCAAGCACAGTTATCTCCTTGTGTAATCTAAAGAACTGCAGTCCAGATTAAAAAGAAGACAATAACAACAAAATGATCGCAGATAAACCAGTGGCCTACATTCTTTTTTCAAGAGGAGCCCTAAAGCTGTCACTGTCCATTGTTTTGCACTGGTAAATGTGAAACAATATTCAGAACATGCTACAGTCATTTTACATATTATTGAAACAGTTTATCTTCTGTGTTTGAAATTATGCATGAAAAATGTGTAACAGTCAATCTCATGAGACTCCAAAGAATGAAGTCACTTGAAAATGGCGGCCAGATAATTGAGAGCTGCTAAGCCAATTCTTCTTCTTTGATGACTCATTATATCAGCACAGATCTGGATACTATTGCCAGATTAAAGCAGAATTGTGCTTGTTACTCACAGTGATTAGTCACTGGATGTACCACTGCAGCAGTTGTCATACAAGCAACATGTAAGACACAATAATTTAACATGAGCAAAGACAGAGAAAATTAGGAAAGTAAGGAACCCGTTGAGGTTCCAAGAACATACCCAAAATAAATTGAATGTTGCTCTTGAATACATCATGAGTACATGCATGTTCTTGGTCTCTTTTGAAAGGTAACACTTTTTCCCCTAACAGTCAGAATCACTGTAAGTCCTACTGGCATTGAGTAACCCAATTTTGAATACAGTGAATTTGAAGGATTTCTTTACTCGCCTGAATTTTTTTCTGACAGTCAAATGCCTGACTGTAGCTGGGACCTATTAGCTGGAAAACACAACAAGACCACAAAAGCCTTACCTAGTTCCAGTTCAAATTTGATAAGAATACAACAGAAAATAAATATTTTACACATGTTTATCTAAGGATGTGTCCAGGTTTTAATAGGGGACATTTGGACACTCCAAAAATGTCACCTACTTCTGGAGATTTATGGGTTTTTGAACCAAATATATTGCTGGATTTTATTCGCCTGGACCCTTTACGATGTAACAGCAGTGTTTTTGTTGAAGAATGTGGACTACTGTAGACTTGAAAGGTGAGTGACTCTAACTTTTTTTTGTACATTTGGGTGTTTGCGCCTTTACTGGCTGCTGGGTCCAGTATGTCTGCCACTAGTATGCTCCTTTGGGTCATATCGGAGGGTAAGAGTAAGGAACATCTATGGTAGTTTGGCCTGAAGGACTTGTTAGTCGTTTAACTTGAATGATATTTATAGTATTTAATGAAAAGGGTGAAACTTGTAAATATGGGCATAATGGGGGGAAACTGACCTTGTCAGCAAGCTTTCTGACAATTTCACATAGATGTAATGCACACGCAATGGAAAAAAACAGGTAATAGAGGAGCAGAGTGCACACAGATCATTTTTTTTATGGTTCACCGAATGGAGTGCTGTGGTCTTAAACTCACTCACTCACTCACTTAAATGATCCTTATACCTAAAAGACCCATGTCGCAGGATTACATTTGTTTTCTCCTAGTGGCCCCTATTAAGGAATTTGGACACCTCAGTATCAAAAGAAAAACTAGAATTACAGACTTCTGGTTATTTGGAGAAACATGGTCACAATTTCCCCTTCTGCTCCTGAGTGATGGTGATGAATAATGGCCAGAAAAGGGTTTTTGCAGAACATTATGATGTCACAGTGAAGTTGACCTCTGACCTTTTGGATATGAAATGTCATCACTTCACCATTTTATTGTGTTTGTGGACCTTTTCATACTAATATCGGAAATAATAAGGGCATTAATTGTATGGATTAAAATCGGTTTGTGAGGTCATAATGACCTTGCCCATTGCCCTTTGACCATCAAATTGTAATGATTTAATTTTAGTGCGAGAGAAGATTTCTGCAAAATCTGAAGAAATTCCTTTAAGGCGTTCACCATATGTCGTGTTCTCGAGAATGGGATGAACAGATGTACAGTCCAAACACACTGGAGCCTCCAACCTCTGCTGTCACCGGCACAGAACCGTAAAAATACACATCCATTCCTGCCTTGTAGTGCCCTACCTGTACTGCTCTGAATGGTCCTGACGGTCGTGGCAGATGTGCGTGGTGGGGAAGATGGCAGCAGGAGCAGTGGTCGCCCTCCTTCTCCTTCCTCCTCCCCAGCACAGCCCTGGTCAATCGCCCTCACATAGCTGTGACTCCGCATCCGGAAGCATCCCGGCATTGGCAGGGTGTCCATAGTGTCCATAGTGTCCATGGTCTCCATGCGATCCATGGCAGCCTTCATGGCCTGGGACTGCATCTCACTGTACACCTGCTCGCACACCTGCTCAATCTGCCCATTCACTTCCACCTCACTCAGCTGCAGGAGGAGCAGGAGACAAACAGAATGCAAACGGTGAGCACTGGGGAAACTTCCAGACTGTAGTCCTTCAAAACGTTTTATGGCTTTACAAAAAAATTTAAAAAACGCACACCATTATTAGTCACAAATGTTCCTGCAATAGGAAATTTTGGTATGCAAGTCAAAAGGTCAGCGATGAGGTCTTGCTTGATGCAGCGGGTTTGATTTCTTGATGAGACTTCTACCCCAACATATGCAGGCACTTTGCTCTTGGTGCCCATAGTTCCGGTGTTCAATTGGCTGACACATTCAAAGCGGTTGTGAAATACTCTACAGGCACACACTTGTGACCGCATGACTTATTCCATCAATTCATGCGTTCAAAGAATGCACAAAAAATGACAAAAGATGCTGGCGAAAAAATTGTATCGCTTTATCAGAGTAACATGTCTGGAAAACGATGTTTCCACGTATATCCAATAACCACTTTATTAAAACAATAACTCCCTTGATTCTGTAGTTTCCAGTGATTTTAAAAAAGGATTTTAAAATTACTGTTTCTTATTAAACTCTTATAAAGTAAAGGAGTCTTCAGAAACCTCAGGAAACAAAAAACACAAAAAACTAATAAATAAACAGCCCTCGTGTGTTTATACACACAAATGCAAAATGGGCTGCGGAGTGTTTCTTGTTAGTGTTTACAAAAACGTCAGTTTTTTATCAGAAAAAAAGCCCAGCTTCCCCCAGTCCGCAGGCCGATGTGTCCTTATGCAAGGCACTGTATAAATGCAGTGTATGAATGTGGCAGAAAAAGCTTGGTAAATAACAATGCTGTATGAATGTGGGTGAATGGGTGACTGTGACTCTTTTTTTATTCTTCGGCCAGGCTCCACATAATTCTGATCAACAAATTATTTGGCTCAAGAAACTTGAGCTGAAAGCCACAAAAACAAATACAAATAAGCGATGATGGGAAAGGCAGCTGTTTTAATTAAGTCATTTTTCTATTCCTGTTTTTTAACATCACACTCATTATGGATATGTTTAGAGTGGATGTACTTAATGTTCATGGTGCTAGAGAGGTAAAGAAAAGAGCAATCATTTACTACTAAATATATATATATATATATATATATATATCTTTTTTTAACAAGAAAAACACTTGCTTATGAATGAAGCAGACTGGAGGCGGGAGTGGGAAAGGGAAGCCATTTTAAGTCACAACACTCTGAGTGGAGGAGTGGACTTCCTTTTCTCCAGGGCTTCTCAACCCAACTCACTAAAGGTCCAACATTTTATCCAGGGGATGTTGCTTTTAGTCAAAGATCAGTTCTACAATTTTAATGCTGTTTTTATTAACGCTCCAACAACTGGTGCAGAGAGGAAGCCTTTTTTTAAAAAAAAAAAAAGGTAATGATGTTTTAAATGGCTGTGCATCAGCCATTTCTTTATTCTTGAGTGGGGATTTTAACTGCACTGAAAATGCGTCTATAGGCCGCAATCACGCAGAGCCTCATCCGGCCTCTCAGCACGCCTTAAAGCAGCTGGTCCACCCTCATGGCCTGGTGGACCTGTCGAGGATGCAGCCAGACTGTAGAAAGTACACCTGGTCCCACCTCAGAGAGAGTAGGGTCTCCTCAGAAAGGTTTGATTGTATTTATTGTTTTAAGAATCATATTAATGTTTCTAAAAGTTGTAATATTTGACCTGCCGGTTTTAGTAACAGTTCCTTGCTTTTTATGTAATGTTTTTATTTTGTGTGAGCAGCACACCCTCAATGTCACATGAGACATCACCTACGAAGGATCTAGAGATCGATATAGTGGAAGCGGAACAGATATCGGCTTTAGCCGACCTGCCTGACGCTGGAATACAGGGTGCAGTGGTCAGGTCCCGGTTACAGAACATCAGGGAGATGGAGAAAAAGAAGACGCACAGAGAAAACCATTAAACAAAAACTGACTCAGAGCTGACAAAAAAGCACTGTACACAAATTGTAGGAGAGCATCAGAAGTCTGGACTGAGCAACAGACCCTCCACTGTGTAGTCACAAAGATTTGGAGAAAATGGACTGGAGACCTCTAGTGGAGAATTTTACATGGTGCTATGGCCTCTAATGTTTTTATTTATGTTCTTTATCATTCTGTATTGAACCACTGTCCATTTTGCAATATGCGTGAGACTGTCTCCCATGTTTTGATTAAGTGTAAGAGACTCAGTAAGTTTTTTTCTCTATTAACATTTTTATTTTAGGTGACGCATAGATGGCAACTTATGTTAGCGGGAAGAACTGGGTGGAGAACAGGGAAGGATAGGAGGCCAGAGCAGTGTGGCTGGTGAAACTCAGAGACAAACCCTGGCTAGAGTTCAGATTTTATTAAAAAAACAATGTTAATAATGTTGGGGGGGCTGCCAATCCCAGCTGACATTGGGCGAGAGGCGGGGTTCACCCTAGACAGGTCGCCAGCCAATCGCAGGGCCACATACAGAGACAAACAACCAATCACTCTCACATTCACATCTACAGTCAATTTAGAGTCTCCAATTTACATAACCCCAATCTGCTTGTCTTTGGACTGTGGGAGGAAGCCGGAGAACACGGAGAGAACCCACGCATACACGGGGAGAACATGCAAACTCCACACAGAAAGGCCCTGGTTGGTTTGAACCGGGATTCAAACCCAGAACCTTCTCGCTGTGAGGTGAACCACTACACCACCGTGCAGCGTGACATCAAACAGATAATAAAGGCAATTCAATATGGTAATGGTAATTAGGGACAGATTCAGGAGTAATACAAGAGGAGGTTCAAGGTTGAGGTTAACATGTGACAAATAAAGGCTTATTGGGATCTGCTTCAATTCACTTTTTGGAGCTCTGAACAGAAACAGGTGACAGTCACCTGTCAGCAGGGCATTCAAAGTAGCATCATTCTAGGTGCAGGGAGGAGCCATTCACTGCCGTAGTGGGGTTATACAGGACAGTAATGTTTATCCCAAGATTTCCAATCTGGTGCCCACATATAAAAAAAAAATGTCCTCAAAACATGAATGGACAGAACTTATATTGTGATCATTGTCATGTCATGGTGTAAGCCAGCTAATCACCTCTGTGATGTGTACGGCCAGAGATATACAACCAGATGCGTCGTGAGCATAATCGTTCCCATATACTTGCTGTGCACGATGCAGGTTACTGTAGTATTCCACTAGAGGGCATACCACATAACTCAAACAGTATAGAACTTCTGTATTTGCATCCTGCAAACAAAAAAACATGGCGACACTGGAGGAGGTCAGCCTATGGTTACTTCCAAGATCATGGCAGAAAAGGCGATTGTGGTGCCATTGGTGATGAAATGTGCGGACCTCAGATTTATGATGTTGTGACAATGATGAGTATCTGCCTGTACACGAGCGGGATTGTGTAAATATAAAGGCAGCTGAGTCGGCTACCAACCTGACTGATGGTGCTCATGGCCCTCATGTAGCTTTCATTGCGAGAACGGTATTGGGGTGAGGACAGCAGCGATTTGGGGTCGAGGAGGGTTTTGGGGTCCAGGGTATCCAGGCTTCTATTGATTGAAACCTCACTCACCGCTCGCAGGTAACTGTGGCTCCTGATCTGCAGTTTGGGGGAATGCTCTGTCGAGATCCTGACAGAGAGACAACAGGGGTGTAAAGTTAAACAAACAGTTTCACTGTCCACGTCGCATGGAATATCACTGGGATTCAGCTGCTGAAGTCATTCAACATGCGCACAGTCATTTCTCAAACAGAGCAGCTTTGGAACTAGTAGTGGTCTATGTTGTGACAATCTGTGTCATACAATCAATTCAGAACTTTTCCGGAGGGGCTGTAAGTGAGATGGAAAATTTGTCCCAGAATTTTTTTCTCCAGAAAATGTCAGAGTGAGTCCATGTGAGAATACAGAAGGAACAAGTCCGGAAAAATACAGAACATAGTGTGCGCGTTGATGACTGTAAACACAAACACTGCTTTCCACAGCAGAAAGGTCACCATGCCATGTCTTCTGAATGCTTTACCCAGATGCAACAGAATATTCTCAAAATGTTCCTATTGCTATTCCTATGTGAATGCATCTGACTCAGACAATCCCCTGCTGCATTATTCACATGTGAAAGGCAAGATTATTGATGTCTGATAACAGTTTATTAATAATGAAAATAACTGAAATAATATGGCATATGCCATATCAATAATCGCATAAGTTATATTTGGCGGTATGGCTCGGGTTTGGGGCCTTCCTGCCCTTCTGCGTGCATTTGTGGAAAGCTTGAGTTAGGGAGAGCATTACTCCCTACCATTCCATTAGGCTTCTTGGAAAGTGAGGCGGGGAGAGCAGCAGCTCAGGCAAACACCCTTGGCCTTCCATGAGATGCCTGGAAGTGCCAGCAGGAGGTGTTGGCTATAAAACTTAATAAGGCAAAATAAACCTGCTTGCCAGATGCTCTCTTCAAATGCTCTTTAATTTCTCTTTGCAGTGGCACATACACAGGCAATGCAGCACTCACACAATCTGGCCGTGGCCATAGTTTCTACACAAAGAAAGAATGACAACAATCTCCTTCTTCGCCCGGTCAGTATACAAATAGCAACTAGCAATACAAATAACAACTTCAGGGCGTCTAATGACAGTGACGTTGCGTACGGTGTGAATGCACCATTAGACATAGAACACATATGGGCAAAATACTAGATAACCTTAACTTGTGACTTTTCTACAGTCACAATATTATGTTAGAGCCAGCAGATTCACAGATAACTCATAGCTTTGGGTGTCTAGAATGGCGAAAGCCCCAGGCCAGAGGTAAGTATGAAGACCAACGGCCCACAGCCTTGAGCGGTCTGCCAGCAAACCTCAGTATTGGCAGAGGAGGTGAAGACGAGAAGGAAACCAGACTATTCCAATTCCTGGGCGGCAGTGGCTCAGGAGGTAGAGTCGGTCATCCACTAATCCAAAGGTCATGGTTTGATCCTAGCTTCCCCTAGTCCGCATTCTGAAGTGTCCTTGGGCAAGACAACCAAAATTATCTCTGATGGCTCTTCCGTCAATGTATGAATGTGACAGAGAAAGTGTGGTAAATAGCAGTGCTGTATGAATGTTAACCCGGTGTCCTCCCTAAAGGCCTTGATATACTCCAAAATGGACATGTATAGGACAGGTTAGGGCATTTGTCTGTGTGGGCCTGTTTGCTGTTGGGATAGGAAGTGTGAAAACCCCCACAGAGTTTAGTTTTAAATTCACCACAGATCATTTCTCCGAGGAATTGTTGTTTGAACGGCAGATTTGACGGCTAGTGAATCTGATTTTAGATAAACAAATTAACTAGAATATCATGCACAAACATAAGAAGAAAAAAAATACATTCAAAGGCTAAGCATAATAAGCGTGACTATGGCTCAGGAGATAGAGAGGGACATCTACTAACCAGAAGGCCGATGGTTCAATCCAATCCTGTGCCTTAGTGTGCAAAAGACACTTAACCCTAAATTGCCCCAGACTGCTGTGCCGGCTGTGTATGAATGTGATAGAAAGCAATGTATATAGCATTGCTGTATGACTGTGTGTCAATGTGACTTGTCCTGCAAAGCTTTGAGTGGTCAAAAGGAGCGGACTGGCCCGACGTCCCTGGTGGTCAACAAGACTAGAAAAGTGCTATTAAATTAAAAAAAAATCCATATACCATATACCATTTACCATTTATTCTTTTTTTTTTTTTTTTTTCACTTTCGCCTTGTGCTGATACACTTCTGTGTTACTGTGCCAAATTTGAATTACACCTAAAGGGATCAATAAAGGTACATCTTCTTATCTTATCTTCTGTCAATGATGGCCAGTGTAGAAAATTTGAGTGAAACAGCATTAACTTCTTCCCACCCAGGGTTGGGATCAGTCCCTTTTCTGAGACAACAGAAAGAGAAGAACGGCAGCCTGACTCTCCCTACTACTCACTGTAATTACTCTAACTATTTAGAGAGCTGTGAAAGCTTAATTAGACGAAGGTTTATTTATGGCTTCCTGCTGTAGATCAGACAAAAGATTACACTTCTCTCAGATTACACTTACTGAGCCGACCTTTAGCAGATGCATCAGGGCTACAAGACTTCAAAAGAATACTTCAACAATATATTATTTCAGATTTGGATTAAAGATGAGGGATGGGTGTGGCCCTTTCAAACCCCAAATCCACTATATATCCACTATATTTACAATGGTTTAGTATTTCAATTCTGCCTAAAAAGAAAGTATATTGTAAGTAACCATTTAAGGTCAATTTTAGCTGCTGCTGAATCTCACAACCTCACACATCTGCAGGCTTCAGATAATTGAGACATGGCTTCAGTAACAACATCAAGTGTTCATCCGCATAACACAGGATCACACAGTGGAAACTAGAATGGCACTCAGGGTTGGGTTAGAACACATACCTCTACCAAGGCCCAACAGTCCCCTTAAATTAAATAAAGCCTATGTCAACGAAACTATGCAGATCATGAAAACATAATCTGCATTGCTGAAGATTAAATCACATTTAAATCTGACCCGGATTGGATCTGCACCAAATTGCACACACTCATAGATAAATTGGCCCCTAAATATGCCAGATTTTTTTCATCAAGATCCACATATTATATCCTGGGAAATTGGTTAAAAGGTTAAAAAAAAATGCCTTATCTCACAATTTTAAAAGAAGTGATTAAAATCGGCCACTTAGTCCAGATCCCTGCCAAAATGTAATTGGTATTTTCTTGGATAATGTCCCATCCTTCCACCAAGCTTCCATGTAAATCAGTAAAGTAGTTTTTACGTAATCCTGCCCACAAACAAAAACAAACAAACAAAAACAACAACCAACCAATCAACAAACAAACGCAAATAGGCAAAAACATAACCATAATAAGCTATAAGCAGTCAGTATAGTCATTATGCATACAGATGTTAGCAGGAAAGAGAATTAGATGTTTTTTGCAGTGCCTTTCAGTAAACTCTGCTTGTACACCTGTATTATGCAAGGAGAGAATCTGATAATGGTTTTAACATTTTGGAATAAACAAAAAAAACAAAGTTTATTTATTTGACATTGTTTATATAAGGTTTGTGCCTTATGTCAACACAAGAAAAAAACTGAGTAAGAAAAGGTCAGAGATTCATCGTAAATATATAAGGACTAAGACAACGAAATCTTACTGTAGAGTGGTCATCTCAGTCAGTGATGGCTGTGTGGCTTTTAGGTAGCTGGCCCGGCGTGCCTGCATCTTGGGGGAAGGTTTGGGACTTCCATCAGAGTCTCCGCTGTCGTCTTCAGCCATGGCTTTGACGTAGCTGCCACTCCTCATCCTCCGACAAGGGATGTCGTCCTCCTTCCCCAGAGGAGAGAAGCCACTCCACTCATCCTGAGGTACCTGATGACCAGGCAGAGATGACAGAGACATATTGTCAGGAGGACCCACCCCACTGCTGTCTGGGTCCCAGCCACCAAACTGGCTTTCTAAACTGTACTTTTGGTACATGGAACCTGTCAAAACACAGCTTACATAGCAGTGCTATATAAACACAACAGAGAGCAAGAGACTTAACGGATGACTGGCATTTTCTTAATCCATCACTCTCACACACATTCATCCATAGCTCCCAGTGGTCTGCTAGCCAATTAGCATGGAGCAGTAGGTGTACTGTATGTGTCTGTTTGGTTCAACCGTAAATTTCTCTCTGGCTAATTCATACATCTGCTTTCCAGGAGTCAGCTCAGTTCATCAACACGAAGCTGTGTCTGTGCATGAGCACAGGATGGTGTGAATATAATACCCATGATACAGAGACACTAAATGAATAGTAACAGCAATAAAAAGGCAATAAAAGAGGCCTGCAGTTTGAGGGCGACTGGTGCTATTGGCTTATAACTAGAGCTTGACTGATTTTTGTAGGCCGATGCCGACAAAGATATTTGGTCGTAAAAAAAATGTTGATACTGAAATGTCAGCCGATATATACGTTTAAAAAATCGTGGCAATGATTCCTAAGATGATTTTATCAAACCCTTATGAACCCCAAAGAAATGTTACAGAGGCTTTAATTTTTTAAAGTTAAGCCATAAACGTTATTATAAATCACCATGAATAAAAAGAAAACACAAATATAGCCAAATATATTTAACTTGAATTATATATTTATGACTACTAACAGGTTTCTCTGATGTCCAAGAGAAAGACAAGATACATAAAAAAGTGTACAAAATAAGGGATGGTTACAGCTTCTCAATGCAGGCCTGTGTGACTACAGCCTTCTCTCTCAGTGGACACGCTGACTCATAGCAGGAGAAACACGGGCAGAACTAATAACAGTAATGTGGCTCTGCTTCATATAGATGTGCCACAAAGCCATGTCAGGGAGCAAGCAGCAGCCAGTCAGGTGTCTGCAGAGGTGTGTCTATCTTCAGAGAACTATGTGCCTGTCATAAGAACATGCACAGCTAAAGCAGAAATTACCAACGTCAAGCTGTTAGCAGCCCGGGCGGATGGACAATCCACTGTGCTGTGATTTCCTAACTGAGCTACATATGACCGAGACATCAACTTTCTGTCTGTATTCAAAAAAAGGACCATACATAAATGTACTAGCTCTACACCTCGTCTGGCTTGAGTGAGTAAATGAAACAGCAATCTTTAGCTCAAGAAATCCAAATACTCGTTTTTTTTTCTCAGACCTTCCAGAAGACTGCGCACAGGCTTACATACATGCGATCTGTTTTGTGCAGAGACAGGCTGAATCGCTCCACGGCTGCTGGACTGAAGCTGCAGTCTTACTTCTAGTGTGGAGTGATAAGCTGCGAGGGGGCTCCATCATGTCTGGATCTGTAACTTGCATTGCATGGTTGGTATACACACAAGCAACTGCAGCTCATTAGTTTTAATTAGCCACAACGTATTAGCCGAATTGTGCCAGCCGGATTGATTCTAGCGCCTTGTGTCATACATGTGAGGGTTACTGCCTTCAGACTGGAGGACAGAGTGTGAGAATTTGACAGACAATAACAGAGATAGACAGCAGGAGAATTGCACTGCTACTCTGACTAATTATATATGAATCACTGAGGGAAAGAGGCTGAACAGATCTCGCTGCATGTGTGTGTGTGTGTGTGTGTGTGTGTGTGTGTGTGTGTCTGTGTGCATGTCTATGTGTGTGACGTCAAAGAGACACAAATGAGCAGTTTGGCTATAAAAAGAGAATGCGGGGAAAGGACCAGCTGCAGTAGCATCAGCAGTGCCTCTCGCCCACGCACACAGGTCTCACTTCCACTGCAGCTCCACACTCATTCTACTGTAATGGGCGAAGAACAGCGGATCACTGTTTTATATGGTAGAGTCCGTCATTACAGTGCAGATGCTATTTAGTGGAGAAAGAATGCATTTCTGAGGTTTAGCAACAAGCGACTCTATCTGTCTGGCCATGCTATAAGAAAGTCAGTGTGCATGTGACATTCACAGTGACTCAGTGTGTATACATTACGCCCACAGCATTTACTGTGCGTTTGACATCACAGCCATTGTATTCTTGCAGCATTGGTAGAGGACCGTACTCAGTAGAGTATATACCTCCGCCAAGGCCCAGCAGTCTCCTTAAATTCAATCAAGCCGCACCAAATTGCAGACACACATAGATATCAGTCCCCTAAATTCCTTATTAAGACCAATGCATTATTCCCTGGGAAATCTTTGAAGCCCCCCCCCCCCCCCCCCCCACCACCGCAGAATAGAATTCAAAATCCTGCTCCTCACATACAAAGCTAGTGCAAAGCATAATGACCAAGCTCCATCATATCCTAGAGAGCTCATAGTTCCGTACTATCCCAATAGGTTACTTCATCCTGTAAACTCAGGACTACTTGAGGTTCCCAGAGTCTGTAAGAGTATAATTGGACAAAGCCTTCAGCCACCAGGTTCCTCTCCTCTGGAACCAGCTCCCAGTTTTTGTCAAACTGGAAGTATTTGTCAATTAACTGGGGCTTAAGCTAGTGTCACATTTCCTCGCTTACTATCTGCCAAGCCTTTCCATCTTTGCCTGGTCACTATACAAATAGCAACCCCTGTCAAAAAGCTTGGGGTGCCCACATACAGCGAGAATAGTTTAAGCCTCCATTTCTGATACGTCAGGGCGTCTGACAGTGACATAGGGAGGATCTCAATTCAAATTTATACCGAGTTGGTTGTGAATGCACCATTAGACATAGAACACATCACAGTGCACTCATAGATTTTAGTGTCTAGAATGGCCAATGCCTCAGGCCAGAAGTAAGATAACAGCCATGTCTGGCAGCAAACTTCAGTATTGGCAGAGGAGGCGAGGAGGAGACTATTGCAGTTCCTGAGCGTCTGTGGCTCAGGAGGTAGAGTCGGTCGTCGGTGGTTCGATCCCAGCTTCCCCTACACTGTAAAATCGAATAAACTGGCTTTACTTACAAAAATTATGCAAACTCGTTGCCTAAAAAATTAAGTGAAGGAAACTTAAGATGGTTAGTAACACAAACTTTTCATTCTGGCCGGGCCGCATACCCAGGTCCTCGGTGTGGGAGACTGACGCGCAAACCACTAGACAAAAGCTGCGGCACTGCAGTGCAAGTTTTGATAAAAACTGAGTGAGGTACACTAATTATTTCTTATTAAACCCAATGTTAGTATTTAGAGTGAAGCCTGCATGCTGATGTTTCCTTGGGCAAGAGACTTAACCTTATGGCCCAGGAGATAGAGAGGGACATCTACTAACCAGAAGATCGATGCTTTAATCTAATCTTGCTGCTGGAGTGTGCCAAAGACATTAACACTAAATTGCCCCAGACTGCTGTGTAGTGTATGAATGTGATATAATTAGCAATGTATATAGCATTGCTCTATGAATGTGTGTGAATGTGACTTGTCCTGCAGAGCCCTTTGAGTGGTCAACAGGGGCGGACTGGCCAGACGTCCGTTATTTGCGGATATTTGGATATTCTTGCATGTTTTGTTGTGCACGTGTAATTGTGGTTTGCCAGTCGAGTGCTGTTCTGTGCAGTGTGAGTAATCCCACTTGCCGACACTTAAAAGACGTGATAGCGTCGGAAGCCGATTCTTATGCTGCTACATGTCAATCTGCACAATTAGTGGTGGTGGGGCCTATTGGGGACAAAGTCCAGGGCCCTTTTTTAGTCCCAGTCTGTCCCTGGTGGTCAATAAGACTAGAAAAAAGCTTATAGTTAGAGCTGCTCACATCACACTAAATAAATTCATAGACTCATTAATATTAGCTTCATTTGAATTCAATAAAAATAATTGGATTCCAGACACAATCTCTGACAGTGCTTTACTTTCTTATTCTATCACAGCAGCTCGGAACAACACGAGGGGACTGTGGTGATAAATAGTGAAAAAAAACTCAATACTATCTATTTCATTAGAACAATAATCCACACACTGATGATCAATATTTTTCATGATCATGAATGAATAATTCAATGTGATTGACTTCATCACACATCGACATCTCTCCGCTGCTTCAGCAGCAGAAACAGTCTGAAATCACATCAGCCTCTCTTCATAGTAGTTTGACCATCGTCAGAAAAGGAATAAAACTGTGCACTCAATAGTAATCTTGATAAATTCCCGTGATTATTTACATTATATTTTAAGCTTGATTTAACATTTTGAAAAATATTTTGAGTGGTTCTTTTCTGTTTTAGTTGTTTGATCATATTATTTTCATTTTGCTTTGTAGTCCTTTTTCATGTCGGTTTAACCAAATTGACCTGCACGTATCAGCATTTCTTTTAGTGTCATTTTAAAAAATGTTGCAGATGTCGCTTGTAATTAACTACTTTTTCACATGCACGTGCTCGTAACCGGACAGGAAGATCCAGGGTTCACTGAGACAGTTGATATCCAGCTTCATAGCACGTTATCAGGATGATCAATGTTAGGTTAAGTCAAACCGGATAACCCAAACACCCTGGGTATGTTGAACTTTCTCTCCTTTCACCCCAACCGGTCGGAGCTGAGTACGGTTTTGCTAGAAAGGTCTTCTTGTTAAAGGCGATTTCTTTTTCTCCACAGTAGCCTAGCCAAGTGCTTGCTCATTGTGGGAACCGTTTTTGTCTCTCATATTCTGTGGTCTCGACCTCACAATATAAAGTGCCTTGAGATAATGTATGTTCAAATAGAATTATTGATTTGAATTGAACTGCCCACTTGTGGTGGCAGCAGGCTGATATCTGTAGAGGCTAGCTTCACAATCAGCTGATGCTCCGCATGGTTTTTATAATTTCCGTTGTTGTTACTGTGTCTCGTTGAAAAATTCAATTGAGGACAATGGACTTTCACGCACTGAGGATCCTGGGATCT
The DNA here is from genome assembly GCF_022379125.1 of Scophthalmus maximus. NCBI lineage: Eukaryota > Metazoa > Chordata > Actinopteri > Pleuronectiformes > Scophthalmidae > Scophthalmus > Scophthalmus maximus. Next base: position 7,336,724 of record NC_061519.1, on the reverse strand, counting down.
CTGATGGGTGAGTCTCTACAACAATGGCCCTTGACTCAGATTTCACTGTCCGGAGATCAGTTATGGTATGATGCATGTAGACACTATACTAAGTATTAGAAATTCTTCAACAGTCACTTCTTACTAAATATTAAAAGGAAGCAGCAGGAAAAAGCAGCAGCACATTACCCTGATTAATAATTTCTGCGTAAGATCTGCAGTAAATTTGGAAAGTTTGAGACAGAATAATGTCACACAAGTAGTGTACTGAAGCTGCTGTGTATAACGTGTGCTTTCAATTTCTGTCAAACTCCCAGCATGATTGCAGTATTTTTGAATTGAATTTAGAATAAATGTCTGTATCATAGTTAATAAAGGATATATAAATAAATCAGTCACACGGCTGCTTGATGAGCCTTGACATGACGCAAAGAAAGAGCAGAGAGTGAATGTAAAAGTTCTTTGTCTCCTGCCCACAAAGGTCTACTCCAGAAATACACAGCACTTCCGATGAACATCCCCATCAGCTGCTGTCAGAAGAGCCCCAGTTTGAGCCTCTCATGTATTAGATTACCAAGGTAACCATGGGTTTCTCGAAAAGATTATTTACTGGTGATGTTTGAAAGAGTTCAAAATATTATTTTTTGGACTCAGTTGACAGACTATTTGTCTTCAGAGATTCTGGAAATACTGTTAGAAATACACAAATCAACATGTTTGTTTGTTTTTCGACCTAACAGATACTGTTTTACGACAGCACATTAGGGCCATTGTAGGTTTTTAAAAAAGTCGGAATTTTCAAGATTAAATTTGAACATTTATACATTTGTACTAACTTGTATATTATCCACATTTATAAAGTAATAAATCTGTGAGAGAACAACTCAGAAATTCTCTGACATTGTGCTATGGACAACCTAATCAAATTATACTGGGCAATCAGATTTAGCAATGAGGAAATACTTGTGATTTCATCCCAAAATCACAATTTTATCATGAGCATCCAGGGTTGGGAGAGGGATTGCTGTTAACTGGGCCTATTCAGAAGAAAACAACAAACTGATTTGGGTGAGGTGATAACTTGTGGTTATCAGGAAGTACAATGCAATGGACAGATGCAAGTGCCGATGTCTGTGATGTGATGAGTCACCAAAACTTCCAAAGTTTCGTGATAAGGTTCCCTAGCAAAAAAAGTTTTCCTTTTTTTACTTCATTTTCAGAGAATTTCTGTTTCCCAAAAAATATCTGCACATTCACCACTTTAATCTCAGAAATTATGAGTATTTTGTTGAAATATTATCTCCCTCCCCCAGTTCTCTGATATAAACCTGGTTAAAATATTTGTATATGACTATAATTCAAATGTATGTCAGCTGTGTGTACTGTATAATATAATTCCTCACACACACACACACACACACACACACACACACACACACACACACACACACACACACACACACACACACACACACACACACACACACACACACACACACACACACACACACACACACACACACACACACACACACACACACACACACACACACACACACACACACACACACACACACAAAGAAGCACAAGATTAGCCAACATAGCACAGTACAGATAGCAGCATCAGAGGGTGCTGGGGAGGTGATTTAACTTTTACAGCTACTAGTAACAACACATTAGAATTAGCATAACTACATCCCTCATTTGACTGCTCAGTATTTTCAGGATGTACTCAGTTTGTACTGTTGTCAGTTGAGGAATGCAGCCTGTCGATTGTGTGCCAGACAGCTGCATTTAGAATAAGAGCAATCTCTCTTTTCTGCATTCAAAAGGCTGATATTAAACAGCATTTGATTAGATATGAATCCAGTATTGAATATTCCATTTGCATGATTCTAATCTGTCCTCTGCTGACTGATTCATCGCAGAACTACAAATTTGTACTGTAAACCTGCACCATGGAATGGCCAAGTGTTGCCATGTGTAAGCACATAGTTGTTTGGTGTTAACTTAAAAAAAACCCACTGGTATGGTCCTTTAAGCCTGTTCAATTATATTATGAAATCACTGTAACAAGTTTATATATTCTGGCAGTTTACTCCAAAGATGATGATAATAATAATAATAATAATAATAATAATAATAATAATAATAATAATAATAATAATAATAATAATAATAATAATTAATACAAATAATGCCAATTTCCTACACCATATACTATTGTATATACTGTAGTATGTTAAACACCTCCCAAACACTTCAAAGAACATAACAGCAATGCACAACAACAAATCACCAGTAATGCACAACAACAAACCACCAAGACAAAAATCTGTAAGGCAAGGCATGATAACTGGGAGGAAGGGAAGCACTACTAAATTAAAAATGAGGTCTACAAATGCAGGAGAGGATGTTTTTTTTCATGAGTTCATGTCATTACCTAACATTCAGAAAGTAAGGCTGCTACTGACTCTGCACTTACTTCTCTCTTCAACTCAAAAGGAGAACAGAGGAGGAAGAGGACAAGGAAGAGGGAGGCTCTTCAAACCAAGAGGAAGTTAAGAAGGTGGAGGTGGATTGGTGGGTGGTAGGGGTTTGGGTTGATAGGAAGCGTGGGTGTGAGTTGAGTGAGTGGAGGAAAGGCAGTCGGGAAGGAGTGGTGGAGAAAAGGGAGGGGAGGGTGGTGGGGTTCTTCAGAGTAATAGACTGGTGATGGGAGACGATGTTCTCTCTTAGGCTGTGGACACACTACAACGTGACTCTAAATGCACTCTGCACAGCTAATGTATGCATTAGACTCAGGTGGAAAAAAATAAATGGGTTATCTGCTCTTTCATTTTCAAGATTCCCTCAATGTGTCCATGCACATTTGTAGTTAATGAAATGGTAGAAGTCAGAAATATGATGTCACCATCTGTTACAGAGAGCAACATCGACAAATACCGACAGAGGAGGTAAACTTCCCTTCCCTTTTCACCATTACACTTAAGGCTCCACACACTTACTCTTTTGACAAGACAAGTATTTAGCTAGTTATCCTTTATAGCTTTCATATAGATAACCTTGTTTAAGCCATCTTATCCAAGAATGTGGCAATTAGAGCTGAAACAATTAGTTGATTCATTGATTAGTTGATCAATTAAAAAGATGCCAAACATTCCCTTTTTCCAGCATCTTATGACTCAGACACACTACACGATATTCAAAGTCGTAAAATCGCTGTACCTATTAGATGCTTTTGTTGTTGTTCTGTTCACACTACGTAACTCATTGCGACAGGGGGTCACGATGGACATCAGAAAGAAACTGGTGGTGTTCAATATATTGCAGAATGCTGAATGTTGAAAGGTCAAAATTGAGATTTCCTGGCTTTTATCATAATAAATAAGGTCTAGGCACTCTGTAAGTACCGTAAAAATTGTCAAAACGGGTAATAAGCCAGACTAAATGCAGATTTTCCTCTGATTTGAGGTTTTGGGCACAGATGGGTTGATAGAACCCTGCAGACGGTAAAAGTATAAATGCTGTCTGTAAGTTAACAAATGTGGTTAACATGGAATCACGCTGAAAGTTTTTCCTATCCCCAGTTCTAGTGTGTCCGCAGCCTTAGCCAGTGATATCCAGTCATGTTTTCAGCCATCTAAATGTGTAGTTGTCAATCCATCCAAACACTAAAGCAATGCAGGGACAGAGTTACAAAAACAACAACAAAAAAACTCTGAAAACTCTGACCAGTGTTCCAAACTGATCCCTGACAGTTCTCATGTAAACTTAAAATTGCTGATTTACAAAAGCATAAAAACATAAAATCAGGGATACTCTAAGCAGTAAAGTACCTCTGCAAACCTTGATATAATTAGACAATCTAAAAAAATTCTTGCACATGCAGCCGTAATATGAAATAATTACCTCTGATTTAAAATGTTACATTACTAAAAGGGTGCTAATTAGTAGGTATTGAGTTTTCCCAGAGTTCCATTTACAAACTGTTACAGTACACAAATAATACACGAATAATTGTATATTTAAAAAAGCAGAGCACACTTGTTGACTCAATTACTTTGGGGGACATCAAGACACTGCCAACTGTTTTTAACTTTGTTTGGCAGATTGAACACAGTGATGGTTAATGTCCTGAGAGAGTAGTGTTTGATTGGACTGAAAACCTGAAGTCAACCTGAAGACTCATAGGAGTGGACACCACTGAGTTAGAGAAAACATAGGTGAGGAAAGTAAGTTGTGAAGAAAAGGGAATCAACAGGGGGGTGGGGTCAATTAGCTTTGGATGGGAGCTGGGGAGGAATTATTTACCTGTAAGAAATGGCAAGAGCGCTCCTGTTGCTGACTGCCCTTAGTTTTGACTAGAGCTCTATCTAGGTTTAGGTTACCGGATCCTGCGCTGGCTCGTAGCTGGTTGTGGCTGCTGTTGTTGGTGTAGACCGCTCGGGCCCTGCTCACCGTTAGGCTTGACGACCATGCCCCTTTCTTCACAAGTTGCCCGTCCACAAGACCCAATGGCAGCAAGGGGCCATTTCCTCCACCGATACCGCCACCGCTGTTATTGTTGCTACCACTAACTGGCACACATCCCGACGGTGCTGCATACTTCACATCATTGTTGCTCCGGGAGCCTTTGAGTGCAGAATGGTGGTGTGTGAGGCCATGGTGTGCATGTGTGTGTGTGTGCTCATTGAGTGTGCCGTAAGGGTCCATCATGAAGTACTGCTGGGATTGCGAGGAGGAGAGACTGGGGAGGGGAGTCTGGGGGAACTTGTCGTGGCTGTTGCTGGGGTACCGGCCCATTGTCATGGCGATGGGTGAGGGGGAAATGGAGGGTGAGGGTGAGGGTGGAGGTTGGTGGTGGTGGGGGTGGTAGAGAGACAGCTCCCGTTCCAGGTTGTCATCTGAGCTCCAATATCCGGAGCCCGGAGCAGATGCTGAGCCATGGAGCTGGTGGTGGTGGTGGTGGTGGCTTCGATGCTTGGGCTCGGCTGAACGACACCGCTCACGGCTCTTGCTGCGCTTCCGGTGGCGCACTCCCCCTGGTGGAGTTTCACCCTCTGGGCTGGCCCTTGAACCACCACCACCACCTCCTCCTCCTCCACCACCACCACCACCATTAATGCTCCCATTATTGGCCCCCTTGGAGGACTGTGTGTGGTGTGGGCCCTCCAATGAATGTGACTTGGTGAAGAGTTTCTGGACTGAGTGGACCAGATGACGAATTCTCCCTGGGCTGTCATTGTTGTTGTTGTTGGCCCCCATCCCCCCACTGTGGGCCAGCACTCCTCGTTTGTACTGCAGTGTATGGTAGCCATCTCTGGAAAATGATGGCTGACGCTCAAATGGGTCTGCAAAGTGTGCTGGAAACCGGGTGGGTGTTTTACCTCCATAGCCTCCTACTCCTCCTCCTCCTCCTCCTATTCCTCCGCCTCCTACATATGGCACCATGGCCATACACTCATCCTTTACCTCAGGATGGTGAGATGAGGAGGTTGAGTGGCATCTCCTTGGGAAGGTTCCATATGGGACAATACTGTTGGTGTCAGAGGGGTACGAGGTTCGCTGAGCATTGTAGTAGGGCAGCTCAGCTGGATGCATGGGGATGGGCACAGGCATGTCCATCTGACTGATCAAATATGGCTTGCGGTCAATATGATGACCCAGTGGATCATATGATGGTTCATAGGAGAGCACATGATGGTGGCTCCGACTACTTGAAAGGCCTTTCATGACCGGGGGAAGGATAAGAGGATGGAAAGAGGAGTGATATGGATGAAAGACGCCAGGCAGGCCTGTGTTCAGCAAAGGGCTGCAGAAGACTGTCCCTGAGAGGAGAGCTGCAGACTCTGGAAGACAGGAAGGGAGAGGAGGAACAAGACTAAGAGTTATTGCAAGGCAACTAGTCCAACTAAAACATGAAAGTCATGGAATTACATTGGATCCAATCATCAGGGTATTACATTTTACCAGTGCTGTAGATGTCTAAAGCTTTTAGCTTTTAAACTTTAGAAAAGTATAACGCGAACCCACATTCCTGTGTTAATGGGACCAAGGTTCTATGTCTTCCTTTAAAGTTTGTTCCCACAGTAAAAACATCCAAACATCAGAATCCACAGAAGAATTTTAGTTAATAACATAGTGCATACATAAAGAAAACCAGCAAGGAAGTAAAATTATGTCTCACGAACTGATCAGTTCTGATTTTTTGTTTACAAACACTTACATTTTTCTTTTTCATCCACCCTTATCACTTATCATCTGCAAAACTGGAGGGACTAGAACCTATCCCAGAATACACTATATGAGAGATCCACTGCGGTTGTCATCCTACCACATATATTCACATTCACTCTAACTGGCAATGAAGAGTCTCCTGTTCACCTGGCCTGCATGTCTTTGGGCTGCAGGAGGAAACCAGAAAAGCCAGGGTGAAGCGACTTTGAATCATGGAGAGAATGAAAGTTCACAGAGAGGCCAGAATGTTCAAAAACAATGCTTTACCCCTCACCTTGTGCTACATGAAGTTACTGTACCAACAGAACCATGCACAGTGGTTCCTAGAATATGTGATGGATAGTTATATAATTAGCACAATTTGGAAAGACTGTTCTGTTTATGTTTTCAAAATGTGAATCTATTTGAGAACCAGTTTGAAAAGGGCTGTTCAAAACCATAGAATTTGCTAGTGCCATATACATTAGAGCTTTTGGTTTTGGGGTACCTGAATGTGAATTAAATAGCTACAGGACTGCAGCTAACAATAAATTTTTTTATCGATTAATCTAACGGTTATTTTCTGTTTAGTTGATTAATAATTTGGTTAACTTACCAATAAATTATATATATTTGTATATTAATGAAATATATGGGTAAGCGTAATTGAAGATGGAACACCTTTTCGCCTAAAACAGAACAGAACACACACACACACACACAGAGGAGATACACACACAGACACAGTTTCACGCCTGCAGATGCCTGTACAACCCTCGATTGTTGTATTGGTGCATGAAGACTAAGATTTGCGCGTGTGAAATTATATAATTTGCTAATTGAGCATGTTTTATCGCGGTCGCGAGATATGACATAAATCTGATGCCATACAAATTTGTAAAACCATTGATAAATATATAAATAACACTTCATAATTTTTGTTTAAGTCTAGGGCACGATAAATATAGTACGTATTAGATAAAAAAACATGTATAAGCAAACATCAGTTTGGTCTTTGTCGTGTATGCAGGAGCCGGGCAGTTTTTCCGATGCCTGCCGTTTCTCTTCCACGGTGTTTTCAAACCAACCTCGCTTCTGCTGCGGGCGCCTCGTGGTGAAGACGTGAGCTTGGTCGTGACCGAGCGAGTGAGGCTGTGCACAGGTTCTGAGCAGCGCTGCGCAGCTCGTGCCCGGATGATTGACAGAGCGGAGAGACGCCCCCCCTGGCTGTGATTGGAGATTTTTGTTCGGGCGCGGTGGATTCTGGCAAATGGCATTAAAGGCAGTAGGGGGAGCTGAATGACCCAGAGTCTGTCACAGATGATCTGTCTCACATATTACTATTATATATAAAAAAAGTTATTTTTTGCAAATCCTACCGACAGCACCTTTAACATCTCACAAAACTAAGGCTCCAGGAATCAGACTTCTCACAAGGCAGTTTTATTACAGATGAACAGCCATGCAATGTAAGTGTGTATGCTGCATGCATGGCTGGTATACTTGCACTCTCGCATTTGTGGTAGAGACGTGGTATACGAGTGTGTATGTGTGTGTGTGTGTGACAGTTTCATCTGTCCTACTTGGCCCATGACATAACTCCTTAACACAAACTGGCAGCTCCACTGGTAGAGGGACTGCTAACAAGCTACTGCATCTTCCGGTGAGCTGGGATAAGCCATACACACATACACACACACACACACACACACACACACACACACACACACATTGAGATCAGCAGAAGCCCAAGTCTCCCTCTGCAGAAACAGCAGATATCACATATATTCTTTTGGTCTACTTGTTTGATATAATGTATTTCAAAATTATTATTACTAATTGATATAAGATATCAAACTCTGTAAAGTGCCTTGAGACAATGTATGCTGTTATTTGACACTATGCAAATAAAACTGAATTGAAAGAGGTGAATGTAAATACCAGGTCTGAACAGGGTCTCTGTTTGTTAAGGCCATGCCACATCTTAATGTCAGTCAAAATGGAAGTACTGGAGTACCTCTCAATGTATAAGTTCCATCTGAGTTTATAGAATAAATATAATCCATTTACAAAAACCCAACACATCTATGGACCATAAACCATCCAATGGTTGCAACCTTAACTGCCAAGAGCCTCAAAGTGAAATGCAAAGAAATGTAATTTGCATCTAAATCGACAGCTTCACATTGACAATATTTCCAGTCTCTTGCTTGACGTCTCTAAGGGGCGTGGTTGGGCAAGAGGTGCGCTGGATTTACAAGGCAAGACTAAATGAGAGAAATGGAATGTGGCATAATAATCATTTAATTTGGATTACTTTGTTTTCATAATTGTTGGAAGCCATAATTGTAATCAAATTTGAAATACTATAAATTGAGCAGACCTAAAGTGATGTGTTTTAAAATTAGAACGTATAAGTGGAGATGAGCTGTGGATCTGCTGTTCTTTTATTGGTTCAATAAATTATATAATATTCTGTTCAGTCAAATCCTGCCAGGAATGCTGGGTAGTGACCACAGAACTCTAACACTATTGATGCAATGTGAGCGTGTTGGTTTGCATGTTAGGTACATCCCCACTGAGCCAGCTAAATCTTAGAAAATCTTTTTAACACTGTTGTCAGGCCATTTTTGGTTAAAAAATCTTCGACCACGGTCAGAGTGGAAAAACAGCTTAATCCTTTCTTTAGCCTAATTGAGCAAGAAAAAACTGCTGATGAAAGGAAACATGCTAAACAGAGCAAAAGAGTATCAGCTGGTTAAACCTCTGCTCAGTCCTGTTCTGATCTACATCATCAACTGCCCTGTGTTTTACTTCATACACCATGTAGCTGCTTTGATTAATATACTTTTCAGAAAGAGTATAAATGGTATTTATCCAGAGATACAGAAACTACAGGCCATGGGCTTTAGATATGTCTAATTCACTAGAGTTATATGATGAGTAGTGTAAATTAAGCGTCATTAGTTTCTAATCTTTGAATGTTTGCTGAACACACTGGGTGTCTGCTTTATGGACAAACATGGACAGGAAGTACTAAATTACTATGTCTCACTGAAAAGACATTGTACTTACAACACTGTGTCTCAAAATAATCTTCAGTGAATCAGAGGAGGAAGTGATTCACTTAAAGTGATGTGCTAGTGAAGTCAGACATTACTGTGCAATAGCCAAAATAACAGGGGCTTAAATAAGCAACATCATTTGTTTGCCAGGAGAAATAATCCGATTACATCAAATATGATTTTATAAAATGACCTGAGAAACACTTCATGAGTAATTCTGAATGTTAGCCGCAAAAGAACTGAAAGTGAATAGGTGACCTTGGTTGGAGGTTTACCCACTTTCTTTAAAAGAACTGGTCAATACGAGCACAAGTTACACTTCAATAATTCTCCTGCATGCAATTGTTTAGTGTAGGTTACCTACAACCACAAATTGTATAGGGCTGTAAATGATATCACTATCAACTATTTTGTCAATTATTATTTTTAGTTACGTACCAGTCAAAAGTTTGGACACACCTTGTCATTCAATGGTTTTCCTTTATTGTTTTTATTTTCTACATTGTAAATTAATACTGAAGACATCCAAACTATGAAGGAACACATATACACATTTTAGATTCTTGAAAGTAGCCACCTACTTTGAACACTGGCATGGATGTCTTCATATTTATCAAATAGTAGACAATGTGTTAAAGTGAATGATGCACGGTCTAGCAACATGAATTGCACAATAGGTGTACCTCCAGGATCGATGTTTGGCCCCTTATTGTTTAGTCTATATATATTAACGATCTCCCACAACAGTGCCATAGGATAGAACTACAAATGTATGCCAATGAAAAACAGCTGAGTTAGCAGCTGAGAAGCTAACTACTGCTATGCAAGGATTGATGAATGGCTTGATCAATCATGTTTTAGCTCGAATGCTTGTAACAAAGTTATGTTCTTCTCTAAAACCAATGTGCCAACGAAACACATCTAGAACATGATGTAAACCATTAACAAGATGTAAACCAAGATAACTTGGCCAATTTTAGACATATTAGAAACTTCCTTACTGTGAATGCATGTCTTGATCCTTTCCCACATGTCTTATTGTATTAAATGTTGGGGGCAGGCAGGAGAAACAGTTATCAGACTATCAGAATCCTTATATACACAAACCATAACAATTCTGGATATCAAACCATGTCAGTACCATCACTGTAGAGAGAAAAACATCATATTTTGAGCTTTGAAAATTGTAGACATTTTTCAAATCTGTCTAATGTATACAATTATAAATGGTTTGGCTCCTTCTTTATGTGATTTTGCTAATTTTCATCACCTTAACTCAGTAAGGTCGCTACAATAGCTTCCATATGAGATTGTACTGCATCCCTTCGCCGCACTTCCTCTGGGCAGTGGCCATGGTTCTGACAAGTTTAAGATTACATTTAACTCGTATTTTTAACCAAACCTTTTAAACAGCCAGGATTCCAGCTCTGTGTTAAAGCACCTCAGTAGTACCCTTACAAAAAAGTGGCGATGTTTCAGATCTCAACAACTACCATTCAATATCTAAATTTCCTTTCTTAGCAATAATCCTAGAATCACTGGTAAATCTTCCACTAAGAGCATTTATTAACCCACTTAACAGACAAACAGTCATCGATAACATTGTCTCTTCCCCGGATGAAAAACAATTTTGTGACTTTTCTGCTCCTCCAGCTATGAACAGACCAAGTTTATGAGAAGTGGGTTCTGACACTTGATATGAAAAAAAAAGCTCAATGTAGATGTCAGTCAAAAGCACTCTTCATAGAAACCCATTTTCAATTTGCAACACAATTGGCAGCTTTGGCAGGGGGAAGCTGGTGAGGAATCATGTCATGAGAAGAAAGAAGGGATATTAAGAGCTGCAGAAAGAATACAACCAGAACAGAAAAGGACCAGCTGTTATCAGGATGTTTTTATTTCCTGACTGAATATTGAGCAACAACGCATCGTTCTCTGCACTGGATATTAGCTACTTATTCAACTGACACTTAAATGTTAATTTCTAAGAGGAAAAGTAAGATTGGTGTACTGTGGGAAGAGGAGAAGAGAAAACAGCATAAATGAGTGGACAGAAAAAAAATCTACAAGATTATATGGAAGAGATAAAAATGAAAAAATAAAAAACAGATGAGAGATTGACAGCTTAACCCCCAACAACCAACACTCCCCGTCTTTTGCCATCATCTCCTACATTTTTCAATGAGCCATATGTGTCAGGCAGGCTGGGTTGATGCTGCGTGCGTAGGAGTAAGAGACATGAAAATAGGGCTGAGATCAAGTTATTTAGGGCTAAATGGAAGCTGGCAAACAAAAAGCCTTTGAGTCACCCTCTGAGGGTGGATAGCAGTACCAGAAGCAGACAGCATACTTGCTAAATGTAACCCAATGGGCATTCACTTCAACACACAAGGAATAAACCCTGATATCAAATTCAGTCTTTTTCAAGTTCTAATTTTGTGTCTTTTACAAGAATGCGTTTATTGTGGATTGTTGTTTCTAGTAAAATGGCTACAATAACTACATCAGCATTTTCAAGGCCAAAAATACATTTAATGACTAATGTAGCCATGTCTTCAAATTCACAGGTTCAGAGTTATAATTCAGACAACTTAATTATTATTGATGGAGTTATTGACTACAAAGTCAATTACTCCATCAATCAAATGCCTGGATTAATTAGATGCTGTATTTAATTTACTGCATTTGACAAATTAGATTTTAAAGTTTAGTCAATCAAAAATGATGTTTCTCTACAACTAATCTGCAACTTCCATGGTGTGATAATTCCACCTGGACAGCTTTAGCAGCTGAACAGCCATTTGTTACCCTGGCTATATTGCGTCACCCCCTGATTTTACTGCTTATATACAGTAGTTAATGCATTCAAGAAAAAGAAAAATAAGTGAAAGATATTTGATGAAGTTATTTCTTAAGTGTATTAGTACTTAAATGTTATGCATTTATGCACAAAAAAAAATTGTCTTACTCTTTAAATAATCATTATTTTTAATCAACGGATAGAGAAATAATCAATAGAACAATCGATTAAAAAATGAATGTTAGTTGCAGCCTCACTTGGATAAATATGGATTCAGAGCTGGAAGTTTATACATTTTCCCCATAAGTTTCAGGTAGTGTTCACAAACGACTGGATACAGTTGAGACATAACGTGACCATCGACTGGGAACCAACACGTCGCATTTGTATTCGTAAGTGTGTGTGTGTGTGTGTGTGTGTGTGTGTGTGTTTTCAAGAGATTGTCCCTCCCTTTCACTGGTCTCTCTTTCTGTCTCTTCTTGCCTTATAAAGAGAAAGGATGTGTCACCATGGTAACCACAGCAGTATGTGGTACAGAAATGAGAGAACCTAAATTTAAAATGAAAATCATTTACTATGTTCAATGTTCAGTCAGTAGCAGTCCTTTGGACTGCGAACAAAATTCAGCGCTGGCAATTGTATCTGGAACGGCCCCATATTTTCCCAACATCGCCTATGTCTGATGGGGGTGGCCATCTACGTCTCTGTGTTGTGTTTCTCTCCCGTCCAACTCTAGCCCCCCCCCCCCATCTCCTACTGTTCTGGACTCTTTTTATCCAATCAGTTCACAAGACCTGATGAACGTCATCAAGAAAATGAAGCTATCCTCTTGCCCTCTTGATGTTTTACCATCCTCTCTATTTTTAAATTAAAAAAATAAATTGTACCTCTCATTGGCTCTGCTGTAGCAGCTATTGTAAATTCATCCTTGTCTACAGGTGTCCCTTCTTATTTTAAGCACGCTACTATCCAGTCCATTTTAAAGAAAACAAACCAAGATACTGCTCTGCCCAATAATTAAGGCCGATATCTAAACTCCCATTTTTATCAAAAATCGTAGAGAAGGTTGTTGCCAACCAACTTACTGCTGTGTTGGAGAAAAGAAAAGCACTCTACTGAAACTGCTCTCGTGAGGGTTTCCAACGACATCTTAATGTCCTCAGATGTAGGTGACTGCTCTGTGTTGGTGTTGACCTCAGCTCTGCATTCGACACTGTTGACCACCACATTCTCATTGAAAGGTTACGTGACGGGTTTGGGTTTATCAGGCATAGCATTAGATTGGTTTTCATCATATCTCACTGATAGAAGTTTTACACTCTCTATTGGTGACTTTGTGTCAAATCCTTCCCCACTGTCCTGTGGGGTCCCGCAGGGCTTGGTTCTCGTGCCCTTGCTGTTCTCACTTTATTTGCTGCCATTAGGACAGGTCATAAATAGTTTTAACATTTCTTACCAGTTATATGCCGACGACATTCAACTTCGCTTCTCATTTAAACCCAGTGAGGTTGTTAAGTTGTCTAGGCTCCTTGACTGTCTTAACACCATTAGGGAATGGTTGGCAAATAATTCCCTACAACTCAATGCTGAAAAAACAGAGGTTCTGGTTGTATCCAGAGAAGATTTTCCCCGCAATATTTTCCCTGTGAAGCAGCTGACCAGATCTTGCTTTGTCCACATGAGAAACATCAGCAAACTGAGATCTGTAGTTTCAACCGTTTAACTTGAGATGCTCATATATGCCTTTATTTCATCATACATTGACTACTGCAATGCACTTTTCACCTCACTAAACATGTCCGCACTAGACCACCTTCAGTTAATTCAGAATGCTGCCGCAAGGCTACTCACTAGTTCAAACAGATGGTCACACATTACCCCCATACTCAAATCTCTTCACTGGCTCACTGTATACAGGATCCCGTACAAGATTCTCACTCTCACCTACAGAGCACTACATGGTCAGGCACCTGTATACGTGACTGAACTATTTCACCCATACTCCACAAGTCACCCTCTCAGATCTAACATGCTTAACCTACTGTCCGTACCATGCACCTGCCTTAAGACCCGGGGTGTTAGAGCCTTTGAAACTATAGCGCCTAAACTATGGAATGCTCTGCCTGCCCCCCTACGGTCTGCTGTCTCCGTGGAGGCCTTTAATAACCAACTGAAGACATTTCTGTTTAATCAGGCATTTCGTTGACCTGAAAGCATTTGGCAAACCAAATGGTTTAAACTACGCAAACTATGTGTTTGCTTGGTTTATAGTTTATACCTTTGTAAAGCACTTTGTGCCTGTGAAAGGCGGTGTATAAATACATTTCACTTACTTACTTACTTACATTAGTACTATGAAGAAATCCAACACAAGTTCAAGTTAGCTGGCTAAGTGTTTTTGTCACATAAAAAAAGAGATGTGACCCTACATGAAAAGATAGAAAGGGGTAGGACTGGACGATATTTCGAGTTTTAAAGATATTGCTATATTTTCAAACAGAATATAGGATAAGACAATATTGTGTATATCGAGAGTAATGTTGCGTTAAAATAACGTTATAAGTTTCTTTCCTGGAGCCGCCAGTTCACCTATTTCTCCTCTTCCTGTCTGTCCCTCACACAATTTCACCTTGCCCCGCCTCTCTTCCTCTTCTGTAGAGAATGCCGCAAACAGATGGCAACTAAAAGTTTGAGCACGACGAATCTTTACCACCAATTACAACAGCGCCATAAAGTGCAGTACGAGGAGTGTGTAAAACGTTGTGCTTGCAATCCAGAACTCAATTCACCCTTACTGTGCCTTGTTTGCACAGCTCTGTGTATTCGGTTATGCAAGACATTAGCATTTTGTATTTATTTTATTTAAGGAACATTTTTATTTAATATTGTTATTTATTGTTATTTAAAAAGCCAGTTATTTATTTTTGTGTCAATTTCATGTACATGTTGATATCGTGTTGCTGGTTTTAAAGTGTCTGTGTGACATTTGACTTGACTTTGTTTTTTTGAGTTTACAGGAAAAAATATTGAAATATGATTTTTTTGTCAACTCTCAACTCAACTTTCTATGAATTCTATAAGAACACCTTGTTTATGCTGAAGGATTAGTCTGTCTTGCTGCTCATGTTCGTTGAGAGCTAGCTATCAGAGGAGAGCTTTTAAATGCCAAATTCATCTGTAAAACCATTTGCTGTAAACATTTAATTCCTCTGCACTGGAGAAAATCGTGATGATTTAATCTAGCTGGATAGATTGCAGGATGAGACAAAACAGCCGTTAAAATCATGTTGAGAGATGGAGAGCTTAAGTAATGCTGGAGGTGATCAACAACTCCTTCTCCATCCTTTCTTTTCCTCCCTTTTGCCATCATCCTATTATATGGCCCCAAAACGACTAGAGACGTCAGCAGAATCTGTGTGGAAATTATTTTTTCTCTTTTTTTTTCGCCCACTGACTGTTATGATTCAACGAAGCCTTTGGAGCAGGGTTGAGATGAGAAGAGCGTGGGCTTAACCTGCTTCACCATGTCTCTCTACCTCAGTAGATGCTTCTCTTCTGCACAGAGCTGCACAGCTGCCGTCTTTTACTGAGAGATATAATCCTGTGCTTGTGCCTGCCTATGAAGCCCACAATAGACAGACAGATAGAAGGGAACAGCTCAGTGGTGGGATGTGTGAAGGAGGTGGGGACCAAAACGACCAGCTGACAGCGAAAGAAGCGTGACTCATGTCTTTAACACCTATTTTTTCCTGACATGTATTTCCCAAATCATATAGTGAACTAGTTACTTTAGACTGCATATCTCAGGGTTATTTAAATATATATATATATATAAATATATATACATTTCACACTGCAGCAAAGTGGACCCTGGCCAATCAGGGCCCCTTACTGCGACCAAGTTGTTGCATTTTGTGACAATTTTTTCAGGGTTAGGGTTGCAAATTTGTGTGTGTGTGTGCAACTTGGGAAGCCTGAAGCACAAGAGTTGTGCCTTCCATGTTCTGTTGCACCAGTGGCCGGCCTCTGGGCTGGCCCTGGTTCGGTTTAACCGGAACATTGCACATTCACATTCAATAAAAATTTGACAGTGTGAAATCAAAACAGCTCATTGTGATTTCTGTAAGGTGTCTATTTATTACCAAATCATTTATCAGTAATGCAATTAAAATGGGTGAAAATGTGAATAATTGTGTTGCAGGTCGATTGAAGGTGTTTCCCTAAATGTGCTGTTTTTGTTGCTAAAATTTTGAGCAAAGAGCTACAGTGCTCCTAGTAAAAAAAAGTTTTCTGGAGCCCTGCCAATGTACTATCTGTGTGCTGGAGCCTAATGAATTTAGAGGAGCTGAATAATTATTTTATTTTCAGTATTCTGCTATCCCCTTTTCTGCTGTGACATTCAAATGTCCTCGTCGTGGGATGAGTAAAGGAATATCTTATCTTAATTTCAAAATCGTAAAATCTCTGTATCTTTCATACTACACGATGTGCTGTATTCTAATCTCAAGGCTTTCAGTTGTTGTGCTGTTCACACTACATGAGTCATCGGCGACAGGGGGTCACACACTACACGATCCATCACCAGGAGAAATGTAAATATAAAAAATGTTTTGAAAAATTAAAAAAAATATGTGATAAACGCGCAAAACAGGAATTGTTTGTCACTTTCACGATGGACACTGTGGTGTTCAATAAATATAGAATTTTTCGACGAGTGGAAAATCTGGTTCAAAATCATCAAGTGTGAACTCCACATAAGAGCACTGGAGCTAATGCTGCCAGTTGGCTTTTTTATTCGTTTGTTACCCCTTGGATAGGCTAGTAGACGTGGCTGTGTTTGGAGTTCACCCATTTTAAGTCTGCCCAAAGCTTGAGGCCTGTCCTACAAACAGGATTTATAGTTATCGAGGTAACTTCAGGTTTAACTCTGTATTTTTACTTAAACCAAATTTACCTGCTGGCATCAGCATTTCTTTTTCTATCATATTAAAAACATGAGTCAACAAGGTCAGGGCTTGATTCCAGGTCATCCCAGTGTGGGCCCTTAATGCTTCGTGCCTCGATGATAATAAGTAGCTTTGGATAAAAGCGTCAGCAAAATGAATGTAATGTAATGTAATGTAACATGCTCGCAACTGGATAGGAAAATACAGGGTTGACTGAGGGAGTTGATATGCAGCTTCCTACTACAGGTTATCCAGGATGGTCAATGTAAAGTTAAGTCAAGCCGGTTAAAATAAAAATATCCTGGATATGTTGAACTCGCTTCGTAGTACAGGCCTCTGGACTGACCTGGCCATCAGTGGCAGCAGAGCTGTTGCTTGGTCCAAAAGGTTCCAATCGATCTACACTGTCAAGGTTTTCCAACATATGTTACAGTCCTACTCTGAAATATTGTCATCACGGAGAAAGGGGGTCAACTGATTACCTGAAGCCAGCAAACCTTTGAATATGCTAGGTTACAATTGTACCTTTAAAAAATGAAAACATAAAACCCACATCCAGGCTGATAACAGCTGCTAATTGTAAAGGTAATGATGCTTGTCCAAGCTTCTAAGGTCATCCTCTGGTTCAGGCTGCTGGAGAGCTCCAGATAATTATTTGCCTCACTGGACACTCAGGGCTTAGCTTAGATGTAGTATTCACACATAAATCTGGCACCAATAGCAGAGTCACACGACTTGAATCACTTGATTGATTTGTCTAAATCTACAGAAATACTGCACTTGTAGAGAGTAAAGGTTATGTGATACAGACAATATGCACATGAACACTTATCCATAGATTGTTACGCAGCATTTTCTGCCGAATGAGACTGAAGAAATGAATGAGGCTGAACCTCCACCCTGCAATGACAGGCCAGGTTTGTCTCAGGTCTCAGTTCATCTCAGCTCTCTGGTGTCTCAACAGAAAGAAAAATGTGTAGCGTATTGAAGTGTATTTTGTATAAATTTAGTAAAACCTTTGTGAAGGTAGCAACACACAAATGAAATGTAGTGAAAGACAAGAGTTTAACAGTTGAAGTCCATGCTCACTCACCTCCTTTAGATCTCCATCACCATACTGTTGTCGCTAACTAGTAGGGCTTGACATCTCGGTGTTACTGGCTTTTCATTCACTCCAGTTGTCTAGGAAAAGACACAATGTGCATATATTGACACAACCAACACAAACAGAATGATACAGACAGTTACAGAAGTTACATTTGTTAAATACTGGTTTTCATTAGATCCTGTGAGCTACATTCAGTCTTCTTTTTCTGATCAAGCTCACACAAGTGCAAAAAAAAAGTCAGGATTAAAAAAAGATCAAGTCCTTCAGATGTTCAATCTTTTATCAAACATCACGCCTTCATCTTTTTGAATTAACTAGGCTCACTCATCTGAGTGGTTTTAAACATGGCCTCTATGGTGTTATTAGTTTTACTTTCACAAATTTGTTCTCTAAATCATTTTGGTACTTATTTTTGTTTGAAAATAAAAATTGAATTACTGCTATGCACTTTAAAAACTTGTTTGTAATACTCACATTCTTTGAGTGAATGTTCAAAATATAAAATGTGAATGTTTACAATGTAAGGAACAAAATATTGCAAGAATTCTGCTAATGTGACAGTCATATTCTCAAACCTTTTTCTTCACTTTAGCAAATAAGACTGTAGAAATCCCATTGTGGACTTAAAAGCAATGCTGGTTAGCAATGCATGAAGGTATTAACTACAGCAACAAGCTGTGTTTTTATTTTCCGATCCAAATAAGAATATTTTCTCTATTGCAAAAGGGATTTGGCATGATTAGTATTTCACCACCATCTTCATTTAACAAGTCACAATAAAATTTCCATGTATGAGCCATTTGATATTTATACAACGCCTACTGTACCTCTCAGTGTTTAGTGCAGGGCTGCAGCAGCCAAGCCGACATTTCTGGTAATGAATTCTGATGTTAGTCGATGGCAAATCTAAATCTTCACCAGGCCTACAAGGATAGGATAGACTTTATTGTCGTAAGGGGAAATTTGCCTGTCAAAGTCTTCTCTGACAGGAAAAATGTATCTAAATCAAAACAATATTCAGTGCATAATCGCTCAACAAGCCACAATGTATAATACATACAATACTATTTTACCCCAACATACACTCACAGAACACTTTTATCTAGGGCACCTTTACACCTACTTATTAATTAATTCATCTAATCAGCTAATCATGTAGCAGCGGTGCAGTGTATACAATCCTACAACTACAGGTCAGGAGCTTCAGTTAATGTCACGCCAAACATCTGAGAAACTGTGATCTCAGTGACCTTGACTGTGCCATGATTGATGACATTGAGTGTTTCTGAAACTGCCGATCATTTCACTCACAATAGTCTCTTGAGTTTTTACTCAGAATGGAGACAAAAACAAAAACCATCCACTTAGCGGCAGTTATGTATCGATGCTGGAGTTCAAAGGTGAAGTCAGACAGGTTGGAGCTGACGGAAAGGCTACAGTCAATTGACTGGTGAGAAGAGAAGCATCTCAGAATGAACAACAAGTCCAAACTTGAGGTGGATGGTTTTTCAACAGCAGAGAGCACGTCAGGTTCCACTCTAGTCAGCCAACAAAATAAGTGGACACAGACTCAGCAAAACTGGACAGTTGAAAACTGAAAAACGTAGCCTGCGCCGATGAATTTGGATTCCTGCTGAGGTTGCAGATGGCTGCATCTTTTAATTGCTACTTTCAGCATGAGAAAATGGGGATGGCAGGTGGATGACACCAATAGCAGGTGCTTCATTCTCTACAAATTGTTCCTCTGATTCAGATTAATGTGTTAACCGTGTCAGATGTGTCCCGCAGCTAATGATGGGAAATGACATCCAGGGGCCCGAATAAGATTTTTTTTTTCCTGGTGGAAACCTGATGAAGTTGTTGCCTTGAAACAGGCTCATTGGAAACGTGCAGCACTTGCAGAACCTGAGTTTGAATGGCAGATGTGTTTTAGCATATCCCGATAAAAGGATCAGTGAGCTGCTGCACTTCAAACAGCTGACTGTAAGCAAGCTACACCACATACAGCTTATTTACATATTAAAGCCATGTTTTGCTTTTTCAAAACATGGTGTCTTAAACTTTTATTCACCGCAGTGTAAGGTATAAAAATGAGCCACAGTTTGTCTTAAAAACATTACAACATAAAACATGAGGCGTCAGTAAAAGTGCTTTTACTAGATTGAATTAGTGCTGAGCAGTATCCTCGTATAAATCTCCTGTATGGTATGAATGTTTCCACATACTACTATACCATAGCACACCTGTGGCAAAAGCTGTAACGTTTCAAAAGGCAACACAACTAAATAAGATTGGTCATTATCAGGAACACTGAGCAAATTATATTGAGGGAGTGCCCCATTAACTGTGCTTATGCTTCTCTCTAATGGTAATAACTTTGTACCACAACAATAAATTACCCAGTCTCTTTAACAAGGTGAAACACACAAAACCTTTTTTGTAACACTAATACTGGTACTTTATAAAACTATGATGGCACTCTTCTGCCAAGGCCCAACAGTTCCCTTAAAGTCAATCAAGCCTCAGCAAATTGCACACACTAATATATATCAGTCCCCTAAATATGCTTGTTCTTTCACTAAGATCCATGAGTTATTCCGCGGGAAATCAGGGAATAATGAATAATTGGGAGCTCACGTTCATCTCCCTGTGTTAAAGAAAGTACTCTAAGATACTTTAACTATGAAACAAGTTTACATGATATCCATCAGTTTTAATTATTTCAACATGGTTCATAAACAGTGTTACAATGGCAATGAACACCAAGAACACTATTCCAGATAGATGTAAAGTTATGTCTACATTTGGGCACAATGTTCATGAGAACACAGAAACAGAAAAGACTGACTGAAGAACTACCGCTGTTAAAATACTGTTATCTGCTTACATCAAACGTGGCTTGCCCTCTCTCATTTTAAAAACAACTAATCTACAGAAATCACGAAAATGAATTGAAAATGGTGATAGTCAGCAAAAGACTACACTTTTTCAGGGAAGCTCTTAAGGTCAGTTGGAAATGAAATGTGTATTTCCAAAAATGTTAAACTATTCCTTCCTTTTGCCATGAAACAGTCCAGCTTTGTGATTTATAACCCTGCCCACAATCCTTGCAGAGATATTGATGATATTAGGGTATCGTTGCCACGAGTCTCTATCTTAACGCACATTAAATTGCCCAACTCAAACCGAGACAAAGACAAAACATCATAATGGTGTCCTTAATTAATAATGTTGTGTAGTACATATAATATAGTCCGCATGACACTGTTGTCCATAAAAACTATATTTATGTGTAGTTGTGCCAGCTGAAGTTGTTTTGTGTCTGAGTCTTGTTTTTGGTGTAGCAGTGAGGAGCCTATTTCAGACAAAGAATGGGGGGTTGTGTTATTTTCAGGGTAGGGGACTGCTGCTTTTGGGAGCTAATCATCTCAGTGGTGTAATATGATAATCCATTAAACCATTTTAATCCCAGCCCTTAGCCAAAACATCAACACAAAAATGCCACAAAAAAGATTCAGCTCAACAGCCTGAAATACAAAACAGAACATCAAAGAGGTCAACACCATGTAGACATTAAAAGCCATAAAAAAAAATCAGCATTATAAGGACTCCAGTATCATGCTGGTTATATAAGATCCAACACTTTTTTTCTGTCACCCTTCGATTTTGAGGCCTTTTTGATATCTTGGCTGAGAGATGCAGACAACAACAAACACACATTCCAAACATGTTTTAATACAGCAGCTAGTGCCTGCAGGTGTGGTGTAGTATACTGCTATTTTTGTCTTTTGCATTGATAATTACATGTGAAATATCGCTGTGTATTGTATCATGTATGTATCATTTCAAGCAACCAAAGTGAATCAGAAAAAAAATAGCAGTGATATTTTCTTTAAATTGTTGAATATAAAAGGGTTGTGTATAAAAACAAGTAAAGTACCAAAAATGTTTTATCAGTTGGTTGCAGTGCAACATTACCACCAGATGCTGCCAGAAAATTACAAAAATTACACACGGGGGCTTTAAAATGTGCCACCTTTGATTTTGAACTGCGGCATGAGAACAGCACTAAAAGGAAACCAGGGAAGACAAACTGCAACATGCAAACTGATAACAGAAAGAGTGGCTGGTTCTGGATTTAAACTAGGGAATTCATGATCTCACATTGTGACTGAATCCAGTACAGTACATCACTAGTACCTGTGACACAGTCAATAAAAAACGCAACATTGTATGTGGAATTTAATGCAGGTCTGCTGAAATGGATTTCATATGACTGTACTTGTACAGTATATTTTCTAATCTTAATCACTGCTCAAAGCACTTTACACTACATGTCACATTCACCCATTCACACGCACGCACGCACACGCACACACACACTATGCATTTTTGTATCACATCTATCACACATCAGTCACACAGTGCTGGCTTAGCCGCCCACATATGATTGTACAAGTAAATGCAATGTACATGTTACTCTGTTGTACTATACCTACCTCTGCCTAGCAATCAAGTTGCAAGCAACCTGGTCAGTCTCCCCCTCTGTTCCAGAGTTACAGTGCTGAATAATGGCCAGAAAAGTGTTTTTGAACATTATTATAATTTTTTTGTCACTGAATATAACCCTTCACATTCGAAGCACCCTATTTTTTTTGCATTCAAATTATGTAAGATTCATTTTTGGCATCTGAATTCAATGCTTGAATTTTTTATAAAATTCAGATCATATAAATTTGAGGTGTTCAAATTTGACCAGCTAAATTCAGATCCCAAAATCCGGTGTTAAAAATATTGAGATGCAATTGTTCTGTGTGAACTCAAACCAACATCAGCCAATCAAGTAACACTCCATTGGTCATGCGCCGATGCTTCTAATTACAGGCGTTCGGTCGCTGTGGTAAAGTTGGAAAGATAATAACAGATTCAGATTTTCCAGATGAATAACTAAGAAATGAAATGTTGTAAAAACCCAAGTGCAGCCTCCTCCCAATCAGAGCAAGGTACACAATGAGCTACAACATAAGTTTCATCCAAACGACCCGAATTCAAATAGATTGTGCGGCGGATGGCTGCCTCGGGGTGTTTGTTGCGTGTTGTTTTGTCTTGTTTAGTATGTTGATTCAGTGTTCTGCTACAGTGCCTGGAGCTGCTTCACCAGAGAAGAGCTCATGAACATCAAAGGAACAACTCCACCTGAGTTATTACCCACTATTCTCACTTTATCAGTGCATTTTACTGGACATTCTGGTCAAAGGTGCCCTCACATTTGTCAACGTAGTGAAACGACGCAGCAGAGGGAAACGTGCAGTGACGTACATTCACTGTGCGACAAATGGGATGAACTTCCGTCACTGACGGGGGAAAACAGAGACTTGTCTTCATCCTCTGTTTTGTGCTTTATGGAGACTGTGTGGATCGATAGCGAACTCTGCGCTGCGAGTTAGCAGGCTTCCAACTCTTCAGAGCGGATCGCGACCGAGAACTTTACAGCAAAACAAAGGGTGGCAAAGTGGCCAGACTTACACCATGTCATGTACCAGCCTGCTTCAAAACCTCCACCATCAACCCTGTACCTACGAAACCACTGGACTTAATGAGTAGACCCCTCGCCCTCTGACCTCCATAGTTATGAAGACCTTTGAGTGCCTGGTACTGTCACTCCTCAAATCCATCACAGACCCACACCTGGACCCCTTGCAGTTCGCCTACAGAGCTAACAGGTCTGTAGACGATGTTGTAAACATTGCTCTCCACTTCCTCCTCCAGCACCTGGACTCCCCAGGAACCTATGCCAGGATCCTGGCTCTGGACTTCAGCTCTGCTTTCAACACCATCATCCCAATACTGCTCGGCTCTCCCCCGAGGCTGTGTTCTCCCTGTACACCAACAGCTGCACCTTCAGTCATCATTCCGTCAAACTCCTGCAGTTTGCCGACGACACCACCCTCATTGGACTCATCTGTGCTCGGCATAAGTCTGCCTACAGTTGGGAGATTGACCACCTGACAACTGGAAATGGTTATGGACGTCAGGAAGGACCCGGCCTCACCCTGTAGAATTGATAAAGGACCTCTGCTTGAAGATCTCAAAGTACTTGCTTGTAAATACTGTACTAAATGGTCAGAGATCTAGCTTGCACAGAGAGTCAGTAAATCAGTAAAATCTTAAAATCGATTCTTAAACAAGAGTGGGAACTATGTAAAGAGGCTAAAACGGGTGTAGTATGATCATGACTTAACGTTTTGGTTAAAAGCTGAGTTCTAGTGAGTCTGGAGTTGTTCATGAAGGCTTTGATTCAGACAGGTAAGGCTGTTGTAGTAATCTAGGCAGGATGGGATAAAGGCAAGTTAGTTAAGAACAAGCACTTTTTTTATCTTAAATGATAAAAACAAAATTATACAAGGTCAGTGATGAGCTGCTCAAAATGTAAATTTCTTTCAAACCAGACACCAAGATTCAGGCCTGACGTGTTTCAGTCGGGAGTCAGCAGTCTTCAAAATAAGTTTTGCCATCTGCTAGGACCCAATATTAAGAATCTCTGTTTTGTTGGGCTTGAGTTGTTCATGAAGGCTTTGATTCAGACAGGTAAGGCTGTTGTAGTAATCTAGGCAGGATGGGATAAAGGCAAGTTAGTTAAGAACAAGCACTTTTTTATCTTAAATGATAAAAACAAAATTATACAAGGTCAGTGATGAGCTGCTCAAAATGTAAATTTCTTTCAAACCAGACACCAAGATTCAGGCCTGACGTGTTTCAGTCGGGAGTCAGCAGTCTTCAAAATAAGTTTTGCCATCTGCTAGGACCCAATATTAAGAATCTCTGTTTTGTTGGGCTTCAGTTCAAGAAAGTCATTTGACATACAATTCTTTACATCACAGAGGCAGTAATCAAGCAGGATCAGCATCCCTGGGTCTAATGATCTAATGAGCATTACTGTACATATGCATGTCATTGGCATAAAAATGGAAAGATGGTAAATGGACTATATTGATATAGCACTTTTCTAGTCTTATTGACCACTCAAAACGCTTTACAAGACAAGTCACATTCACATATTCACACAAATTCATACAGCGCTGCTATTTACCGCGTTTCACACATTCCTACACTGTTGGAAGAGCCGTCAGAGGCAATTCTGGGTTAAGTGTCTTGCCCAGGGACATATCAGCAATGCGGACTGGGGAAGCTGGGATCGAACCCTCAGGTTAGAGGACAACCGACTCTACATAACACCATGATGACCGACTCTACCTGACACCATGTCTCCTGGCTCAGGAGACACCATGTCTATGAATAATGTAGACTAGCATGTACAATAGAGGCATGTATAATGAGGAAAAAAATTTGACCCAGGAGTGACCCCTGAGGCACACCGTACTTAATAGAGGGAAATGAAGAGACGTAATTGTTGACAGACATTACTTACTGTTCGACATTAAAAACCAATCCAAGGCTGTACAAGATATCCCCACCTCAGTCAGTCCGAAAGGGTGCCGTGATTATTTGTGTCAAGGGGCTGCGCTAAGGTCTAGGAAGAGAAAGACTCAGCCGGTGCCGTCATCAACAGCCATTTAGAGGTCATTGATGACTTTGAGCAGGCCAGTCTCTGTGTTTTGATATTTTTCAAAACGAGATTTGAATTTTTCAAAGATATTGTTATTTTCTAGTGGAGAGAGAAATTGCCTGTACACAATTTTTACTAAAGTTTTTCACATAAAAGGCAGTGTTTCCCCTACCATGGAATTGGGTGCCCCGCCCCCCCAACTCATTTTTTTTTTTGTATTTTACATATAGTGCCCAGCAGAAGTCATTTAAAGGTCACTTTCCTTATATGTCTTATTCCTCAATCCTGTATAAAAAATTGTGGATTGAATTTAAATTGATTTGTGAAACCTAACCCTAACCGTAACAACCCCCCCCCCCCCCCAAAAAAAACCAGGAAACCTAGGGGAAACACTGAAAGGTAGTTTGGAAGTTGGACAGAAGTTTTGAGGAAAGGAGGGATCCAGCCCAGGTATATTTTAGAAGGGGGTTCACACAAGCAATTTTAAAATAATCAGGGACATAGCAATTCAACTAGGAACTAATATAGAGCAGCCAGGGCCCAACACATTTCATGACTCTAATTAAAAACCTTGTTGTTGTTGTCTCAAGAGGGCTGGAAGACAGATATGTCATAAGCGATACTGTTTGTAAAAGTTTCAATAAAGTAAAAGGATAAATTATAACTAGTTAAAACTCTTTTCCTGGGTTAAAAAAAACAACATCAGAATGAAGAAAACAGATATCTAGGATAAAAACATTTCGCAGTGAGCTTTCAGTTAGGGCACAAGGCAAGGCTGGATTCACCAGCTGATCAATGGTCTCGAATAAAAATCTCCATTTTGATGATGAGCAGGAATTAGTTTTGAGAAAGAGCATGTTCTTAACTAAAGTTTAGTTGTAGCTCCTTCGTTTCATTAATATTGTACCTTAAAAATACATTCCTGGAAGTCTGGCATTGGAATTGCTTAGTTAAGAGGACTGGTTCCCCAATCACCTTGATTTTTGTGGTCTGAGAGACCTGAGAGACCAGGGTTGTGTTTGAAATTCATCAAGTGTGCACCAACAGAATTGATCTTACAGAGTGCAATGCTCTGTGTACATCCTGCATGAGTGTGTGTGTGTGTGTGCACATAACTCATTTCTCTCTCTCTCTCTCTCTCTCGCTCTCTCACACACACGCACTGCAGGAAAAGGTGCACGAGCAACAGGGAATGACCGCAGCTTTGAGAACATTGATAACAAATATCAATGCGAAAGTACATCTAAGCCTAAAGCCCTTCACAGCTGCAGCTGGTGGGAGGATGACTGAGGAGAGAGGGAATGAGTTCATAGTGAAAGACCTACAACCCCTTACAACAGTGGAGTTCAGGGGCTACATGTAACAGTCTGTCTGTTTATACTGAATTGTGTTGCATTCTTTCCTCTGACAGGCTTCATGTTAGTCCCATCACTCAACACACATCATCATGTACTTTATATTATTCATAGTTTATAGTTATTTGTTCAAAAGAATGCTGTTCATTGTTCAACAACGTAGTGTGTACAGTATGAGAAACAAAACAATTGTCCATTAAATTCTGTTCACATTTTGTTAATTTTTTTTCTACTAAGAAGGAAACAAGAACCGATAAGAGTACTGTTAAAGTACCGGATGGATAAGCGGTATCGATAAGCGTACCGGCTCACAATTTTTTTTACCCGCGCAAACCTTCACTTCCACTGCTACAACTCCATCCTAGGGGAAATGCTATAGTGTAAGTGAGAGTACACTCTACTTCTGCTGGTCCGAGTCATGAACAAATCCAAAGCCCCTTCACAGCTGCAGCTAGTGGATGAAGGACTGAGAACAGGGTGCTGACGGGGGAGTTTGAATCAAGATTCAGTGATATGAATGAGCACAAAGACATTTTCAACTTTAAAGCATGCCTACTTCTGCTTATCCCAGTACTAAGGGAGGCCTAAGACAGTTTTTTTTTTATTTATTAGAATTGCAGAGGCCATACTTGCGTTGCATATTGTTTGTTGTGTGATAACAAATTAGGCAGGTATGTGAGGCTGGCGTGGATTTTGTTTTTGTGGCGGCTCGCCTGTTGACTTTATTATGCTAGTGCGGCTCACTTGGAAAAAATTGTGAGGATCACTCCGCTAAAGGATTCATACAGCAGCTCACCGTACCAGCTCACATGCAGAAGCTGCATTCTGCTGCAACGCTAAGTAATAATTTTTTGCATATCAATCAATATCGATATATATCACAATATAAATTGAATGACTATTTCTGTCAAGCTTAAAGGTTGTGAGATGTGAAAATATCATAATATATAAGCCAAAGTTAATTTCGGTTTAAATATTATTTATGTAGCAACTGCTACAAATGCTTTCGACACAGTTTGCAGTGCACGTAATGCTACGACTTTGCTTCTTGTCGGACTTTTAATAGCCAAAATATCTCCACACCACTGAATTCCTCGGACCCTTCTTTTAAACAAAGACTTTGTCTTTGGGCCTTGGGCTGTGTCCGTCGGGACGTCTTCTTCTGTAACGCTGTCTCTCACATTAACATTTTCTGTCGTAGTTTTCGCTTTTATCTCGTTCTTACTCCTGACGGACAGATGTGCCCGACCGCAGAATTCCAAATATTAACACGTGAGCTGCTGCTGGCTGCCTCTCCTACGCTCTGCTGTGTGCGTCAACCTAACCTGACGTGGCTGTAACTCTATTCCAGCCACATGATTGGTTCGGCACAGCGCTATTCTCATTATCATTGGCTGTCCGTGTTTATCGTTCTAATTAGTTCTATCAAAGTTTTATCGACCGTGTATCATATTTCTATATGCGAAAAGTTATTTTGTGTCAATAATCTTTTTGGTTTCATAATGTTCTTAACTCCCACAAACAAATGATGAATGGCTTTGAGCTGACAACACTCAGTGTCTATGTCATTTTTACACAGATATGTATTGTATTTCCAGTGTTAGAGCCGAGTGTAAAAAACTTGTTTTTTTCTCCTTTGTTTTTCTCGAGTGCCAACTTATTTTTTCTCCTTTTTTTCTCGACGGCTAACGGGGCTTGTTTACTATAGTACGAGAATGTCTGTCAAATTCAATTCTAAATACAATATTCTTTCAGTCATAGAGATGTTGGGTCTTTCATCACAGACCAAGCAGCATTTGACAGCTGATCCAGGAACAGAAGTGGATGCAGATGTGTTTGAGGAGCTTTTAAGGGCTGGGAACCTTACCATCAGGGTGTCCACTGAAAAGTCTACAGGTACGACTGAGCCTCGCTTTTTCAACTGTGTGAATATATTATATACAGTATGTTAATTTTAACTGTCTTGCAGTTGTGCTTCATCAAGATCTATCAGACACTTCGTTGGAGTCGAATGTGTCAGACACCTCATCCTCTGTGCCATTGGATTCATCAGATGCAACAGTCATCAGAGAAACAGTGTTGCTTCTGATTCTGAATCTTTGAATCCTCTGTGATAATGTTGGACTGGACTTCTCTTAACAAAGAAATCCATATAGAGCATTGTACAGCTCTACAGGAAGATCCTTTGTTGGCATCAACATTTGGTGTCAAGAAGACATGCTTGCTCAATACATTGCAGTTTTTCCACACCTCTGATAACTATGCAGTTGACATAATGCACTTGAAGGTGTAGTGCAGTATGAAATGAAACTTGTCTTTGAATACCTTGTTGATGAGAAGCATCCGTCTTTGGAAACATTGTCCTAGAGGATTCAAAGTTTCAACTTTGGATATATTGAGAGAAGAGGCCAAGTGGGTTGAAAATGGATGAGGGTAGCAAAGATCTTGGATTGAATGCAATACAGTCGTGGTGTATTGTGCAAAATTACATTAGGTGATGTACTTGAAAGAAATAGTTACTGTAACCTGCTCCTCGTCTTGATTCAGATAGTGAATATAGTATTTTCAACTGTTGTTACTAATGGTATGACATATTATTTGAAACATTTGATTAATGATCATCACACGCTGTTCAGATCATTGTTTCCTGAGAGAAGACTTATTCCAAAGTACCATTTTATGATACACTATCCCAGTTGCCAGCTTGCTTATCACTGGGAGAATTTTAATTTTCAGAGGTTTGAGTTGGTCCATTGAAAAAGGAAATCATTGATAACTTTGAGTGTGGTGACACTTTAAGTGCAATGTTTAATGTAAATGCCTACTCTGATGTATCGACAACTAATTGGGTGAAGAACTATGGAACAGAGTATCAAATTGGTGTGTTTGTTTGTATGAGAACAGGTATTGAAATTCCTGTTTTCAGAAAGATCAACAAAATCATTATTAATGAAGATAAACTTTAATTTTGACTTGCAAAGTTGACACTTTATGTTTTGATGACCACTATCATGCATATTATGTCGAGGAGAGAACTGATTCAGTTTCTGTTATTTCTGTTGATGACTTGATCTATTACAGACCCTATGACAAACAGTTTTCTAATGCAATGGATGGAAAAAACGACATAGTGCCACAATGCCATATTGTGCAATTACTGTGCTATTGAGGACTGTCTACTGTTACAACATGGAGTTGCAAAGCCATTGCTGTTATAATGTGTCGTGCTCTGACGAGAGACGACTGAATTAATTCTGCTTCCAAAACAATCGGGTTGACAAGGAAAGGACACGTAATATTTTGACAGATCAGGTTCAGGAAGAGGGAGGAGTTTTTGGGTGCACCTAAATTCGAAATTATGTGCTGCTGCATCTAAATGAAAAAGTAAGGCCCACCAGTCCAAAAGTTAGTCTGGAGCCCTACAAGTGTTAACGAATTCCCACTTAAAGTCAATATGTTACTGACTATTTATGTGATAGATTGTTTTTTTACAGTGCAACTAAATACATTATCCATATCTGTCACTATTAGTATTAATATTAACAACATAATTTAATCTATAAGTGTCAGTATTATTATCGTCATAAGAACTGACAGAGGTTAAAACATAACTGGTCTCTTTCTCTTCTCTCCACTCTCTTCACTCCACCTCTTTCTACTCTCCTCTCCTCTCTCCCCCATTTCTCTCACCCAACTGGTGGATGTTCTGCCCACAAATGAGTCTGGTTCCTCTAGAAATTTCTTCATGTTAAAAGTGAGTTTTTTACCCCCTCTACGGTAACCGAGTTCTTGCTCATAATGGGAACAGTTTGGTTTCTCTGTAATATTGTGAGGTCTCGACCTGCTTTGGCACTACACAAATAAAATAGAACTGAATTGAATGTCAGTGGGAAACACAAGAACCACTGCAAGTAATACTAGTAGGGAATCCTCTCTCTCTCTCACACACACACATACTGCACTATCATCCATCAAAGTGATTCCATCTGGCTAGGCAATCCCCACGATTTACTCTGCCCCACTTTCTGTAGTAGGCACTTTTCCAAACATATGATTCAAAGCTGGATCAGCTCATTGTTTACCACACACACACACACACACACACACACACACACACACACACACACACACACACACACACACACACACACACACACACACACACACACACACACACACACACACACACACACACACACACACACACACACACACACACACACACACACACAAAAATACATGCACAATAGCATTTGAGATAATGCATTAGGTAATTTATGGAGGTAAATTCCATGCATAACTAATTTGCAGTTGTATAAAAGAGTCACACATGTGTAACAGTAAATTTGTAGTCGCAGAGAAAAATGCTTTAGGAGTTGCAAACTTGTAGATTTTTCCCCCTCTCCCACAAATACAAAACTACAGTTACGCCTTCTCAAACACAGGTGCACAAATCCTATTTTATGAGTCACAAATTATGAATCATTATTAAGTCATACACTTATACACATTTTTGCTAAATTTTCTCAAATGAGCTCCTTTGATTGGTCGAAATGGTTCTGTGCTGGGCCCACCCCCTAATCCTGCAAGTGCGCAAGTCAGTTCTTCTCCACTCTTAGTGAGATATTTAGTGCAAAATTCACTTCGTGAGCGAAAAAACAGCATTTGTGACTCGTAGCGGAAGATTCAAGCAGGTGTACTCATTGACTTTTGTACTAGAAAAATATCCAAGAAAAAATATATATATTTGTGAGAAAATATTCTACAGGTGTGCAACTCCCATTGCATGCCTTCACATGCTGATTTGCTCATGTGCAAATGTTGTCCATGACTTCACATTTTTTTGATACGGGTGAATGAATGTGTTTTGCACCATATTTATTGCAAAAAATGTGGCAAAAATGTCAGCATATCCCTTTTATAATTTGTGACTCATAGAATAGGATTTGTGCACCTGTGATTAAGTATTTGAGAAGGTGTAACTGTAGTTTTGTGTTTATGGGAGAGGTAGAGAAATCTACAAGTCTGCAACTCCTAAAGCATTTTTCTCCGTCTACAAATTTACTGATACACATGTGTGACTCTTTTATACAACTACAAATTAGTTATGCACCAAATTTACCTCCATAGTAATTCAGTTCGAGTCATCCAGGGGAAGAAAATCGGTGCAATCGGTGCACCCCTATAGAATATCAGTGATAGGCTGGTGACTGGAGTGTTCAAAGTGACCAATCGAAGGAGTGAGTCCCAGCCTCAAAAGTCTAAAAATTCAGGTTTGCGAGGGAGTGACTGTCCTGCTTAGCAGTTGCTAGTGTGTAAGGAAGGGAGAGTTTGTGCTTGCTCATGAGTATGCCTTTCCACTCGCAGATACTGTTCTGTGCGTTTGCAGATTAGAAATACTCCCTCGTATGGCTTTGCACTCACAGTATTGTTCTGTGCACTCATATCATATTCGTGCATGCTTTTTACTAGCGCAAATTTTGAGGTTAAATAAATGGCATACAGAGCTGTTGTACTGGTTGCCACTGAAAACTGTCGTGGGTCGATATTATTCAGGACTAGTCATCAAATGCCTAAAAATAAAATACATTTAGAACACACCAGATGCCCACTGCCCAACCAAGCAGAATTGGTATTGAAACTGAAATATCTCCAAAGGAATCAATATCGAATCAAATCGGAATCTAATCAATTCAGGAAAACAGTTGCGATACCCAGCCCTATTACTAGCAGTTTAAAATGAATTAGTATGCTAGATTAAAGGTGTGGTTGAATTGTATTAAAAGCACTACATAAAAAAAATCTTAAATGTAAACCTTCCATTTTCATGTGAGACTCCAGTATCTTGTGTGACAACCAAGACTCCGTAAAAAACATAATAGGCTGCCCCGTCAGTAGAAGTGACTATACAACTCATCCGCCTTATTGACCAGGGAGCGGACATTACCCATGATGAGGGTAAAACAGGTTTGTACTGGGGCTGAACGATTTGGGGAAAATATCGAATTGAATCGAATTGACCAGGAAAGGTCTATATAAATATAGTCCATCTACCAAATTGTATTTACTCTATGGGTAAGCCGGTATCAGAAAGCAGGAGAAAACTAAAGCTGAACGCTACAGTGTAGCAGAGAGCAAGGCAGCACAGAGGCTCTCGTCAGAGAAGTCTAACTCCAGTGTGAAGGCAGGCATATAGAACGCAAGGAGTTTCTGCTGGACCACACAGCTAGAGGTTATGTTTAATTTATCACAATACACTAAAATACTCCCACTTGAGTTTAGACATGGGTGGCACAGGAGAGGTGAGGGAGGCGGCCACAGTGGAGCAGAGAGGCAGCAGCTAGGGAGTTTCTTCAGTACGACAACACAAAAGGGATTAGAGGACAAGAATTGTAAGGTGATGACAGTCATCTGGAAACCGATGTATCCATTTATCCTTATAGAATTATTGCCAATATTAAAAACTAGTGTTTATGATGTCACTTCAATTCTTCAATTCCTCAACTGCCCTGATCAGAGGAATTTACTTTCAGGTTGTCTATCAGGTTTGTGTAGAAACAGCTCAGAGCATTTTTGGTGTAAAACGACGGCCAAAGAAATGAAGACAGATGATAAAGGAATTAAGAAATGCCCGGTCAAGAATAAATCTGAAGCTAGCAAGATGCAGCTAAATGTGCCAAACTGATTCTGACCATTTTCCGTGCAGGAAAGATGCTGTCACACTGTGGCCACTGATGAGGCAGGTCCCTGCAGCAGGGACATGGGACATGACAGGTGCACATCGGTTGTGCCTTCAAATGTGAATTTATGTTGAAATTTTAGGTTGAATAAATGTTTATTTTCTTAATTTCTTAATTCAAATTATATTTATTTGGTTGGATTTCATTTTTTTTTTCAATTTATAGTTATTTATGATAAAGTTTATAGTTAAATGAAAATATCAAGCCCCAATTACATTTCTGTCATAAAGGTTTAATGATGACATCTGAGGAATCATTAACAGATTAAATATATATATATATATATATATATATATATACACACACACACACACACACACAGACACATCGTCCGATGTATCGTATCGGGAATTTTGTACTCCCTAATATCGATATTGGTATTGGCCCAAAAAAATCTACCCCATAGTAATGTATTTATTAAGATACATTCAAATTATGCATAAATATATTGATATAGCAGTTTTTTGACCATCAGGTATAGAATATCCAGTATTGAGCCATTGTTTTGTTTGTTTTATATAAAAGTTGTTTAAATAATAGAGAGTAAGTCGTGTTGCCCTGACAACATTTTAGTATATTTGAATGAGCAAAAAGTGGATTCACTATTCTGCTTTACTCGCAGATGAGTTTACGCACCATGTTGCTTTTCCGGCTGCACGCCGCGAGCCCACTCCAGTTCTCCAAACAGGAAAAAAATTCAAATCATGCCAAAAAATTCACAGCGTATTACTCCCGTTTTCTCTGAGACCCGTGAGTGTTTTACTGTCATGAGACAGGGCATCGTATAGCAAGTTCCCCTGCTCTCCAACAGGAAGAGCAGTCTCAGAGCGCTATCGGGCCCAAAAGTGTTGGTTTTGTTCAACCTGTTCCGCTCTGTCTCCTGTCAACACTACTGAACCTGAAAAAGACGAGGTGGATGAGGGTTATCGACCCTTCATTTTAAAAGGTTCAGTCTATCTGACAGGGAAAGAGGAAGCTCAGGTGCCAATCACTATTCTGCATGATACTGGATGTACTCAGTCTCTTATGATACAAGATGTGCTGCCTTTTTCTCCTGATTCGTTCATTGGTTCTAATGCCATTGTGTGGGGGGTGAAATTAAGTGTGTTCCTAGTGCCATTACACAGTCTTTTTGCGTTTGCCTCTAATCTCAGGGCCTGTGAAAATTGGGATAGCCCGTTCGACTGGTATTGCTTCTACTGCGGTCGGTTTGCCTCCTGTGTTTCCTGCTTGCTTTGTTACTAGAGCTCATATGCGTAAATTTGGTGATGTTGTGGATTTGTCTGATTTATTAAGGTGCTCTGAGGATGGTCCTGAAAAGACAGAACCACTTGCAGAAAAATGTGTCATTGATAATTTGTTAACGCAGAGAGGGATCAGCGTCAGTGAGGACAAATAATTTAATCAGAAAAAAAAAAGAGTGATGAGCAGAGTTAAGCTATTGCAAAGCGTCAGTCAGAGGAATGTGGTGAATTTCTCAAAAGAAAAAGAGGATGTACCATGACAGCATCATAGAGGCAGTGGACAAAGTTAGAGATGAGTGTGTCATTTGCAGTGACAAATTGGCCAATGAGAGTTTGAAACCCTGCAAACTGAAGCGACACCAGACAACTAAACCCCGAAGCAGTGCGCAAATTGGTCCAGGCTACTACTGTTTTTTTTATTTCTTATTTATGCAGTGAATATTATAAATATAATAAAGATATTGTTAATGAAGTAGGAACCACTGCATTAGATGACCAACTTTTCTCCATTGTGGAGGGCGTGGGGTTTCGAAGCCTGATGGAGTATATGGAGCCTCGCTACATACTGCCCCGTCGTCGTCATTTTGCTGACGTCTGTCGCCCCGAAATGTACAAAGTTGTCGCCACACACATTCATGAGCTGCTGGCTCGTGACATCCCTACCATGAGTTTTACAACTGAGTTCAGATGTTAGCCCAGTGAGCATGTTTAGCCTCAAATTGACAAATCCAAACTGCATGCTGTCGTGAGAGACAATGCCAGAAATATGTCAAAAGCTATAGTGGTCTGGCTAGTTTTGGCTGCAGCGGGCAGTCCACAATGTCGTTCTGAACCAGCGCAGCATCTCAGATGTAGTGGCAATAGGCCGAAAGATAGTCGGATACTTTAAGCACACACCCTTTTCCTACTTGCCCCTGCAGGACGTGCAAATCCAGTTGGGGATGAAACCAAAAAGGCTACAGCGAGATGTTGCCACTCAGTGGAATAGTACATTCTACATGATGGAAAGCCTTCGGCAAAAAAAGCAATCACTTTTGTTGAAAACTTTACCACACTTATCTCAACTGACAAGAGAAGTCAGCTCATCAGAGGCATCGGCTGCGGATGTGATCCCCTCAGTGAGAGCCCTGAGAGGTCTTTTAAGCATGCAGGCTGACACAGACCATGGCGTTAAAACAACAAGGCATTATTAGAGGCTGTAAACAAACGCTTTGATCAAAAAGAGTCTGATCCCATTTTCTGCATTGCAACCTCACTGGATCCCAGATTTAAGGACAATGTTAAACAGTATTCGCGGGCAACACTTGACTGGCAACTGATGGATTGGCCTGCTGCAGGTGCTGGAGATGAGATGCATGTTAGAGAGAGAGCTGATCACCCACCGAGCAAGAGGGCACGAACAGACGGGACACGGCCTACTCTGCATGACATGTTTGAGGAGATTCTGGAGGAAAAGGGGGCCATTCTCAGAAATGAGAGTGCACTCAGATATTGGAGAAATGGCACGCAAATACCTATGTGCACCAGCACGGACAGTGAGCGGCTTTTCAGCTCTGCGTCTCATATCTTGGATGAGAAGAGAAATAGACTGAGCTGCAACAAGGCTGAGACACTTATCTTTGTAAAGAAAAACATGCATATTACTGAGAAGTAGGCTATGAGGTTACAGTGATTTTATTTAATCATTATTCAGAAGAGGGGACCCACTGGGAAAGCTTTTCCTAAGAGGCCTATTTTTGTTTTGTATTTATGTTGGAACCCATGTTCCATCACAACATACAAATTTGTGCTTAATGGAAACACAAGATAGTTATATTCTTTATGAAAAAGCAAGGGGTGAAAGATAGCCCTATTTATGCTTGTATTTATTGATTACTTATATTTTGCTTTTGTAATATTTTACATGTAACTACATTTAATTTATGTTTCACAAAAATATTTTTTGTTGGGCTACATAAGTCCTGAAAGTCATTCAGTCATTGAGTAGTTTAGCAGGTTAAACGGGTTTTGAAAAAGTAATTTTTCACAAAAATAAATGTGTTTCATTAATTTCTTGATTCGAAGATAGTGTGATGAAGGGCTGAAAGACTTTAAACCAGATCAGATATTTTTCATAGTGAAGATTCCATTGTTTCCCTTGCAAAAGGGGCAAATGAATAATCACAAAAACAAAATAATCAAACAAAACAAAAACATTGTGTTGAATATCGGCCAACTTATTATTGTAAACATCGGTATCGGCCCAGAATTTCACAATCAAAAAGCCCTCGCAAAGGTTGTGTAATTGCAACTTCATTTACATAGCGACAGTAGTAGAAGAAGATGTTTAGTGGCTGCTACCTGCATAGCTGCTGCTACATCGCTGGTTTAGAAAAATCATGTGCAGTTTTGTATTTCTGCCATAAGAGTGGATTGACAATGCTTTTGCATAAAAAAAAAATGTTTAACATACTCACATGGGCATAACCCACACAAAAGGACCACAGAGAGGTGTATAATAATGTTAAAATACATTTTTTTGGACATTCTGTCTCACATGTTTCAGCTTTTCACAGTACTAGTAGTGGAAAATATAACTATGCACAAATTCCAAATCTCTCCATATTGCTTTGAAAGGAAACCACAAATGTAAAACTCCCTCACGAAATAATTCAGTGCGCGAACATCAGTCGAAATAACAATTGAAGGAGTAATGGTCTGTTCAGACAGAACTTGTAACGTCATATTTTAAGTGTCAAGCATCTCACTGTGTTCACACGAGTGTCTAGGCAGCACATCGAGCTGCAAAAGTACCAACAGGAATTCTCTCTGACACCATGAGTCACTCATCTACTAGCTTATGTAATGAAATAGTGAAGAAAGTCAGAGACAAACTGTTCTCTCAAACTGAACTTGAGAAAGCAGCAAAAAGCAACCAAAGAGCCTACACTTAGAGCAGTTTAATCAGCACAGTATTTTCTCTGAACATTCTCCTTGATGCAATTGTCTTTAAAAAGCTGGAGAATGGTGATGGTGGGATGTCACCCCTCCCTACCTTCCTCTTCCATGCTGCCCCAGGCTGATCCTGAGGTCAGCTACAGATTTATATACGTAATGTGTAGCATTACCGGTTGATTGTAGAACTCAACATTTGATGGATACGACTTCTGTGAATAGACAGAGTTTCAAAATATAATTTACTCATTAACAGTGTTGTGAAGTGTTCTGTTTCTATTTTAGAAGTCAGGATCCAAAGGCGGGAAAACAGTATTTGCAGGATGGCTAAAGAACAGTGACCATTTTTTGCCTGTTTTACAATTTTAAGTGAAGACAAAAACCCAAACCAACAGCCACATTTATGTTGCAGGCAGGTCAACTGTCCCTGACTGAAGCAACTGCAGATGTCTCTGCTGATTTTCCGATGAATTATTAACTCCGGCAAGTAGCTTATGTTTTCACCCCTGTCTTTTGGTTGGTTGGTTAGTTGGTTGGTTGGTTGGTTGGTCAGCAGGATTACACAAATACTATTGATCGATGTCCACTAAACATGGTGGAAGGATGTGATATGGGCCAAGAAAGAACCCTTTCAATTTTAACATGGATGTGGACAAAGGAGCAAATACAGTTTCACCAATTTCCACGGGAGTAATGCAGGGACCTTCATGAAAAAAATCAGGTATAATTATCAGATGGATGTCTAAGAGAATGTTTAATTTGGTGTGGCTTAATTGAATTTAAGAGGACTGTTCGCCCTTGACAGTGAAATTACCTCTACTGAGTGCTATTCCAAGCTATTGATATGTTGGTGCCTGAAACAACACACCGCCACCCACACAGTACCTTGCATTGTTTTGAAGCATCTGTATTTTCAGTTTGAACACCCGCTAAACCAAACAACATAAAAACAAAGCCATCCAGAGTCTGCTATGGGAGTCACTATGTGGGTCTGAAAACCAGTCAGTATCTGTTGTGACCACCATTTGCCTCACGCAGTGCAACACATCTCCTTCGCATAGAGTTGATCAGGTTGTTGATTGTGGCCTGTGGAATGTTGGTCCACTCCTCTTCAATGGCTGTGCGAACTTGCTGGATATTGGCAGGACCTGGAACACGCTGTCGTATAGGCTGATCCAGAGCATCCCAGACATGCTCAATGGGTGACATGTCCGGTGAGTATGCTGGCCATGCAAGAACTGGGATGTTTTCATCTTCCAGGAATTGCGTACAGATCCTTGCAACATGGGACCGTGCATTATCATGCTGCAACATGAGGTGATGGTCGTGGATGAATGGCACAACAATGGGCCTCAGGATATCTTCACGGTATCTCTGTGCATTCAAAATGCCATCAATAAAATGCACCTTTGTTCGTTGTCCATAACATATGCCTGCCCATACCATAACCCGACCGCCACCATGGGCCACTTGATCCACAACGTTGACATCAGGAAACCGCTCACCCACACGACACCATACACGCTGTCTGTCATCTGCCCTGTACAGTGAAAACTGGGATTCTTCCGTGAAGAGAACACCTCTCCCAAGTGCCAGACGCCATCGAATGTGAGCATTTGCCCACTCAAGTCGGTTGTGACGACAAACTGCAGTCAGGTCGAGACCCCGATGAGGACGACAAGCATGCAGATGAGCTTCCCTGAGACGGTTTCTGAAAGTTTCTGCAGAAATTCTTTGGTTATGCAAACTGATTGTTGCAGCAGCTGTCCGGGTGGCTGGTCTCAGACGATCTTGGAGTTGAAGATGCTGGATATGGAGGTCCTGGAACATATCCAGC
The DNA here is from genome assembly GCF_022379125.1 of Scophthalmus maximus. Lineage (NCBI taxonomy): Eukaryota > Metazoa > Chordata > Actinopteri > Pleuronectiformes > Scophthalmidae > Scophthalmus > Scophthalmus maximus. Next base: position 7,296,930 of record NC_061519.1, on the reverse strand, counting down.
ATCTTCCACACGTGGTCACAACCGCAGACCACGTGTGGTTACACGTGGTCTGCGGTTGTGAGGCCGGTTGGAGGTACTGCCAAATTCTCTGAAACGCCTTTGGAGACGGCTTATGGTAGAGAAATGAACCTTCAATTCACGGGCAACAGCTCTGTTGGACATTCCTGCAGTCAGCATCCCAATTGCACGCTCCCTCAAAACTTGCGACATCTGTGGCATTGTGCTGTGTGATAAAACTGCACATTTAGAGCGGCCTTTTATTGTGGCCAGCCTCAGGCACACCTGTGCAATAATCATGCCACACCTGTGAGGTGGATGGATTATCTCGGCAAAGGATAAGTGCTCACTAACACAGATTTAGACAGATTTGTGAACAATATTCGAGAGAAATAAGCCTTTTGTGCACGTAGAAAAAGTCTTAGATCTTTGAGTTCAGCACATGAAAAATGGCGGCAAAAAACAAAAGTGTTGCGTTTATAATTTTGTTCAGTGTATAAGTATGTCTGGTAGAGATTAAAACGGTGGTTGTACAACAGTTCTCGTTCTCTCTTCTCTCATCTCCCCCTTCTTTCTGCCCACCTCTCCTCTCACCCCCTTGAATCCTCCGTCAACATCGCTTGTACTGCCCTCTCCTGACTAAGGTAATATCTCACTAACAGAAAACAATTCATCAACATCAACAACTGCAACTCCCCCCTGCACATCTGTCCCACGGTGTCCCCCGGGGTTCGGTGCTTGGTCCTCTCCTATTCATCCTCTACATGCTTCCTCTCAGCAATATCATACGCCGTCACAACCTCCACTTCCACTGCTATGCCGCCGACTTCCAGCTCTACATTTCCACTGAAGCCATCACCTCTGCAACGCATTCCACTCTGACCACCTGCCTAACGGAAATTAAATCCTGGATGCAAGTGAACTTACTGTAACTCAACTACAATAAATCTGACATGATCATCATCGGCCCCAAATCCCCAAAACACTCATAACTTCTGCCTTACCATCGACAACTCCACTGGGCCTCCCTCCTCTCACATCCGCAACCTTGGAGACATCTTTGACAGCAACCTCTCCTTCGAAAAACATGTCAGTCAAATCACCAGAACGGCCTTTTTCCACCTCAAAAACATAGCTTGTCTCCGCCCATCATTTTCCTTCTCTGCTGCTGAAACCCTGATTCATTTATTCATCACATCCAGAATTGACCACTGCAACAGTGGTCTTCTTTACGGTTCATCATCCAAAGTCGTCAATAAACTTCAGTACATCCAAAACTCTGCTGCCAGTCTGCTCACCCATTCCCTCTCCCGTGACCACATCACCCCTCTCCTCCAGAAACTCCACTGGCTCCCTGTTCCACAACGAATTCACTTCGAAGTCCTTCTACTCACATACAAAGCCCTCCACAACCAGGCCCCCTCCTACCTCACCGACCTGCTCCACCACCACACTACTTCCCGCTGTCTTTTTTCTTCTGAGGCCAACCTGCTCTGTTAAAAGTCGCCACAGTCGCCAAGTGCTTGCTCATTGTAGGATTTGTTGGGTTTTCCCTGTAATATTGTAAATTTGACCTTACTATGTAAAGTGCCTTGAGACATGTATGTTGTGATTTGGCGCTAGAGAAATAAAATTTGAATTGAATTTAAAGAAATAGCCTGTCTGACTGCAAGATAAAGCATATACTGAATAAACTGATATCGGGTTTGTCAGAGGCATGTACCACATTGGTACATGGGTTAGCTTCATTAGATATACATGAATACAAAAACAAAAGAATCAATGTTTTTTGTTTGTTAATAATCCATATACCACTTAATCAAATGAAAAAGCAAAAACGTGTCAAATGTAAGAGAATAAGTTTATCTTCATTGTGTCAGCACTTGACTAGATCAACTTCAAGATCTTTCACAGTAGCTGAATGCCTTTTGAATGATAGGTGAGAAAGATTGATTCAGATTTTTATTCATTACATCCAAGCAAATTCCATAATGTTCATTCAGCTCAGATGTAAAAATGTCTCCAAAGTAGCGATGGGGACAGGGCAACATGTCTCCTCTATTATATTTCCTCCCCTCAATGTTCAATTTCCTCAATTTAGTGAACTCCTCCTGCGTCCCTGATGTGAAGCTCAGACGCACAGACATAAGTTTTTGGTTGCTGTGCACCCCTGATGGACAAGCTGCTCACTTACATGTCTACACAAGTAAAACACAGTCCGCTCGAATCACAACCATCACTGATGATGCACATGTTAAATATCAACCAGTGTAACAGACTGAAGGATATAAGAATTTGTCCATGGTGTTGGACAAAATGTGAAAACATTACTGGGCATCCCATATCCCATTGACACTCAAGTGTTGTCACCATGACAACAATATTTCCCTACCTCTTAACTGCATCTCTTAATGGCTGACTAGTGAACTATAACCATATCCTAAAGGTGAATTCACCGCCTCAAAAAAGAATATTTCCGTAACACCCTTAGATCATTTCTGTGATTAGGTTTTGATTTAATGACTCCACAGTGTAATTTGACTCTGGCATCAAATCACTGAAAAAATTGGGGCTTCAATTTACGAATGAAGAGGTTCATCTGTTAGCCCTTGACTGATTTAACTGTTTAAGTGAAAATAACCTTCCCAGCACCTATGGATACAATTGCTCACTTTATCCACACAACAGTGACCAACTAAAAGCTTGTCAACTTGTAACGATGTAAACAGAGAAAAGCAGCAATTCCGTACATGAACTATATGTAATCGCTAGATTTCAGAAATGATCAAATCTGATGCAAGTATGCTTCTATCAGAGGTCATTGTCTCAGCAGCACAAGAACAAGCAGGTGAAAGGCAAATTGACAAAATGTCAGACTAAATAGTTCACAGACCTCGTGTAACAGTTCACCTGTGTGGGCTTTCCTCCTTTACGGTCAGATAAGTGACTGACTTCATTGTGCACCACAAACACACAAAAAAAAGGCTTCATCTCTGTCTTCAAGTGATGAATCATTTAGTGTAGAAATTCATTTTTGGATAAGAATACCATAATAAATGATGTTACATGCGCGGTAAAGAAGAAACGGGGCTTGATCGACCCTTTATATATATATATATATATATATATATATATATATATATATATATATATATATATATATATATAAAAGAAGAAGAAATCAAAGTGATGTGCTGTGGCTAGAGCCGATTCAGCGTTCCACGCCGAGTGGGAATAAAACGGCTCATCTCAGAGCTGAGGCTGTGCCCACCCTGCTTCCATCGCCACTTGGTCGTCTTGAATTAGAAACATGCGGGGTCTGCGTGTCCGCTCGCTCCCGGCCACGGGCGACAGCTGACGCGAGCTCCTCTGAGCCGCGAAACTTGTCAGCGAGGCGGAAGACCGAGCCTGCGCCGCGCAGCGCCGCCGACCGCGACCGCGACTCGGGCTGAGACTCGGGCTGCGCTAATTACCGGCCAGCGCAGCGGCTGTGTGCGCGTGCTCGCCGCGTGCCTTCCATCCAGCGGTGCTGCTGCCGTCTGCGCGCGCGCGCTCCGTCCAGCAGCAGCGTCGGGGGAGGCAACGCGGCTTGTGCCGGTGACCACCGCGGACACGGTGTCCGCGTGTCACATCGCGCATTTCCGACCGTTCACCGACGCAAACATGTTGGTCTGAGGCAAACGCTGAGGGCGAGGAACCCCCGGTCGGGTTCCGTCATTCACAGCTGCGGCGCGGCGCGGCGCGCGGCGGCTCCGCGTCACCGCGGGTCCCCCGCCTCGCCACGGCTCGGTCGCGGTGTCAGTCGCCGCGTCAATGCCTCCGAACTTTGAGTCCAAATCGAAACGCACGGCGCGTTGAGTGCGGGCTCAGTCTCAAACCAACCTTTTTTAAATATCACAATTACAAAAACAAAACCAACCCCAATTTACGCGACGTTGCACTCAGAGAGTCAGCGAGGGCCACGTTCACCTGGCGGAACTGTGACAGGGCTGCCGCCGCTGCTGCCGCTGCGGACGGCGACGCGGCGGAGAGCATCGTGCCTGCACACGGCCGTCAATGACGGCTGTCACATTACGCCGATTCGCGGACACACGCGATGATCCAGCCCTCTTCTACGGTGTGAGTCATCCGTCCGCGGTCGCATCGATGAGCTGTCGACTCGTGTTCAATCTGAATCCGTGAGCACGCGGTCCGAAGACCGTCTTACCTGTAGTGACTCCTCACACCATCGTCGGACCGGAGCCGCCGGCTGCTACATCCAAACGCACGTCCGTTCCTGGAAGCTGGAAGCGGGACACTGACTAGAGAGACTCACTGTAGGAATGTGTATGTGTGTGAGAGAGAGGGAGAGAGAGAGCGCGAATGTGGGGGCATCAAGTGGCTCCACAGCCTGCGATCCGTGAACTGCGGCAAGTTAAACCCAGTGAGTCAGGATGGCGCCGGAATACAATATACAATTTGACTCTAGAGAATAAAAGCACACGCAGACGTCTCTTGTGCAGCACTGACAAAATGAAAAGAAGGAATAAAAGTTGAGCTGATTATCTGCAAATGACTCGATGCGAGTGAATGAATGTGGTCCACTAAATGAAATGACTTGTGTGCTGAAATCCAGAATTGATACAATATACAAAAGTACACCTTTGAAGTTTCAGAATTCGGTCCTCATATTTTCACTATGGTGAGGTTACACAGTGGCAGTCTCGCGGCCATGCATTAGTTCAGTTTCTTGCAAGACAGATAATATCACCCAGTGCAGATTTAGTTCTTTGAAGTATTAATACGTACGTCCATCAGCATGCGGTATCTAGCCTTTACCATGAAATCTAGACCCTTGACACAACTGGTAGAGAAGGGTTTACGGTGCCTGCAGCCTTAATTAAGTGTACCTTCAAACCAACTGTGCAATACCTCAATACTAATTGCATAAGCAATTAGTTTATTACGATTCAACGAGTCAACAATGTAAGCACGATATCAAGTAAAACAATAAAGTATAGTGACGAAATGAAATGACCACACCGCTACATCGGCACAGGACACCTCTAAAAGACTGTGGCTCAAGGTGTCATCGCAGGTGCCTCATTGCCGTTAGTTGTGAATATTGTCAAATGGTGTAATCAAATCACCACAAACGACACAATGACCCTTGGGCCCTAGTCTTGCAGGGGCCCTAACACAATTGGTAATTCAGCCTTGGTCCAAACAGACAAGCACTCAGATACAAAATGAGTAATGGGGAGTTTATTCTTTAAGTAAAAAAGAGGAAGTAGAACGTTGTAAACATAATGCACTTCACACTGGCAGAATAACACCACTGAGGGAGTGAGAGCCCAACATTTCTTTGGCATATCACTTCTAAGAGCAGTGGGATATACTATGAAGCGAGTTTAACCTAATCTGATTTAACTCAGGATTGATATTGGAAACCGGGATTACCCTGGCTGCCTAACTTGGAGTTAAACTTTATCACAACTGTGGATTTAGTCTCAGAATTCAAAATCCAACGACTCCTGGTCCCTCTCCTTCCCTCTCCACTGCACCTCGGCTCTGCCTCCACAGCTCCTCCCCAGCCCGCCGGCTACCATGGCAACTGAAGCCAGGCCAGGGAGCTACATCACATGGCGTTCGCATCAGGTAAGTAGCTAACAAGGATTTATGTCCACATTGCTAGACTATCACAAGATTTATAGTTGCTGTTGCCTCACAACTTTTTGTGAAAACGATTCTGTCAGTGTTTTCGAATGTAGGCTACCGTCAATCAGTTAATATTAGCTCGTTTACGTACCTAGCGTTAGCTAGCACATTAGCGACTACTACCATGGTAGGCCTGTAAATTAACAGCTTTAGCTTCACAAACATCATTTGTTGCTTTGCAGGTTGATTGATGCTTTTTATCTACATTTTATTAATTCCAACATTATTAGAGCAGTGACACTGGTACACTTGACTCCGATGAGGCGTTCACACCCACGGCTGCTCCGACAAGCAGTCGAGCGAGCTGAAGAGGGAGTCGTCCATGAGGCGCACGGTAATTTTGAGGTCACTTCCCGCATCTCGCAGTGCGCATCTAGGCCGTTTCGCGAGGTCGTGCACCTCTCGCAGCGCGTCCGGCATATTAGCGATATAGATGAGCTGGGGGCAAAGCTCCGCTCATATGATCTGTCAATGAGGCAGATATTCAAAAATGGTTAAAACAGAGAATAATTCATGGCCCCGTGGAGATCTCTTTAAAAGTGAGGGCTCGAGCCAGACAGTGTTGCTGAGGGAGAATCAGTAGGTTTTCACTAGGACGCCCCGACTCGTATGTCGTCGTTCAGAGGACGAATGGATCACCTTCTTCTGTTACGTCGCTTTTCTGAAAACAAGTTAAAAACCACAATTTCTTCCTCATCTGCCCATCCCAACACCAGCTCTGTCGCCGTTGCCATGGTGCGTTATGCCTCTTTCTTGTTCTTGTCGTGGTTCCACCGGTGTAGATAGTCCTTTGTCAGCAGTGACACCTTTTGTTTAAGAGAAGACTGCACTGTGTCGGACGCGCCAGAAGCGCGAGTATAGACGAACTGTGAACTGTGATGTCACTCCCACCGTGCGCACGGACCAATGCGTCAAGCATAAATCCAGCTTAAGACATTGCTGAATTTCATGTGATGAGCCAGTTGGTACCTGCTGCTTGCACTGGTTTCATTCAAAGATGGTGTAGCGTCAGTTGCCTTTGCTATATGTAAATAGAGTGCAATACATTTTAATATTCATGCAACCTCAGTATTTGCCTTGCAATAAAGTGTATTTTTGAAAGTGATTGGTTTCTCATTGCATAAATACACAACACTGTGAAGAATACTTCACTACTAATTTTAAATATATATATACTTTTTGAACCAATTTTAGGCATTACAAAAAAAATTATGTATTTGGATCTACAAATTGAATGTTTGAACATAGTTGCAGGATGTTTTCTGATTTATCTGTATGCTAATCGAAGGCATCACCTCTGAGGAAGTGTCTGGTCTGTGGTCTTATCCTTTTTATCGTGTATAGGTCAGGTCTTCTTTTAGGTGATCTGTGGACATGGTGGTTGTAGTTTAAGCCAGTAAGATTCGGGCTTCATAGACTGAAGGGCTGATGCTGAAGCGCTTGCTGGCATACAGTACATCAGGATGTGATTATAAAAGGACTCCAGCTCTGCAGTTGACCTGTAAATTCAGAGGAAACTGCTGTAATACTTCTTTCATAAAAATAATGTAGTCTAAGTGCACATGTGTTACACAATCACAATTAACAAACAAACAAAAGTGGTCCTACAGGTAAATTAAAATTCATAACTGTACCTGAAGTGTTTTAGTTAAGTGAAGGGTTTTGCAGACGACCTGGTCTTCACATCACATCCCCACCATCGAAGAGAGGACTCTTTCATCCTATACAGGGTCGTCAACAGCCTCCCCAAGAAGCAGAACCCCAGCAGCCTGGAAAAAATACCTTGCATGTGAAAACATCTACTAACGGTCCTGAAGTGGGCCGTTAATAGAGTGTGGACCTTAAGGGGTTGGTGTTTCTGATCTGTCTGAGCCCCTTCCAGACTCAACATATCAAATATCACGTAAAATGTATATACTTACAGAGTTTTGAATGTGATTGAAGTCATCTTCATCAATTTCATCATGGATGTCCAGCGATTATACTAAAAACATTTAGAAATATATTTCTTAATCAATCATATTCTAGATTTGTGTGGTAAAAGTTACACATACAGGGTATTCATATCTGTCAGAACGGAATTCTATTATCATCAACAAGTATAGCTTAGCATACCTTGTATCCAGAACCTGAATTACAGCTTCCTTAGCTGTGCCCCCAGCAGACATCATCTCTGTAGAAAAGCAACATGAGTATGTGAAACTATGATCCAGGAAAAAATTATTCCTCCTTACAAATTTATCACAAGTCGAAATGCATTAACGCTCTGACTCCCTTCATTCCCTCTTTGCTACCTTATCCTTTCCCCCCACTGATCTCACTGTTTAGAAAGGAAAAGAAAAAGCGTCCTGATGAATTCACACCCACTCTCTCTCTCTCTCACACACACACACACACACACACATACACACACACACTACTTTGCCTACTCTCATACCCATTCACACAGAAACTCTAGAACCCGCCCCAAATAGTAACACATGACCCATCATACTTATTGGGATTATTTTGTTATGTATCCTAATTTAATTTACCGTTAGTTTTCTTTCTGTTTTGTTTGTCTCATTTTTTAAATTTGTTTCTTATCACTTACTGTCATTGTTATAGCCCATCCTATATGTTTCTCATCAAACCCATAAATGTGTCTTGTCTCACTTGTTGTATCATGCATTAAAAAAATAAAGAAATAATATAAAAAAATTAAAAGTAAAAAGTAACTGTGGCAGCAAAAGAGTCAGGGGGGCTTGATGGCAACACATTGCCAACCAAGTCAATGTGTGTGTTTTTTGTTATTTTTGCTCGAGAATCTTGATTAATAGCAAATATGATTGAGATGTAATTACATAGGCTATGAGAAAACAATTAAGATACTTGATTAAAGTCTATGTGGCACTGGGTGTTTTGTGGGATTAGTAAATCTCAGCGGTGTAGGGTGTTTCAGGGCATGATGTTTTCAAAACAAGAGTCCATGTCATAGTTCCTGGGTTCTCTGATTTTATGTGTGCTGGAAAAAGTTAATTACATTGACTATGCTTTTGGTTCATATGACTGCGAAGATGTGTTTGAATAATATACAAGGTTAAAGATGATAAAAGGAAATGACCAGTCCAGAGCGCCAGAGATCATGAGGGGTGCGCGAGGTTCTGTCTGCTCTAAGGTTGTCAAAATTACATTTGTGCATGTGAAAAAAAAAAAAAAATCATACTTGGCAAATCAAATAAAATTGATGTTTATTGGATGGTAAATGGACTGTATTTAGCGTTTCCAGTCTTATAGACCACTCAAAGCACTTTACAGCACAAGGCAAATTCACCCATTCACACACATTCACACAGCAAATATTTTACATGCTTTTTATTCTATCACATTCATATACATTCATACACTACCGGAAAGCTGCGAGGGGGAAGGCGGGGGATCAAACTGTCGACCTTCGGGTTGGTGGACGACCTACTCTACCTCCTAAGCAACAGTCGTAATGAATCACTATCATTTTGGTGCGTGTGGGGGCAGGGGGTGCACTAGGGGGCTCCTCAATTTTCCAGCGTATGGCTATACATTTATTAGCCGCAATTAGGGCTAGTCCGACAAAGCGAGTATTGCCCCTGAAATTGATAGGTAAAATTGAGCAGTCCCCAAGCAGTGTCAGCCTCGGGTTGGTTGGGATCTCCATCCCCACAACTTTTCTAATGATGTCCAGAACATATTTTTCAATAGGATACCAGTGAGTGATTGGACCAGATTTTGTGGATCTAAATCATTTCACAGCATCAATGTTCAGGTATTTGATCATATCTTAATTTATCTGACATGACAGCATGACTTGCATTCAGGGAGGTCAAAGATTTGAACAAGGTAAGACAAAAAAAAAGCCTATATTACACACATCATGCCTCATTGTGACTTTCTTTTATCATCAAAGGGGCATTTTGATGGTGTGCTTGCTGGGGACTGAAGATACCCATGTGTGCAGTACCTGATGAACTTACCCTTAGACAATAAAAAACACAATGTGCCTCACAGCAGCACATGGATCAGGACAGAGATGACATCTGGGCATGATTTGCTTACCTGCAAGGTTTACAGAAAGGGGAAATTAGGTGTTGGCACCATGTGGGTTGCTTCCTCCCACAGTCCAAAGACATGCAAAATGGGGTTAGGTTAATTGGAGACTCTAAATTGACCGTAGGTGTGAATGTGAGAGTGAATGGTTGTCCGTCTCTGTATGTGGCCCTGTGATAGGCTGGCAACCTGTCCAGGGTGTATCCCGCCCAATGTCAGGTGGGATTGGCTCCAGCAACCCTTAAATGGATTAAGCTTTAAACGATGGATGGATGGATGGATATATATATATATATATATATAAAAAGAGAGAGAGAGAGAGAGAGAGATAAACTGCGTGTCACACCGATCTCTTGTTGAGACACAAGATGGCAGCAGATAGCTGAATGTGTTGACCGGATATGTTGGTCCAGTTACTGCAACGTACTTCAGAAAGCTAGTTCCTTTTTTTCTGAGAGATCAAGTTAAATATCAGAACATTGTTATTGTACTGTACATATATGTACAGAATAATATCTTCAAATCATGTGATATTGGATAATGGCAAGGTTATTAGTATTGGAGCAGTTCAAAATGTGCTAATTTTGCTGATTGCAATGTCACACAAAAAAGCATCCACTTTCCACCATGGAAAGCATGTCGTAAATCTGTCATAAGTTAAGATGAACCTTTATTGATCCCTGTACAGGAAATTCAGACTCGACACAGTACCACAAAAACAATAACAAATACTACATACAATAATGTCCATGAAGTTGTGCAATATGAAGTAAAACTTTAATTAAATGATTGTGCAGTTGGGATTTGGAGTGGATAGACTTTTTACACTGTAGGTGTGGTGGCATTGTGCAGTCTGATGGCTGTGGGCACAAAGGAGCCTCCGAAGCACTTTGAGGCTCTTGGCTGGATGAGTCTGTGGCTGAACCTGCTCCTGAGTTGCATCAGTTGAGCAAAGAGGGGATGAGAGGGGTTGTCTATGATCGCTCTCAGCTTTCCTCTCATCCTCTTCTCTGTCCCTGTCCCCACACTGTCCAGTCCCATCCCCACCACAGAGCTGTCCTTCCTCACCAGCTTTTTCAATTTGTTGGTGCCACAGCTCCCTATGCCGGCCCCCCAGGGCACCACAGCAAAGAAGATGACACTGGCTACCACAGACTCGCAAGACACCCAAAGCAGCCTGGTACACACATTAAAAGACCTGAGCCTCCTCAAAAAGAACAGCCTGCTCTGTCCCCTCTTGTAGAGGGCCTCAGTGTTGTCCGACCAGTCCAGTTTGTTGTTGAGTGTCACCTCCAGGAACTTGTAGCTATCCACCATCTCCACCCCCTCCCCATTAATGACAACAGGGGTGGGGCGCCTCCTTCTGCGTCGAAAGTCCACGACCAACTTTTTGATTTTCTCGATGTTGAGCTGCAGATTGTTTCTGTTGCACCATCCTACAAAGCTCTCAGCCAGGTCTCCATACTTTTCCTTATCGTCTGTCATACAGTCGACAATGGAGGAGTCATCTGAGAACTTCTGAAGATAGCAGAATTACTACACCACATTTGAAATTACAAAATAAGACCGAGACCACCATCCGAATAGACAAGCAGAACTTCTTGAGGAACTCTTGCTCTCAAAACCTGTCGAGTCAGGGATCAGCTGCAGCTGAAGGTAAGAGAGAATTTTGCCAGCTTGCCAGAGAAAATAGATTTGATTTCCTGGCACAGACTTTTTGGAGAGTGAACTTGCTCATGAAAAGTACATTATTCAATAGCAGTCCAAAATTGTTTTGGAGGATTGAGGATTGAGGATTCTAAAAATGTTGAGTATTTCGGAAAGTATGACATTTGTGAAAAAGTTGTATACAAGCCCGACACTTGAGTTACGTGACCACATTTGAAAATAACAAAAAAAGAGGAACTATTGCTCTTAAACCTATTAAGTCAGTTATCAGCTGACGGTGAGGGAGAATTTTGCCAACTTGCCAGAAGAAAACTAATTTGATTTCCTGGTACAGACTTAAGTAATAGTAGAATGGCAGTTATATTTACATTATCTGGCATAGTGCTGGCTTTGTCAGACACAAAGACTGGAGCAATGGACTTATGAAAATGTTGAATATTTCGGAAAGTATGACAGTTATAAAAAAGTTGTAAACAAGCCTGAGTGTACTAATTGATGTTTTTGATGTTTTAATGAAGTTTCTACTGTTGGGCGGCTGTGGCTCAGGACATAGTCGTTCATCCCAGCTTCCGCCAGTCCACATGCACTTGTGTCCTTGGGCAAGACAATTGCCTCTGATGGCTCCTCCGACAGAGTATGAATGTGTATGAATGTGACAGAAAAATGCGCGGTAAATAGCAGCGCTGTATGAATGGGTGTGAATGGGTGAATGTGACTGTACTGTAAAGCGCATTGAGTGGTCTATATGACGAGAAAAGCGCTATATAAATAGAGGGTCAATGTAACAGGCTGAAATTTTATTGGATAATAACTTATTGTGAATGCACCAATGATAAACAAAAGATCAAATCAAAAACATTCTATTATGATGCAAATGTGATGTCATCTCTTGATCCAATGATGACAGGATCAAAGGGACGCACACTCCTGTGATCCGTGATCCCATCGCATATAACACGGTGAATCCTTTCAGAATCCCATTTGAATTATTATTGACACAGAGACGAGACACTGAGCTACTTGACCACATTTGAAAATACAAAACAGGACCGAGGAACTCTTGCTCTCAAAACCTATCGAGTCAGGTATCAGCTGAAGGTGAGGGAGAATTTTGCCAACTTGCCAGAAAAACCAGATTTGATTTCCTTGTACAGACTTAAGTTTATAGTAGAATTACAGTTATATCAACATTACCTGGCATAATGCTGGCTTAGTCAGACACGAGCATTGGAGTTATGATAAAGGCCTTTAAAACATTGTTATCATGGGTATTGAATTCATACGGTGATGAATATTTCGGAAAGTATGACAGTTATGAAAAAGTTCTATACAAGCCCGAATGTGCTAATTGAGCTGAACGTTTAGATTTTTGAATGAAGTTTCTACTTAAGTTTGAAAAATGTAGAAGGACAAGGGCCAAAATAACAGGCTGAAATTTTATTGGATAATACATTATTATAACCAATGATAAACAGAAGATCAAAACAGTGCAAACAAGTACTGGAGCAATGGAGTTATGATAAAGGCAATTAAAATATATTGAGTATTGAGGATTCTGAAAATGTTGAATATTTTGGAAAGTATGACAGTTATGAAAAAGTTGTATACAAGCCCAAATGTGCTAATTGAGCTGAATGTTTAGATTTTTTAATGAAGTCTTTACTGTAGGCTGAAAAATGTGGAAGGAGAGGAAGGCCAAAATAACAGTTTGAAATTTTATTGGATAATAACATAGTTATAATAATAACAATGATAAACAAAAGATCAAATTAAAACATTCTATTATGATGCAAATGTCATGTCATCTCTTGATCCAATGATGACAGGATCAAAGGGACTCAAACTCCTGTGATCTGTGATCACATCACATATAACACAGTGAATCCTCTCAGAATCCCATTTGAATTATTGTCGACACAGAGGCAAGACACTGAGTTAAGTGACCACACTTGAAAATACAAAACTGGACCGAGGAACTCTTGCTCTTAAAACCTATTGAGTCAGTTATCAGCTGAAGGTGAGGGAGAATTTTGCCATTTTGGTAGAGAAAACAGATTTGATTTCCTGGTACAGATTTAAGATTATAGTAGAATGACAGTTAGATTTACATTACCTGGCATAATGCTGGCTTAGTCAGACACAAGCATTTGAGCAATGGAGTTAAGTTTAAGGACTTTAAAACATTGTTATCATGAGTATTGAGAATTCAGACAATGTCAAATATTTCAGAAAATATGACAGTTATGAAAACGTTGTATAGAAGCCTGAATGTGCTAATTGAGCTGAACATTTTGATGTTTGAATGAATTTCTATTGCAGGTTGAAAAATGTGGAAAGATAAGGGCCAAAATAAGACGCTGGAATTTTATTGGATAATAATTTATTGTGAATGCACCAATGATGAACAAAAGATCAAATCAAAACATTCTGTTATGATGCAAATGTGATGTCATCTCTTGATCCAATGATGACAGGATCAAAGGGACTCATACTCCTGTGATCTTTGATCACATCACATATAACACAGTGAATCCTCTCAGAATCCCATTTGAATTATTGTCAACACAGAGGTGAGACACTGAGTTAAGTGACCACATTTGAAAATCACAAAACAGGACAGAGGAACTCTTGCTCTTATAACCTGTCAAGTCAGGTGTCAGCCAAAGGTGAGGGAGAATTTTTCTAACTTGCCAGAAAAAACAGATTTGATTTCCTGGTAAAGACTTTTTTTATAGTAGAATGGCAATAATATTTACATTACCTGGCATAGTGCTGGCTTCGTCAGACACAAGCACTGGAGCGAAGGACTAATGATGAAGGCATTTAAAACGTATTGAGTATTGAGGATTCTGAAAATGTTGAATATTTTGGAAAGTATTTGTTAGGAAAAAATTGTATACGAGCAAGAAAAGGTCTAATTGAGCTGAACGTTTAAACTGTAGGTTGAAAAATGTGGAAGGAGAGGAACAAGGCTGAGATTTTATTGGATGATAACATTTTTAATGCACCAATGATAAACAAAAGATCAAATCAAAACGTTCTATTACTCAAATGTGATATCATCCAACGATGACAGGATCAAAGGGGCAAACTCCTGTGATGTTTGATCACATTGAATATATTTGAATTTTTGTCGACACAGGCGAGACACCGAGTTAAGTGACTACATTTGAAAATACAAAACAGGACTGAGGAACTCATGCTCTTAAAACCTATCAAGTCAGGTATCAGCTGAAAGTGTGGGAGAATTTTGCCATTTTGGCAGAGAAAACAGATTTGATTTCCTGGTACAGATTTAAGATTATAGTAGAATTACAGTTACATTTACATTACCTGGCATAATGCTGGCTTAGTCAGACACAAGCATTGGAGAAATGGAGTTATGTTTAAGGCCTTTAAAACATTGTTATCATGAGTATTGAGAATTCCGACAATGTTGAATATTTCGGAAAGTATGACAGTTATGAAAAAGTTGTATAGAAGCCTGAATGTGCTAATTGAGCTGAACATTTTGATGTTTGAATGAAGTTTCTACTGTAGTTGGAAAAATGTGGAAAGACAAGGGCCAAGATAACAGGCTGAGATGTTATTGGATAATATTGTGAATGCACCAATGATAAACAAGATCAAACAAACCATGTTATGATACAAATGTGATGAAATATCTTGAAGCAATGATGACAGGATCAAAGGGACGCACACTCCTGTGATTTGTGATCCCATCGCATATAACACAGTGAATCCTCAGAATCCCATTTGAATTATTGTCAACACAGAGGTCAGGCAAGACACTGAGTTACTTGACCACACTTGAAAAAACAAAACAGGACAGAGGAACTCTTGTTCGTATAACCTGTCAATTCAGGTATCAGCCAAAGGTGAGAAAACAGATTTGATTTCCTGGTACAGACTTTTTGAAAACAGATTTAATTTCCTGGTTCAGACTTTTTTATAATACAATGGCAGTTATATTTACATTACCTGGCATAGTGCTGGCTTCCTCAGACACAGGCACTGGAACGAAGGACTTATGATAAAGGCATTTAAAACGTATTCAGGATTCTGAAAATGTTGAATATTTTGGAAAGTATGAGTTATAAAAAAAGTTGTATCCAAGCCAGAATGGTCTAATTGAGCTGAACGTTTAGACTAGGTTGAAAAATGTTGAAGGACCAAGGCTGAAATTTTATTGGATAATAACATATTGTTAATGCACCAATGATAAACAAAAGATAAAATTAAAACATTCTATTATGATGCAAATGTCATGTCATCTCTTGATCCAATGATGACAGGATCAAAGGGACTCACACTCCTGTGATCTGTGATCCCATCGCATATAACACAGTGAATCCTCTCAGAATCCCGTTTGAAT
Organism: Scophthalmus maximus; assembly: GCF_022379125.1. Lineage (NCBI taxonomy): Eukaryota > Metazoa > Chordata > Actinopteri > Pleuronectiformes > Scophthalmidae > Scophthalmus > Scophthalmus maximus. The sequence continues at coordinate 7,281,131 of NC_061519.1, read as the reverse complement.
TATTGTCGACACGGAGGCAAGACACTGAGTTACTTGACCACACTTGACAGGACCGAGGAACTCTTGCTCTTAAAACCTATCAAGTCAGTTATCAGCTGAAGGTGAGGGAGAATTTTGCAAACTTGCCAGAAAAACAGATTTGATTTGCTGTTAGTTTATAGTAGAATGGCAGTTATATTTACATGACCTGGCATAGTGCCGGCTTAGTCAGACAAAAGCACTGGAGCAATGGAATTATGATAGTTATTTCATAAACGTATTGAGTTCAGGATTCTGAAAATGTTAAATATTTCAGGGGGCCACAATAACAGGCTGAAATTTTATTGGATTATAACATGTTGTGAATCCACCAATGATAAAAGAAGATGTGATGTCACCTCTTGATCCAATGATGACAGGATCAAAGGGACGCACACTCCTGTGATCCCATCGCATGTAACACGTAGGCAATTCTCTCAGAACCCCATTTGTATTATTGTCGATACAGAGGCGGGATACTGACGTACTTGACCACACTTGAAAATACAAAACAGGACAGAGGAACTCTTGCTCTTAAAACCTATCAAGTCAGGTATCAGCTGAAGGTGAGGGAGAATTTTGCCAACTTGTCAGAAAAAACTGATTTGATTTGCTGGTACAGTTAATAGTAAAATGGCAGACATATTTACATGGCATAGTGCTGGCTTAGTCAGACAACCACTGATGCAATGGAGTTATGATAAAGGCATTTAAAACGTATTGAGTATTGAGGATTCTGAAAATGTTAAATATTTCGGAAAGTATGACAGTTATGAAAAAGTTGTATAGAAGCCTGAATGTGCTAATCAAGCTGAACGTTTTTATGTTTTAATGAAGTTTCTATTGTAGGTTGAAAAATGTGCAAGGAGAAGAGGGCCTAAATAAGGCTGAAATTTGATTGGATAATAACTTATTGTGAATGCACCAATGATAAACAAAGATCAAATCAATCTTCATCATCATCTATTATGATGCAAATGTGATGTCATCTCTTGACCCAATGATGACAGGATCAAAGGGACGCACACTCCTATGATCTGTGATCCCATCACACAACAGTAGGGAATCCACTCAGAATCCCATTTGAATTATATTTTGGACAACACTGAATTACTTGATCAGATTTGAAGAAAAAAAAAACAAGAACAAGGAACTCTTGCTCTTAAAACCTATCAATCAGGTATCAGCTGAAGGTGAGGGGGTTGTTGCAAGGGTTTGACAGTTAGACCCCAAAACGGTTGTCTCCGGCCCTGCGCAGAGCCACAGGCATGCACACACCGTGCAAGCACACTGGGAGCCCCAAATACCACGATCTGGCACGAGGCGAAAAGAAAAAGGTCCACTTCAGGATATTGCGATACAATCCGTGGGCTTCTCTCCCTGAAGCTCCAAACGCTGCGGCCGGGAGCCGCCGCGCGCGTCGTGCGTTCGGGGATGTGACGGACGTGCGTTCGGCTGATGTGCGAGGACCAGGCACCAATCCATCAGTGCTGCGAGAGGGATGCAAAATGTCACAATCGCATCCCTTCAGCAGCGATCTGCCTCTGAATACTCGGGGGGAGGAGAGGGGAGGATGTGCGAGGACTCGAGAGTCTATATAAAGGCGAGCGGCGGGCATCTCCTCTGTTACCTCAGCATCACCGTCCACCTCTTCCCCCCCCCACCCGCTGCCTCCCAGTCTCTCGACTTGGACTGATCTTTTTTATTTCTTCTCCCCGCCGTTGTCAGGACTAAGAGTAGCGGCAGCCATGGCTCACGGATGGGGATACGGAACAACTAACGGTGAGGATGATCTCGCAGCACCCAGTCGGGCTCGATGAGGTTCCTGTGTAACAGGCTGCTCCGCTCTGGACTCAGCCTTAGTGCAAACCGCACCAATAGTAATATCAATGTTTAATGCTTACAACTTCACAGCGGGGTTCGTTCAGAGCATCTCTCAACATGCTACTTTTGAAATTTACATTTTTCCCATAATCTGTTGGCATGAAAAACATGACCCGAGTTTTGACCACCCCACAAAATGAACTGGTGGACTGGGCTACAGCATTAAAGTGCGACATGCCGATTATTATTTCTTTCATATTGCTTCTAAGTAAAAGTTAATGTGTGATTCTAATAAATTAAGGTTGTGTAAAGGAATCTCCCAATTGCTTGTTAAAATATGGGCCACAGCACAAGTACGCACAGAATACACCAGTAGTGAACTATAAGGTACATTTATGTTTTAGTTAACTAAAGCACAAATCGGACAAATCAGTGAGTTTTTGCACTATGGTATTGCTACTTTAAAGTCAAATGTGTTAATATCACACTCCTTAGTAAGTAAAAGTGTTTCACAGTCATAAATCTAGTGGAATTATTTCATCGGTTGAATCATCTGGATGGTATGGTTATGACTAGTGGTCCACACATAGGACAATAGAATAGGACAAAACACTGAGTGTGGTATTAACAACACATTTATGATTTGGACATGTATCTGTAGGACCTGACAAATGGGGGGAAGATTTGCCTGTGGCCAACGGGCCCAGACAGTCTCCTATCAACATTGTCCCCAAGGATGCCCAATACGACAAGTCTCTGAAGGCTCTGCAACTCAAGTATGACCCCTCCAACTCCAATGGCATCCTCAACAACGGACACACTTTCCAGGTGGACTTTGTGGATGACACGGACAGTTCCAGTAAGCACAGCTCAGCTCCTAGTTTTAGAACACAGCTACAAGATATTTATTCATCTTCAATCTTAGTTCTTGTAGTTACAATTCTAAACAGTTGTAAATACTCTATATATACATGTGTTTCCGCCATCAAGCTCAGGTACACCAGAGGCCTGGGAGCCTGAGGGTTCTGCGCTGTGTGTGTGTGTGTGTGTGTATTCCCATTTAACTTTATCTTGCAGCCTTGTTTATGCCTCCACCCCTGCTGTATGCACTGTGGCAGATAAGAGCGTCAATGTTGATGCCTTAACCCTGATCTCCCTTGTTTCATTATCTGGAGGACAGCAGGACATCTGCACCTCACCCTGCTGCACTGACAATGTTTACACGACCTTCATCCAGTAGTGCAGATCACAAAAAGCTTCTCAGTGTGACTCAAATAAATACCATGACTACCTATTGATGGTATATATTTTATACATATAGCTTTTCTAGTCTTATTGACCACTCAAAGCGCATTACAGGACAAGTCATTCACTCACATTCATAGAGTGCTGCTATTTATGACACTTTTTCTGTCACATTCGTAAACTGCCAGAAGAGCCTTTAGAGGCAATTTAGGGTTAAGTGTCTTGCCTTAGGACACATCAGCATACAGACTATGGGAAGCATTTATGCTTCCCATAGTTATTTTAAATGTAAAAGAATTGCACTGTCGGATTTTTTTCACAATATTGCACCAGACGTATGATGTAGCTGTCACAACTGGTGTTTTTTAGGAATGAACAGAAGAAAACAGAATGATCAAAACTAAAGCAACTAGGGCTGAGATATCAAGAGTGACCATAATTTGGACCCTCCATAAAAAAACTCAATTGTGTCCTTGATTACACCCTAAATACTTCAAACTCCACACTTCCAGTTTATGACAGGCTTTGTGTTGTGATGATATCACTATGACATGAGTTCAGTCATTTTCTCAAACTGGAGAATAGACCTGGAAAAGCTCCACCAGAGAAAACATGATATTACACAACTTTCACAGGCTGAACAATGATTAATATTGTTACTGACAGTGCCAATGTGCAGGTTACTAAGGACCATAGATTTACTTAGGTGTTGATATAAAATTGGCCTTATCCTGAGTGCATCTCTAAAAAGTCTGTTGTTTTTCCTTACCAGCCCTGACTGGAGGTCCCATTTCTGGAACATACCGTCTGAGACAGTTCCACTTCCACTGGGGAGCCAGTGATGACAGAGGCTCCGAGCACACTGTCAACGACATCAAGTTCCCTTCTGAGGTACCGAAGCTACTTGAGCGTGACCTGAACAAAGATTAACCAATGCTTCTCAGTCCACGGAATTAGGGTGTTTGGGCACAATGGTGCCAATATGTCCCGTCCTGGTCAAGAGGCGTGGCTGAAAACAATGCTGTTACACATCAATTAACTGTCCCTATGCTGAGACAAAGTGGTTGTGTGTCAATATAGCTGTGGCTTATTACACATTATCCACATTACTGCTCATGGTTTGATAACATTTAACACACTGTTCATATCTTGTGTCTTAAAAAGTCCAACTTTGCCACGTATTCTGTTCAGCTTCACCTGGTGCACTGGAACACCAAGTACCCAAGCTTCGGAGATGCAGCAAGCCAGCCTGATGGACTCGCTGTGGTTGGGGTCTTTCTCAAGGTGATTCATCAGAAAAACATCAGTATGTCATAAAAGTACTGCAAGTTAAATTAGGTTTGTGTGTGTTGTCCTCCAGATTGGTGCTGCCAACCCCAGTCTTCAGAAAGTTCTGGATGCCTTGGATGCTATTAAGAGCAAGGTAAAATAACAGTCCCTCAGTTCATAAAACACACCTTTGTTGAATGGATGTGTTCATACTATGAGAAGCACTTGATGAACTCAGGAAACTAACTGCTTCATTGTCATCGTCTTTCCTGTCTTCTCCTCCGCACTCCCTATCTCCTGCAGGGGAAGCAGACCACTTTTGCTGAGTTTGACGCAAAGACTCTTCTCCCTGGTTCTTTGGATTATTGGACCTACGACGGCTCCCTGACCACACCCCCACTGCTGGAGAGTGTCACCTGGATCGTCCTCAAGGAGCCAATCAGTGTCAGCCCTGCACAAGTAATTAACTTGCTTCACATACTCACTTGCTTAACCAACATAAGAGCAAAATCAGTAAGAAAAAAACATACGTAAATCTCCTGCACAGAAAATTATCACACAAGAAACCAGTACATAACGGAGCAGAAAGCAAGGCCACTGGCTTTACAGTGTGAGTGTATCAATATCAAAAATATTATGTGACTGCTGTTAAACAATTGATCTCATGAATCTACAGGTCATGCTATTTTTTTCTTTTTGTTTACATCAAACAGCTAAGTTAGATAAGTTCATTCAAAAGAAAAAAAGTAAATAGCGATAGTTATTCTGAAAAAAAAGTACATTGTTATTGAGGTAAATCTGAAAAGTCATTGCAAATGCTTGTGTATGATTACACATTCTTAAAATCAAGAATATCACAATTTTTTTTAAATTATAGGTCATCCAGGCTACCTGATTTAGTATCATCTGGCTTTATAGATAAATATAATAATTACAGAAGCAAGAGAGCTGGCTATTTCCTGGAGTCTATCTCTTTATTTTTATTTCTGGTGTTCAAAGTTTGTGAAGTTCCAGGGTGTAAGAGGCAGTATCGCGGTTTGGTGCGGGTGGGTCTAAGCCTTGATTACCTTATGTTTCACTTAGATTACACTGACTGCCTGTATCTCCAGGGGCAGTTTTCACCCTCTCTATCTTTAATTAATCTAATCTATAATTAACACTGCCACAGTGTTCATTCTTAAGTGCTAATTTATGTCACTTTATGTGACATAAAAGCCACATGATAGTGGGATTTTTCCTTCTAAAGTTTTAATGATGTTTTCTTTCCTTAAAAAAATGAATATACTGTATGTGTGACAGTCAGAGAGGAGTGACAATCAAGCATTGATGAGTGCAGAACCTGCTGAGGGAAATCAAATCCAAGCTCACCAGCTGGCTAAAGGCTAAATGGCTCCCAGATTAGATGTTGTTTATGCCACTACACACACAGACACAAATATATAATAGTAAGGGATTAGTTTCAGTGTCAACAGGGCTGTGTTTTGTACCAACATGTGCACATGGGAGATAACCACTATAGCAGGAGGGTGTGACATGACAGCCCTGCATAGCACTGCGTTGAAGATAAAGTAGAGCAAGGGAACCACCTGACAGCAGGTCTACTGAATAACCATTTAATATTATCCAGGTAGTCATGGTTTTCTTTAGTCCCAGATACTCTGCAGTAGTCGAGATCAAGCTTCTCCAGGTCTGTTTTCAACTGAGAATACTAGAGCTCGTGGGAAGGTTTCATCATTCTGGTTCCTATGCAACACAGTTTTTTCTTCTCCATTATTCAAATCATCCAATAATATATCCCCCCGATCACCCAAGACCCCCCCATGTTGCGGTCAGACCGCAGCTGCATCTGTGAACTTTACCCTCAACACCTCCCAGCTGACCCTTGTCATTGGCAATCCTGCTGTGTTCTCGCAGGTGATAATGGACTAATGTGACTCAGACCTTTACCTTATCTTTCCCCTCTACTTGTCTCTCCTTTCTCATTAGATGGCCAAGTTCCGCAGCCTCCTCTTCACTGGGGATGAAGAAACTCCATGCTGCATGGTGGACAACTACCGACCCCCTCAACCTCTGAAGGGCCGTCAGGTCCGCGCCTCCTTCGAATAAACTCAGCTTCATTCCCTCCTTCACAGTCTCATCCTTCTATTGTTCTCCACATTCAGTTTTTGATTTACCTTATAATTTTTCTTAAAATCATCATAATGATGAAGCAACTTGAAAAGTAGAAAAAAAATCCACCTTATTATACTTTCAATGACTTAGACTATGTGAATGTATCTTAATTAAATCTTAATCTTAATTGTCACATTTTAAGTTCTTAAGATGTGACACACACAGAATGTCCCGCCATACACTGGCATAACACAATGGCCCAATAATTTTGATTTACACTAACTAACCAAGTAGTCTAAATGACTACTAGCAATGGGACAGGAATTGTGACCCATGATCTCCTCATGTTGTCTTTACCCTGTTGTGGATCTTATATTCTCTGACTAGTCGAAAAGTAATCAACATCCTTTTTTGTTTGTATGACAATACAGTCTGCTTTATCAGAGGTAAAATATATCCATCTATCTATTCATCCTTTGAGAGTCATGGGGGTTCTGGAGACAATCTCAGCTGACACTGGGCAAGAGGAGGGCAACAATCTGGACAGGTTGCCAGTCTATCATAGGGCTTAAAATATTAATATATATAATAATTTTTTCAACATAATTTTAGATATCCTACCAAAAATAGGAATCATGTTTGGGTTAGAATTTGAAATTTGAATAATAATTCCAATCAACAATATACAGTATTGTATTTTTAATTAATGCAATGAAGTTTAAATGAGACTGACTACAGTTCAAAATTACTCCTAGCCAAAACTTGGTAAATAAACAATGTATACTTTAATACATTAGTAATATGCTTGGCCTTGTTTGAAACTGAAAGCCTTTATCCATTTACTGAAGCTCTTTCTATGCATTTGGCTTTGATGTGAATTGCTGCTGACAGATTCAGATTGTTTAAGCAAATGTTTTTATTGATGCCTATTTTTGTCAGTTTGAGACAACATAGTTATGCGTTTTGGCCACCCCCAATAAACTGGTACTTATACAAGTACATTTGTATGCTTGTGATCACCTGATGGTAACACTGACTATGCCTTGCTACAGTATGTTTTGAAAGACCGACCTGCCTTGCATTGGATGATGCAATGCCCACACTAATGCATGTTTGAACCCCAATAATGTGCATCATGTGGACATGGCTATAGCCAACTCATCCTATCAGTGACTACAGTGCAATTGTCACACCATTTTTATGAGAACTAAACTGAACTACCTATAATCAGTGCATTAAACATTAGCTTTTGGGCACATTTAAGACTGCTGTTATGCTGGCAAGAAATCAATCATCAATGACTACGTTAACCTCCATCTAACAGATCATTGGCAGATAACATTAGAGAAGAGAGCAATGTTTCTTTTCGCTTTTATATCAATGTTGAAAATCAAATTTCACTGGCTAACGTGAAACTGCCATAACTCAAGTGTGTCACTTAAAACTTGTCACAGATGGAAAACATATTTTGTGTGAATCTATCATAACAGTCAATTTTATCAATTAAAACTTAAGATTTACATGTCTTTGTTCTGTATTCCTTTTTTCCCAACTCATTGGAATTTTGTACCAACATTTGTTAAGTTCCAGGTGGTTCCCATTTTTGTTTAAATTGGGAAATTTCTATTCTTTTGGATGGATTTCCATTTAATTTGCTATAGGCAACCATAGTCCCAAGAGCAGGAATCCATGACTTTTGTGATCCCATCACTTTAATCATTTGTTTCGCTTATCTAGCGAAATATCTACATCTCAACATCTACTAAATTGATTGGAATATAGAAACAGTAATGGTTGCTTTGATGATTCATCATGATTCATGATTTCATCTAGCTCCACTGAAGTTGACATTTATGGTTTTTATTTAAAATGTTTCAATAAATATTAGATCGATTGCCATCTAAATGTATCCATGGTCCTAATAGAGGTTTTTAGTGATCCAGCCAGACAAATGCATTTTGCTCAACCCAGCAAAATGCTAATTTAAAACGTCGGCAGATATCGTTAATCTGGATTTAAAATCACTGAATACATGCTTTTACTCCTGTGTCATATTGTACTTTTTTCATGGCAGAATCAGTCTTTTATGAATCATGATTCTATCACGTATTATAAGTCCTGCTCCAATTAGCAGCAGATGTAAGGCATTGTCCAGTAATGTCCTTATGTAACACTGTTTGGCTCTTGGTGTCTATCAACACTTTTTTTTAGTACTCATCATCACAATGGATGGATGGTCTCTGCTGGACAGTTGGCTCCTCTGTCTCTGTATTTAGCAGTGTCTCAGCAGAAGTGATGGATGGGAGATGATTCAAACAAATTCAAAAAGCAAAGACCAACCATAAACTTGCATAATGAAAACTTGAAAATATGATATAGATTATTTTTAAAATTTTGACAATACTTTGAAAGACCTTTAGTGACACAATGCCCAGATTCAGAAACATGAGATTAACAAACAATTTTTTTACAAGTAAACCTGTACCCAAGTGATCAATGGTGCTTTCAAAAGGAACTCCTATGTTTGTGATTACTACAAGGTTTTTTGTTTATGAGAGAAAGTCTTGTCACTTAGTGGCTGACAATTTAGCAAAACAGCAAACTAAACTGTTGGGATTTTCTTCATTTTCACATTTAACAATTACAAACATGGACTTGGGAATATCCATCACTTCAGAAGAGACGGAGACAGATTGCTCAGAATTAAGATGATTTTTATTTCATGATTTATTGAAAGATCCTCTCTTATTTGATTGCACCTCTCATTATTATATTACATTGCATTCATTTAGCGCATTTAGCAGCTAAGGAACGAATCCAAACAAGCAAAAACACCTTATGACGAGAGGAAAAGGTCATCATCTGCAGCCGCCTGCCAGAGTACCAACTCCAGTTCTTTTAAATTATTAAAGTCATAAATAAAATGATCAAAATCAAAAGTTTGAGCCAAAGAGCTCTGGTAGACTTTAACAGAGAATAATAATCTTCATTATATTCTGTAAAAAATGGAGTGCTGACAAACTGATCAAGAAGGCCAGCTCTGTCCTGGGATGCCCCTCGGACACAGTGCGTATTGTGGGAGAGAGGAGGATGATAGCAAAGCTATCATCATTGATGGAGAACGACTCCCACCCCATGCAGGACACTGTTACAGTGATAAGTCTGTGTACTTGCTCCTGAGCTGCCCCAGCTTGGCATAGGCAATAATGAGAGGTGTTGTCTATAATAGCGTTCAGCTTTCCTGGCATTCTCTTCTCTGTCACTACCTTCACACTGGCCAGCTCCATCCCTACCACAGAGCTGACCTTCCTTTTTAGCTTGTTATGCCGCCACCCAGAACACCACAGCAAAGAAGTTGACATTGGCCAGCCATCACAAGCTCCTTAGTTTTGTCAACGTAAGAAATATGACTTCAGTTAAATTGATTTAGATTTCACAGTCTTCCACAAAAAAGTCCCACGGCCTGGCTAATCTTTCAAAATTAATTTTATTTCAGCCATCTCGTTCACTTCATCCTTAAACATAAAGTAGATGCCCGTGTCTAATATTCAAAGCCAAGACCTTCATGTTTTTAGCTGACTTGAACCATCATGCTGGTATACATCTCTTTAGGTGTGAGGTCTACTCTGTGTTATCATCCTACAGCCACAAACTGGGCGTGCAGAGGAGAGTTTCTCAGAATGCACGAAGATAGATTTGTTATCAGACACATACAGAAATTCTGACTTTCCATATCCTTAAAGCTACAGTGTGTAATATTAAGAAGAACTTATTAACATAAATGGAATATATTGTGCATAACTATGTGTCCATATATATATAAGCACCTGCAACAAAGAACAAAGTTTTTTCCTAAACTGAAAGAGTTTATCACATAGGTGGACCCGACTTCCAAAATTGAACAGGATTTATTGCAGAGACTGTACAGACTGAGGTATGGCATGCAGAATGCTAAGGACGGAGAAGTGACGTTGGTTACAAGCAGCTCTTTGAATGGAGGATGCACGTGATCTGCACAAGGGATAGGATAAGATAGTCTTTATTGTCCAAGTAGGACATTTGTCTTGGACTTCACAGTGTCAGCATTATAAAAACAGTAAAAACAACAAAATACATACATCCAAACAGTAAAATACAGCAATATAAACAACAAATAAATACATCCATTCAATTGCACATGCCCGTTTGCATCATCATCATAGAGAGGCAAAAAAATTATAGTATTACTGTGATGAACATTAATAAGTAATACGGATAAGAAATTCATTTATGGAATCTCTACAGTCCAGCCTAGGTGGCGTTGAGGGCTTTAATGGACAGGGGGGCAAAGGACTTTTTGAACCGGTTGTGCTTGCTTAGGGGGACTCTGTACTGCCTGCCTGAGGGGAGGAGCTGATATTCAGGGTGAAGCACATGGGTTGGGTCTGAGATGATCTTCTGTGGCTGTGCGATTATGTTTTATTGTGATTCATTGTGATCCACCATGTCTGAAAGGCGCAGTAAACGCCAATACACTTTTTGCTTAAATATTTCCTTAGTCTGCTGGCTGTCAGTTCTGTGTGTGCGCCGGGAAAAAATCTGTAAATTAAAAACACTATGACACCTCAAGAGACGTGCTAGAATTATGTTATGACTCAGGGGTTATGCCCTTGTGGTTAGCGAATCGGTCTTCCATACCCGAGGCTGCGGGATCGAGGCCCGGTAGCTTTCTCCAAAATTGTTTACTCCCCCTTTCACTTAAATTAAATGTTAGTCTATTGCTTTAACTTGAAAGGTGTCCACACTGTGAGAACTGAATGACTGGTGTCATCAAAGGGTAGGCCTCATATATGGAGTGGCGTATTTGGTACCATTCGGTGGCTGTGGCTCAGGAGGTAGAGTCTGTCGTCCACAAATAGGTCGGTGGTTCGATCCCAGCTTCACCTAGTTTGCATACCGATGTGTCCTTGGGCAAGAGACTTAACTCCTGACAGTGTATGACTGCGACCAAGATGATGCTGCTGGAGGTTGTTGGGAGTCTTTGTACACTCACCTAGCACCCAGAAGTAGTAGCAGTAAATAGAAGTAGTGTAGGAATGTGTGTGAATAGGTGAATGTGACTATTTCGCTTGTAACGTGGGTTGTAAATGACGACACCGTTGTCTTACTTGAAAGAGATGATTCTTTTCATGGATTTTGATTATCCACATGTTAATAGGAGGCACGCTGTCTTTCTTATGCTATTGCTTCACAAGGCTTCATTTACACAGACATCACACACTGCTCATGGTACAGGCATATAGATGAGAACGGGCACTCTTCCTTAATGACTTAAACTGTCTAAGAATTATACTCAATCTAGCTTTACTAATGTTCCTATCAGTTTTATCAGAGCCGTCAATATTTAAAAAGAGAAATATTCCCCAAAAAAAAAAGGCAAAACAAAAAACACAACATACCACACATAAAAGACATTCACTGCATGGTTCATCCTTAATATTGCATATTTAAGTAGCATTAAATGCAGTTATGGCTTTTGGATAAAGACTGTTTCTTGATCTCGTTTGTGTTTCAATTGCCCTGAAACGTCTGCCCGCAGCAGTTCAAACAGAGAGTGTCAGGAGCGAGATGGATCTTTTACTATGCTGTGGGCTTTTTGAGGCTGCGGGAATGTAAAAGATCTTCAAGGGAGGGAAGAGGGCAGCCAATGATCCCTCGATATGCAGGTGAGGGTTAGGACTAGAACCCTCACCCTGTTTGGCCAAGATGCGTGTTGATGATGCAGACCGTTTGAAGAGTTTTGAAGAAGTGGCTGCAGTATTGACCAATGCTTGTCAGCAATTGAAAAAACAAATCTGTAATGATCTAACCCCTCTCCAGGCTTGGATGCCCTTGTCCATTGTCTACTGTCTGATAAATCCGGGAAGGGTATTAATGAGCAGACATCAGAACTGGCAGCAACTCCACAGAGCTACAAAATTTGCTAACAATGCCATGTCCTCTTCAAAGGCAAACTGGAAAGGTTGTTTGTGTGCGTGCATGTGTGCGAGCATGTGTGCGTGCGTGCATGTGTGCCTGTGTGTGTGTGTGTGTGTGTGTGTGAGTGAGAGAGAGGGAGAATGTGTGTGCAGTGTCGTGTGGCTGTCAGAACATAAAAGGGGCTCTGATGAATCTGAATGGGCTCTCTGCTTCACCGACTGGGACAGTGTTTTAGACAGAGACAAAGACAGACAAAGGGAGGAAGGGGAGAGAAACTGAATTCTCACTGAGGTTGGTTTGATGATTATGAAGGTTGTGTTGTTATTGTAAATATGCTTTTCGCTAATCTGCTGCTCTTGTTTTCTGCTTTGATGGAAAGATGTATGACTAATCCTCTGTGTTAACTCCAAATATGACATAATGAAGGATTCCCTCACCAACTTCCTCTATCTGCCACTACAACCACCCCTCCCCCTGTTCTACAGTAATATATAATGCTACTCTCCATGGCTGAGTGACATGTCCTAGATTATTGAAAAGGGGGTTGTCGACAGTTTTTCACTGGAACAGTTAACAAGCTGACCTGAACAATATGTTTTTCTGTAAACCCAATTGCAGATGCTCTTCCTCATGGGAAACTTCTGCCTCACCTCTATCATCCTGCTGGGCTCCAGAACCTAAATATTTCTGTGTGAATCTATGAAAATGGCGATGTGAAATGTTTTGTTTAGGGTGGACAAATAAACAGCTATGGGTTTGGTGAGGCATGAAATGATATCAGCATTATCTCTGTTCAGAGGATCTGTGTTTACTCAGAATGAAGAGCTGTGGGCCGATGGCATGTGGACCATATGAATTATAATTTATTCAGAGAGCAGAGATCTATATATAAATATACTTTGAAACTAGTACATTCTGAAAGGCTGTTAAAGTGTTATCTCTTCCTATTGTCATTTTTACTGTGATTTGCTTTGTTAAGAAAGATCAATATATATATAGATCTTGTCAATATGGATGATGCACAGTCTGAGTCACTCTTCACATATTTAACAGTTAAATTATTACTTAAAAGAAGAAATCTTTATCAGAATAAGCTGTAGGTTTTCAGCTGTTCTTTGCCGTGTCGGCTTCATTTGGAAATTTCAAAGATATATGTGATATTCTTTCATATCAATATGATATCTTACTCTCTCCTCTTATTCCCCCCGTCTGCCCTACTCCTTCCTTGTCTTAAAGTCCCTCAATTAAGCTTTGCTAAATCAAACATTTGACGGGTGTTCTTCTTCCTCCGAGCTAGTCTTGCTAGCGTACGTCGTTGTGGCAGCATTGTCCATACTTCCTCCAACAGTGCCAGTGGGCGGGGCCGCTGCCATGATCACGTTTCTCTATTTCCAGCAAGACTTAGCGAGCGCGCCAGTTGTTCGCGCGTGAATAGTCTTTTCATTCAGTCTGGATACAATATCACGAGACAATTAGGCTATTATTCAAATTTTATTTTGTAGTGAGTAACTACGGTGTCCTATGATGCCGTAGCGGAGTAAAAGTATTTAAATAAAAAAGTTTTAATAAATATATAAACTCAAGTAAAGTATAGATACTCCCAAAATCGACTAAAGTACTGTATGGAAGTACTTGTACTTCATTATTTTACACCACTGGTGACACCTGTTTATTTTATTTTTTTAACACCAAAAAATATAGCATTTATAATATAACAAATATGTATATACCTATATTATAATATTAGATCATTCAAATCATTACAAATCAACATTGACATCTTAACAGTAAGGTGAGGGTACTACCTCTAATAATGGTGCTGCAGATTGTTGTAAAGCTCTGAATTCTCAATTTGTGTCTATATAAATAAATATGCTGACATGGTAAAAACAGTGACATTCAAACCAATGCATGACCCTGAATTCACAGAAACACAGCTTTATTGTTTGGGGGACCAAAAGTGGACATATTCCGTCCTCAGAACATGAGTACTGAGTGGAATGGAGGAGCTGAGGATCGAATCACCGAAGGTCATAGTTCTAGTCATATAGACCATTCAAAGCGCTTTACAGCAAAGTCACATTCACACACGTTCATACAGCGCTGCTATTTACTGCGCATTTTTCTGTCACATTCATACACATTCAAACACTGTCGGAAGAGCAGTCAGAGGCAAGTTAGGGTTAAGTGTTCGGGTTTGTGGACGATCGACTCTGCCTCCTGAGTCACAGCTGCCCTCGCCTTTAAATGAAATAGGCCTGTGTAATAAGCATTGATTTATACTTGTTTTATTCTGTCTGCTAGATTCAGACACTGTATGCTGATTTTACAAATCATCTTAACGGCAAATTGGCTTAAAAATGGCTGATACCGTTAATCCTAAAAGTTGTAAGTTTGGTAAGGCACAGACAAATGGTATTGTCATGCTCATAGCAACGTCTGCGTGTTCTTCTGGGAGCAGGTATAAACAATGCATTTTCTCATGTCCTTTGTACAACTTGTTGGTATAATCATATAATGTACTATGAATTCCGTCTGTCCAGCTCTTAAAAGAACTAGTAAAGAACATCAAGGAGGTGCTAACATATACTGTCCCTCTTTGTAGCACTGGGCGCAGTAACTCAGGTGGCAGATGTGTTGTCCATTGATTGAAAGTTATCTCTTTTTCCCTTGTAGTTCCACAGCCTGTCACCAAGCGCTACAAAGTGCAATCATAGTCCCTTCCATCTGCTGCTCTGAAAGCCATCTATGTCAATTTTTAATGCATGGAATGTAAGAATGTAAGATTGCACATTCATAAATGATTTTCCTTGGAGACAGGGTTGATCTATTATACGCATCCATTAGCTGCACATCTGGAGACCCTGGACAAGTCAACATGCCTTTAAGTGTGCCAATATATGGAAACAGACAACCATTCACATTCTTATGTGTCACCCCCTGCTTTAATTAAAATACATTTGGCTGCTCAGACCTGTTCTGAGGCAGATGCGTGAAATGAGAAGAGGACAGCAGCAGATTCTGAGAAATTAAAATGAAATAGGCCTGTGTAATAAGCATTGCTTTATACTTATATTCTGTCTTCTAGAATCAGACGCTGATTCCAGAAGAATCAGGAGGTATGTTTGATATGTCAAAACATACCTCCAGTCAAATGCTGAAACCAAGTGTGCAAGAGATGACTAACTGCAGGTAACCATGGCAACTTTACTCGTGCTTCATATCACAAGACCCTCCTCTGCATGGATGACTAAGACCAAGTTTTTCCATATGGTGAGTGACCACAGTAAAAGTGTGGTAATGCACGCCAGTGTCTCATACTCTATATGAAAAATTATTGATATTGGGTAGACAAAGATGTGATAGGTAGACAAATATGTGTAATGTACAGCAATACGCCCTGCTCCATTGTGTATCCAGATAATTCATAATTCATGTCCTTTTCTTACCACTTGCCCTCCATCTTGGTGGAAGTGAGGTTTGCCCTTACAGTGGCGCTGAAAAAAAAGCCTTGCGATTACAAAAATCTGTATTTTAACATGAATGTGTTCAGCTAATGTCAATAGTTTATCTGTTTATTATATGTCTACCAACAATGTTCCTTCTCATGTGCAGAGTTGAACCTTTGTCCTGATGGTGACACCAAAAATAAATAAATGATCTACACCTGTGTATTTGCAATAAAAAAATTACCTATTGTATATACTGTATTACAGTAATATATATATATATATATATATATATATAATAGTATAATGCACGGGATTTTTGACCAGGACATGACCTCACATAAACTTAACTAACTAACTATCCCAATAGATCACTTCACTCTCCTGTAAACTCAGGATTCCTTGTTGTTCCCAGAGTCTGTAAGAGTAGAATGGCAGGCAGAGTCTTCTACTCTACTACAATGGTCTTTAAGGTTAGACTACAATGGTCTTTAAGGTTAGACTAAAAAGGGGTAGTAAGCGATTCCAAAGCAATACACGTTTTGTAAAAATCTGCGAATATTTCCTCACGGTCGCAAGCTGCAGGTTATGTCGGTTCTTACAGAGTCAGGGCGCCTATAAGACACTAAGAGACATGCCAGCGAATGACGGCACAGGAGTTTTAGTCTAGTGGTTCTCCCATACCCGACGAGTTCATGGCTCGGCCAGTGTAGTAAAATCACAGGGACAAGCTTTCTCTAAAATCCCTTTGAAAACGTCCCTCTAACCCTAAGCCAAATGCTTCGCTCATTGTGGGAACTGTTTCTGTATAATATTTTAGGGTCTCAACCTTACTATGTAAAGTGGCTTGAGATAATGTATGTTGTGATTTGGTGTTATACAAATAAAATCGAATTGAATTGAATTGATTGCACATCTTTTACATATTTACACATTGTGTATTTAATTTCTTCTTATTTATATTTTGTATTTATATTCATTATAATTTTAGGCCGGTATATATTTCAATTCTTGGTTGGAGCAGCTGCAACGAAACCCAAATGCCCTGTAAATCAAATAAGTATATCTGATTCTGTATGAATCACACTGCTGTGTTATACAATACATGGTGGTTTGGGTTCTCTCTTGTCTCATCTATGTTGGCAAAGGTCATACTCAAGGTAATCTGTTTCCTTCTGTATATGTTTATAGTGCCAATATTGACGCCCAGATACTCCAAGACTTTACTGTAAAGTTCAACAGGAAAAAAATGCCCATTAAATGTGGAATAGAAAGCTAGTGTTTCGCTGAAGGTTTAAGTTCATCTTGTGTGGACAACATAGCTAATAACCTTCTGGTGCACAAGTGATCCAATTTAAAGATGTTAGGGAATATCTCCTGAATAACTGAGTACTCTAGATCCATGATCCATTTTACACATGGAAGATCAATGTCGGATGAGATGAGTGCTTCAGTTGTTAGCAGCAGATTAGTTGTCACCTTCAATAGACTCAAATGAGTCTGAATAATTGAATAAATAGTTTTAAACTGATAAGATAATCACATGCAACAAAGAACCAAAGTTTTTTCTTAAATTCCCCTTCAATTTGAGTCCCGTTTATAGGTATATAAAAATAATCTGCTATGCCTAATATTTTGTTCAACATTGTAAAAAAAACAACTAAAAAAACACCTCTAAAATGGGGGGTGGAAATTATCCACTCTCTCTCTCCTTCATTGAGGAATTCTGAGACTATGAATATTCATGATATGCAAATAACACAGGCAGCGGCCCCCGTTTACCAAGGCTGCTCGCGCTTGGTTGACTGGTGGAAGAATGATAATAATCTAATAATAATTTTATTTATATAGCACCTTTCAGAAATAGCTTCACAAAGTGCTTTCACAAAAACATACAAATCACAGACAATTAAAATCAGCATTCCAACAATAATACGGTTTTCAGGTCACATATCTGTATACATTTTTCTTTTTAAAGATATAAAAAGACAATATCAAAAGACAACATCACATGAAAGCAAGTCTATAGAAATGGGTTTTTAAAAGTGACTTAAAATAAGGCCCAGACTCTGCCAGCCTTATCTCCTCAGGCAGGCTGTTCCAAAGTCGAGGGGCCCTGGTGGAGAAAGCTCGGTCACCCTTAGATTTGAGCCTCGACTTTGGAACAACTAGTGACGACCCACCTGAATATCTAAGGCTGCGAGCCGGCTTGTAGGGGATCAGCATTTCATTGATGTAGCTTGGAGCAAGACCAAGCTGTGCTTTAAAAGTCATTCGTAAAATCTTAAAATCAATTCTAAAATGGACGGGGAGCCAATGAAGTGAAGCTAAAACTGGGGTTACGTGATGCCGTCTTGAGGATGTTGTACTGGTGGAAACCGGAAGAGGCATCAGCGGTGCTCGACCATGAAATGTCTGTGTCGGTTGACCGTGCAGGCTAACACGTTCGACAAGCCAGAGTTTGCGAAATGGAGGATCATACTCATTATGTATTAGAAAAGACGGTAGGACAGCATGAATCCTTGTCACAAAAGATGTATTTGTAGAACATAAGCAAGTGGTTTGGTCTCTTTTACAGCCACTAGTCCTGGGCGCTTTGGAGGGGGGGGGGCTCAGTTGGTTACGGTTTGCAACTTTATCAGATGCCCACAAATATTACAAACTGAGGCTGAAGGACCAATTTGAGTTATTATTTTTTGTTTATTAAACGTCTGTACAATAAGCTGTAGTGCAGGGTAAATTTTTTTTTTGTGGTGATAGGCATCACAGCAAAGGTGTTTTAAATCTGAGGACAGCCTGTAGGTGGTGGAAGCACACGGTTCTTACCATAATCCAGCTTTCTTAGAAACTCAGAATCAAATCTTAATACTTTAGAAATGGTACATTTTCTTGTTGTAAACATTCAAACCCTTCACAATAAAGGAAGAAATCATTTTTTGACATTATTATTCCGGATACGCGTGAAGAACATTCCTCAAGCCACCTATGAGGTGACTACTTAAATATGTTTTTTGGATAGTCACTACATAAGTAAGAACCTTCCTACGGAGGAATGAAGGGAAGGAGTTCAAATGGATCGACGCGGTGTCGCTCTGAATAATGGATTCAGTTCTTGCAGCCAAGAACTTCTGGGAACTATCTGAAGTCTACATAAGTCACGTGACTCGTAAGCATTTTGGACTCTCATTAGAAGGCTCTGTACGCAACGTGCGTAGTGAGCGTATAGGGAGGTCCGGCTGCGGTCAACCCTGAGGGTCTTGGTTAACCCCATGTTAAATCGGAGTAGGTTTGCCTGTCTTTGTAGTACAGGGCCTCAGCTCTCCTTGAACCTTAATTTGTATTGTATCAACACGTGTGAAGTTGGGACCTATTATGGCCCATAGGTCTATATAGAAACCTCATATCTGTCTTGCATACAGTGTCTGGTCACATTTGTATCCTGAAAATGATCTGTATTGAATAATAATCTAGTTAATGTGACTCAGTGAGGAGCCCTGACATAGGTTAGATAGAGGAAGATGTCATCACAATACAGGGATATTTTAGATCTTTGATTTCCAAATTCTCTGCCTTTGACATTCTTTTCAGATGTAATTTTTTCCGCTAATGGTTCAATTGTTACATTAAATAAAATCCTAAATTGGACAACATTGCTTTGTACCTCGATGTAAAGTAAAAGGTTTTGAAAAGATATTGTTGGTTCTTAGTGAAGCCATGGGTTTTGAATATAACATCTTGATCAACTGCATGAACTTATTTTCAAACTCATATTTCTGCAGGATACAGAACATAAAGGGCCATTCAATTAAATCAAATCTATTTTTCAGAAGGTTTGATGTCTATTTGAGTAGAAAGTATAGTCTCTGACATAGTGTTCTCCAGATGTCCAAGAGGCCAAAAGTCTGAATTAACTTCAGCACATTTTACTTGGTTATTTGCACCATTCACATTCCAGGATATAATTAATTAGTTTTGAGATATCAATCATAGATATCCAAGTAATGGATGAAAATTGGTTGTACTGCAAGTGTTTTAAAATTCTTCAATAAGTTGCTGAAGGTTAGTTTACAAATTGTCCCTCACTCACTCCCTCCCATGTCACTCCCCTCCCCTACCTACCCCAACCCCATCCCTTTCAGTAGGTCTTGACTTAGACCAAACAACACAGGTACAAAACAAAGAAAAACCAGCAAAAATGCCAAATTAATTTCTGGGGAAAGTGCACCTGATCCTTCTCTAGCTGCATTTTACAGCCACTTGGGCCTGAAAAAGTCAAAAGAATGAGACCATCTACCCCCATGGTTGCAAACGCGTCGCTAAAGTGCCCTCTAGAGTGACAAAAACCAGAGGAAGCTCCCTATTGACTGCCATGCAGATGGGAAAAATATGATTGAGTGCGAGAAAACGAGTGGCGAAACGTGATGCAGCACCCTAGAAGGCGCCCTTACAATGGTCTAAACTTGACGTTCCCTATAAGGGGGCCCTTCCAATGGAAAATGTGGGTGTACTTACAATGGGATAAAGTTAACTGCCCTCTCAGATGCCCTTCAGAGTAAGAAGACTATTCCATCATACTTGATGCATTGTAGCTTTTTGCACGTTCATATACTGTCAGCACAGCCTGGGGTTAAGTGTCCTTCCCAAGGACACTTCAGTATGCGGACTGAAGAGGGATAGAACCATCAATCTTCTGGTTAGTGGACGCCCATCTCTACCTCCTTATACATATATATATTTATATATTCTTTTTTTAAAATCCCCCCTCACACCCCCTCCCATGGGGTGTGTTGTGTCTTCCTCAAGCTCGGGTCCTCCACCAGAGGCCTGGGAGTTTGAGGGTTCTGCGCGGTATCTTAGCGGTACCTCAGATGTTGCACCTGGAATCTGTTGAAGCCCACAGTGCTCCGATCACTATGCTGGTAGCACTGTTGCCTTCGCTCCCCACATCTTCTCTGTTTCCCCTTTCAGCCCTTGGTATTTTTCTTCCGATCTTCTCGTGTTCCTTCTTCCTGATGTTGCTGTCACTCTGGATTGCCAAATCTATTACATGAATTGATATCTGATCAGATATCAGATATCTGACAGAAGACTGGACTGCAGGAGAGCTTGTTCCATGGCCGGACTTTGGCTCCATCTAGTGCTGTGGTGGCACAGTGACACTCAGCCCTGCAGGAGGCCTCAGTGTTGCTGATCGGCCTCAAATCAGCTGATGCGACACACTCTTGTCTGATGCGCATCTACTTAAACTCAGGTGTGTGTGTGTCGTTCACTTTTTAACACTGCGCTTGTTGCTCGGAGTTTGTCCACATCCAAGTTCTCACAAAGGTAAAGTGACTGTACTTCTCATTAGACAGCATGAGCAATGCATATACATTTCTGGGGCAGGTTGGGTAAATTTAAAATTGAACATTTCAAACATTTCAGGTTAAGATAAATCCCCTCTTTAGTGACTACAGTGTGATGAAGATTTGTTGTATCTTTAATGTTTTCTTATTCCTTGTAATGGATTTTATTAGATTATTTTTTTGTTGTTGATTGGCGCTTCATGTAACACGTATGCCATTTTAAAAACACTTAATGAAGAAACTCTAATGAAGAAAAATATTATTTGCTTTTCTCTACATATTAACTCGACCTAAGACCATGAGGATCAAGCAGTTGCATTGATGACATGTTACCGCACTTGTCTTTTCAAAGGCCAACAGAGAATAAACCCATAAATGCTGTTGGAGGGAAAATGCAGAATGAGAATGTCATGAGAATATAACGGCATCTTGTTTTGTGCTGTGTGTGTATGTGTATGTATATATATATATATATATATATATATATATATATATATTTACAGAAGATGTTGTTGTTTTCGGAATATTGTTTTCTTGTGGTCAATAAATCGTGTTTCCATGATGTGCAGCTCCATTGTTCGTTTAAAAAAAGCAAAAAAAACCACCAGAGTCACATTGTTACACCGGCCGATATGTTCCTTCATCACTATGAACACACACTGAAGTATATTTTGACACAGTACCACAGACACTGCTGCCCAAAATAATTATAACCAAATTGAATTTAATCCACTTCTGAAAATGATCCCAACCCAAAGCGTGATTCTCAAATCAAAGAATGTAAAATTACTTCTTTTTTTTTTTTTAATGGCTAACATTCTGCAGTCAAAATGTCTATAGCATTTTGTGCTCACTTAGCTTTTTTTCCACTTTGGAGTAGTAGTGCTGTGTTTAGTGGCGGCTCTAGCTCAGTGGTTCGTCCATTAATCGGATGCTCAGTTGTTAAATCCAGTCCGTGTGCTGACGTGTCCTTGGGACACAGGTAGAAAAAGCTGTGTGATTGTAATGTAAAGCCGTTGAGCGTTCGTTTTAGACTACAGAAGTGGTATATAAATCCTGTCCATTTACAATTTTCAGTGTGTTTTTTCTTCTTCTAGGTTGAATATGACTCTTCCAGGACCAAATCGAGTGAACCTCCCCTCTGGCACTAACACTGCAGTACCAAACTCTGGGCTGCGAGATCCAAGACTACACGGCCACAATCAAGACCAAGGACCTTCATCCCATTACCAACACCCGGTCTCTGCACTCCCTGTCTACTACGTCCAAGCTCCCCCTCCACCCCCTTTCCTCCAATACCAGTGGCCCATGCCGATTTCGTATAACCCCTTTTCTGGCTTCCCAGGCATGGGTGAGTGTTTTTTCTCTCATTTTTTTTTTAGGATATTTTAATGTGGGTTGTGGATAATTATCTAATGTCCTTGTATTACCACACCATGGAACCCCTGTACAACCATATTGCTCAATACGATAGTCTGAAAATGTAACTTTTTATTTTCTAAACTCAACAAAGGCGAAATACATTTTGGAATTGGATATTGTAAGGATGTAATTAATTACATTTCCAGAAAAGTAAATCCTTTCAGTTCATAAGATGAATGTTTTTCCCGTCTCAGGCTATGGTATGGTCATGCCCCCATTCCCTCCTCCCCCCTACATGGAGGCTCCAGCTTATATTCTGCCGCACCCTCACATCCAACCAGTTGACTACAGACGGTTGCTCCACCCCCAAGTCCATGCTCCCAGTGCACCTTACCAAAACCTAAACCAGCCCCACAGAATTCGCCCTCCTCATATGGTACCAGTTAGAGAAACTGTAAGCTCTGAGGTCCAAACAGAGCCAACGCGCGGAGGTGTAGGTAGTTCCAGTTCAGATTCTGGGCATGGAACAGCCGCAAACTCTCCATCTTCAAGCACCAGTTCCCAAAAAAGAGGCTCTGCCAACATTGAGAATTACACCTTACCTAGTAGTAATAGAGAAGATTTCCAGGTTAACAGGACCACGACATGTTATACTGTCAAACAGGGCATTAACATCCCACATACTACAGGAATGAAGACTGTCCAGTCACGTGTCAGAGCAACTCCAGAAACCCAGAAGAGCCGTAAAGATGGTGTTAGTCAGGACAATGATCCCACGTGCAGAAACTCTCACTGCAATATGTGGTCAGTGAGTTCTCCAGATAGAATAATTCCCGTGTGTAGCTCTTCTCAACAAGAGGTCGAGGTTGCCAAAGAGAGACGCGTCTCTTCTCCTGACATTCTGATGAGTTGGGGAGTTGGCACACCCCAATCAACAGCGCTGAAAATGGCAGATGATGTACCGCCTCAGGACAATCACCAGCTGCTGGCTTCCCAAACTGAATTGGAACATGAGAAGTCTCTTTACAAGAGCCCAGCTGAGACCCAGAATCATCCGGTGGTGGCTGAGGAACCTGTTGCCAATGATGATATGCAAGATATCTTGAGTTCTAAGAACAGCGAAACCAAGATCCTCAAACTGCCTCTAGCTCTTTATGATCTTCTCTCAAATGCCAGAGGAGATGATGAACTCGAGGAATTGGATGGTTCTTTTAGGCATTGCTTACCCTGCAGAGATGAGCCCCCAGACGATCAAGAAAATGGCAATGAGACAAATCTACAGGCAGACACTTCAGAAGTAATTCCCTGTCAAATGTCTATGAATAGCAGCCAGATAAATAGAAAAATGAATGAGTCTGTTTGGTCTGTGGAGTCTTTAGCCCCCTTTATCCCATCTAAGGAGTGGATGTTGCAGAATGCTGTGTTTGAGCCTGACGTAATTGTTGAGATGATAGAGGAAGCTGAAAATTGCAGATACTCGACCCAAAATGACCTTATTGTCAAAGCTGGTAAGATTAGGCAGAATTACAGGTTTTCCTCATCTGACTCTTTTCCAGTGTCAGACAGCTGTCTCATTTTCAGTACCCCTGCTGAAAAGCCACCAAAGGAGCCAGGAATGCAGAGTGAAATGAGTGCAGCGAAGAAAGACCAGAGCATGACTCCTTCAGAAAAGCTTCTTCTAGCTTCCCCTACTTGCCTGCAGAGTGAAATAATTTTACCATCCCTTACTGCAGAGGATGTAGATGAAAATAGGTCTTCTGAACCAGAGGCTTATCAAAGCCCAAACCAGGAATATCTTATCGTAAATGAGCAACGGGAGAGAAGCCCCTGCTCTCATGAACAGGAGGCAACGCCCCTATTGAGCTCTGTAGCAGTAGAGGAAACTTCCTCTAGAGATCATCCGATTGGCCAAAACCAAGTTGACATTGCGGTGGAGGATGGAACATATGGGAGCGAAGGACGAAGTCGGCTGAGAAATGAGACGTGTTTCCCAGTGGCTGAACAGAATGCTGAAGTGTCAAAGACACAGTGTCAACAATGTTCATCAAAGGGACATTTAGTGGATTGTGGTGTCCAGTGTACAGAGTTAAAGGAGCTACAGGAGCTGTGTATGGGTGACATGGAACCAAACAGAGGGCATCCTTCAAAATATTCAGGTGATCTCCTCCTTAATTCATCAATGAATGTTTTGGATGTATCCTAACCTGCAGTGCAATTAATCAACTGTTGCTTGTCTCATAGATGTGAAAAAGTCAAAAAAAGGAAAAGATGAAGGATTCTCCATGAACACGCAGAAAAACCAGAGGAGGCATAATCAGTGGAGGAACGGCGGTTCAGGTAATGCACGTAATGGAAAATGTGCAGGTTGTAGGTAATAAGCAGAAGAGAAATCATAAGCAATATAAATTATATTAATGTTAAACGCCTCATTTGGGACAACGGTTCTTTTTACTTAAAATGAACACTTTTGCTGTCCCATAGAAGACACCATAGGTGGACTGGCCATCACACCAGGAGGTGCCTGGTCGCTTTATCTTGAAGGGGCTGCTTGAGCAGCCGGTTATTTTATTTGTGCATGAGCAGTCCACAGATGCGTTGTCAGCACACTTTGATTATGCACCAGCCCAAACTCAAGTATTGCAATGCTGAACTGAATTTTGTAACAGTTTCTTTGCTTGCAGTAGAAAGTTGTGAAGTGTTCCACTTTTTTCAAGTGGCAGTGCAGGCGAAGCACTTCCCTCAGTTCCTCTCTCGCCGTCATAGGCATCCTTAGACCTATATTTTATGAGTAGCCCCAGATCTATTCATCTGTCATTTCAGTCATGCGTCTAAGTCTTTGAAAATAATGAGAATAGAGAATTTCCTTGTTTGCATCTACTGGTGAAGCAGCAGATGAGACGGGCCATTTTTTTTTGTTGTTGTAGTCAGTCCCTGGAAGACTTATGTGAAAATGCACACAAGGCAAAGCCAGAAGATCTGTAAACTGAAATGTATTTTCAAATTGTCTAGTTTGATTTGGCATTTTAAGGGTGTGGTTTGATCAGATCTGACTGAAGGTGACCAAACTGTTGGAATAGACTTTGCTTGAAAAGTTACTTAATTCTGAGCAGTGCACAAATACATAATGATTTTATTTTTGGCATTTTTTTATAGCTGAAATCCTCTTCAAACCAGTGAGAAAAGCACGGCATAATTGTTCTGACTGACACATTGGTG
The DNA here is from genome assembly GCF_022379125.1 of Scophthalmus maximus. NCBI lineage: Eukaryota > Metazoa > Chordata > Actinopteri > Pleuronectiformes > Scophthalmidae > Scophthalmus > Scophthalmus maximus. The sequence continues at coordinate 7,255,333 of NC_061519.1, read as the reverse complement.
CTCGTATAGGACCCCATCACTTGGTAAGAAACTTGCTGTGAGAACTGAGCCTTTCTAACTGCATCCTGTGTCTACAGAAAGGTATAGCAGCCAGCAAGACGCGGTCAACGGATACAGTGGCAGACCTGGGAAATCTAAAGGTGAGACTCACAGCTTGAACCTTGGTAGTGTTGGACTGGGCGATGGTGATCATGCAGTACAGATTTAAATGTGAGTCTTTCATGCCAAGCAAAGACCAGACTGCTTGTATTGGTGACAACAGATTTTATATTAGGTTCAAATGTCCATACAGATCAAATAATGAACTCATAATTACCAATAGATATTACATTTGGATCTATATTCTCTCCATTGTGGTGTCTAAAGGACACATTTCTTTGTTTCTACAAATAGTTGCCTATTTAAATTCACTTTGCTGTATGCACTGATGCTCGTATCCCAACACGGGTCGACAGAAAGCACATGCAAATTAAGCCTTGATGGGTATCGTAGTAAAACCCGTCTTGTGTGACACCTTCATTTAAAACAAAGGCATGCATTGTGGTCGGCAAGTGTCTTTTCATTTTTAAACAAGATGGGCTATATATGTCACATTCACTCATTCATACAGCGCTACTGTTTACCCCATCTTATTGAAAACGCTACAACCAGATTTAATTACAATGTACAAGGCTTATACTATTCTACTGCCTAACCTAAATGTATTGGCATAACACATTTGTGATTTAACATAAGAAAACAGATTTTTTTTTTTTTTTTTGCTTCTTCCAGGTGGAAATGTAAGGAATCCACGCTACTGAGCATTGACCAGTCAACAAGACAATACTTGTTTTTAAGCATCAATTAATATGAAAATGTAGTTACTTGTATTAAAATGTAATGCTATTTCTAAATAAATTAATTTGATAATATGTTGTTGTGGCTGAGTTTCTCCTCTTCTCACCTAATGTACAGAATAAAATGATTTTGCTTCAGAGTGCAGAGAAAATTTAAACCAGGATGGCCTGGGACAAAGCCCAGACTGACAAATCTCTGTCCTGGGGCCTTCTTTAAATGACAACATTGGAGTTGGATACAAGGAGTTATTTGACTGTGGAATCATCTGTATCATATCTTGTCTCACTGCCCCCTCTGGAACATCTTGCCAAGTCACTGAATATATAAATAAACACAGAAGCGGATTGATATTTTCACTGCCGATGTGTTTTGAAAATGCAAGTACTTGCAAAGGAAGGTGGGGCTCTACATCATCAGCAGCTGTTCGAGTGGAAGGGAATAAACGGGAGGCAAAGCTCTCCCAGAAACCAATTCTTAATAAAAATGTTCACAGTACGGTTTCAAGATATATATTTAAACATGCTATAATTTCTGTTCATTAAATATAAATTACTTTAAACCTTAAGATGTTTAGCTTGATGGGTCTGTAGATGAAGAGAATATTAGTGTAAACAAGAACCGAAGCTGTTGGTTCAAGATTGTTAATGTGTATAAAGCAGAGCTGAGGGAATAATTATTTGCAATGAACAAACAGTTGTGTAAATCAGACGCTAAAGAGCACAGTTGGAAATATTTCCTCTGCAAAACATTGGAACACACGTGCTGGATGAACTCTCGTACTCAATGACCTATTTCTTCCAAAATGATAGACGGGTGAGACCAGACAATATCAGAGGTCACAGGTCATTGCCCAGCCGGGCAATCTCGTCCATCAGAAAGTCAATGTCCTCTTGCTGTGTTGCAGGATTGGAGAACACGCACCGGAAGAAATTGACTCTGGTTCCCAAAGGCTGATAGCCAATCAGAACAGAGCCCTTTTCCATCATCCTGCCTTTGATACGAGGAGCCACCTGCAATCACAAAGTGCTGTATTACAACAATCAGAGCTCAAGGTTCCATGTGCATTTAAGGTGTCCAAGTTCACCTTTAATTAATCATAGGTGTGTTTTCAGTATAACATGCCATAAACCACTGAGGGCCATCTCCCCTTTCCTTCAATAGCCATTAGTGAATTGCTATTGAGTCGATTTTCTAGGTAGTAAGAAAGTATGCTTCGCTGGAGAGGAAATTGTTCCATTTTGTGCAAAAGCAGATCATCTTTGTGCAAACACCTTTTGCAACCACATGAATATATGACCATGGATGCTCAGATGTGCACAAGTGCATTTGCTATTGAAACAACATTGGCGGCAGACTGGAAAGTAACAACTGCATTGGTCTAACTTGCAAAAACCCTTGCACCGTGTTTGGGTGCAAGACAAGTCCAAACGGGATTCTTGCCTTCAGTCTGCTTTCAACTGTTAGCCTTTAAAAATGTTTAGTCTGAAATCAGCCTGTAGCAGTGGTGACAGTGTGCTGACACAAGAACCACCGTGATGTTCTTTACTGACCTGATGGAGTCTTGTATCTCTGTCAGGTCCAGGAGGCAGGCCTCTCAAACTAGGAGGGATGTACCAGAAACACACATTACTGTGTTCTGGCTGTGTGAAGGCAGAGGACAAACCAGTTAGAGCTGATTGGTTTGAGATTCAGACTGATTAAAGATATGTCATGTAGTTCAGGGATGGAGATCTAGATATCAGTATATGGCCCATGACAAAGTTTGATATGGCCTGTGAGGCAATTAGATAAATCCAAAACAAGCATTTTTGACTTGTTTGATGATGCTGTCCCTGGATTCTGCTATGTGCAGTACATCTAAAAAAAAATGTAAATATTGTGAAAAGTTTTTGTCAGTTATCTAAGAAAGTGAAGATTTATTACTTTATGACTTATTACAAATAATATAAAATGGTTCAAGCTTTTTTTCATTTTAATTTCTATAATTACAGCCTACAACTCAAAAAAGTATCTCAAGATATTAGATATTTCATTTTGAGCTTTAGTAAATGACTATTAATACAGTATTAATACAAAGTATTTCTTGGTCTAGTTCAGCATGGATAGTTAACTGGAAGAGAAATGCGTGGTAGGAAAAGTTGCACAAGCAACTGGAGTGAACACAGCCTTAAGAAGATTGTCAAGCAAATCCGATTCAAGAACTTGGTAGAGCTTCACAAGGAGTGGACTGAGGCTAGCCTAGGACCCAGACGAATTCTGGGAGCTCATTTCATTTGCTCTGCCAGACTACAGTCTGTATCCCCTCAATTGGAAAGTGATTTTCCTCCGGCAGAAATCTTGACGGCCAATGAACACCAATTATCTCATAATGGGCAGGGTTAATACCATGACGCGGTGAGAACAACCAAGGCTGCCGCTAATGAACAAGGAATCATCATCACAGGCATTTCCCCACTGTACGCTCTAGTCTGTTGACATTTTCGCATCGCTCAACAGACGTGACATGATTCGTTGCTCTCACTGGTTGTAGGTCTTTCGAATTGCCTCCGGAGGCATTTTGATCTGCGTCGTTTGTTAACGCCTCGTGGAAATCGAAAATGGCATAGCCAGACTAATATTCAAATGCGTATTAGTCTGGCTACACCTGGCTAGACTGAGGCTGGAGTCAGTGCATAAAGAGCCACCACACACAGACGTCTTCAGGAAATGAACTACAGCTGTCGCAGTCCAACCAAGCCACTCCTGAACCAAAGACAACATCAGGAGCATCTTACCTGGGCTTAAAAAAAAAGAAAAAGAGCTGGACTTCTGCTCAATGGTCCAAAGTCCTCTTTTCAGATGAAAGTTAAATGTCAATTTGCTTTAGAAAATAAAGAGTCTGGAGAAGAATTGGAAAGGCACTTGTTTTATCACGTCTAAAATCAATGCAGCCTTCACTTGTCTGCTGACTAGCTTCATGGAGATGCTGACCATGATATTACTATGCTTGACTAGCCAGCCAACTCCCGTGACCTGAACCGCATCTTAGGAACTATTTAAAATTCTCAAATTGTGAGCAATTGGATCATACAAATTAAAACAAGAAAAAGGCTATAAATATGTCACTTTATATGTAAACTAACCCTAAACCTGGAAGGATAGAGAGGTATGGATAATAGATGGATGGTTAATATTCAAATTTTTTGAGCTGCACCGGTGTATATATAGATTATATATGATGGCACAAAGTGTGATCTAAAATAAATAAATATTTTCTGTGAATCCCAGCCTTACCTTGGTTTTCAAGACCAGTTCGAAGTCTTTTCTCCTCTGCAGTTGGTCATACAGATACTCAGCATTCTCTAAGCATTTGTCGACCTGAGATCCAAAGCCCTCTGAGCCCTGAGAGAGAGTGACAGAGACAATGGCAGAAAGGAGCAGGTATTTAAACAGGTATACAGCATCTTATTACAGTCTTACAACAGAGCTTCAATTTAAACAAATTAAAATAAAATAATGAAGATGCTGTAAAACAAATTAGCACCTAACAATTTAAAAGTAATGTCACATAGTAGACATACAAAATATCTGTGCAATTAAACTTCATTAAAAAAACGTTTTTAAAAGAAGTACAGACTTACCTGCATTGAATGCGTTTCTGTATTATTTCATAGTCGTATTTCCACTTTAATATTATAATATCAACATTGTCTAATTGTATCCTTTAAATTGAAATGTACATTATTATTATTATTATTATTATTATTATTATTATTATTATTATTATTATTATGGAGTGCACAACGAAACTAAAATATATTGTTTACAGCTTTGTACAAGTTTGATCTTGTATTAGTGCACAGAGTGGAATTAGCCCATTCTGTAGATCAGTTGGGCTGAAGCTATGTAAAGATAGAACATCATTGGATTGGAACAACCCAGAAAAGGAAGTTTCTGACATTAAGAAAGGTTCTTTCCTTACAGCCCTCAAACATTGAGTCTGAAGAGCTATGTCAGAATGAAAGGAGACAGTCATGATGGAGTTACACAAATACTGCACATTAATTACCTTTGCCTTCCACATGAGCCAAAATTTAAAGACATCTACATGTCGGCCACACTGGATGCTCTTATCTCCGGTATCATATCTCACATCATAGGGTTTGTCTGTCTGGAAAAGGTACTCAGCCCCCAACTCATTACATTCCTGTAAGAGACCCTGCAGACGAGAGAGACAATATTATAGCAAGAGACAGTCACCAACCGCAGCTTTTCCTGGAGCTTTCAGCTTGCTGTTGACTACAAGGACATATGGAAGTCTTGGTGATATTTAAAAAAAGACAGAATGAGACAGCCCATGGGGCCTTTACAAAAAGTACTGGTAGTTGGAACACAGAACATAATCCCCCATTTTTGTTTTGTTTTTTATGATAACCATCCACTCCAGCCACACCCTTATGGCATATGTTCAGTTTGGAAATTCCATAATTACTGGACTGGATAAACCATTCCCAGTGAACATTATCCAATGTTCACTGGGAATGGCCTCCTAAATCCATCTGAACAAAACATGCAGATGTTTGTTATGCAGTAAACTGCAATTGTTGCAGCTGTTGGGGTTCTGCGAAATATTGTGAGGTCGCGACTTTACTATGTAAAGTGCCTTGCGATAATGTATGTTGTGTTTTGGCAAATGAAATTGAATTGAATTGTATCCTTTAATAATTAAAAATTTACTGAAGACCGAAATCCGATTAAATCTTTATGGGATCTTTTTGAATGTTTTGTGACATGGTATTTTGGATGAAAAATTTAGGAATCCTTAAAAATCTACAAATATGAATCATGAACGTCTGAACCAAACTTCACTGCAATCCATACAAAATGTGCTGGTTGTGTTGGTCAGTAAATGGCAATCCATAAAAAGTTGTACCGACCGATGAACATTGCTGTCCCTGAAGTCAGCTCGTGTGCTGGTATGAATACATTCAGTGTGAATACCTCCCAAAGTTAGTCATTTAATTTGTAATGCACATGTAAACTGAAGAGCGGAGGATCATTCCTTACTCTCTTCTTGATGAGTATGACAGAGCACTGCAGAGGCACTCCCATCATCTTGTGAGGATTCCATGTTACAGACCAGGCTCTGGAAGAAATAAATCAACAACAACAGTTAAGTCCTAACGGACCAACTGACACTGACAACCCTAGACTCTGCTGCTTGCCATTCAAAAACAGCATCTGGCCAGGGCCTCATACAAGGGAGCTTTTTTGTTTGTCTCTAATGGAATAAATTTGATACACCACAAACAACCACCCCTGAAGTACTGATATTGTGGAAAATGACCAGATACCATATACTTTGCTTTGTAATTTAAACTGAACTCAAGCTGCGACTTGTAGGCGTATGAAGTGTTGTCCCACATCACTACCAGAGAAAATACCAGGTGATATGGTCAGGTTGTGCGTTGATGTATTTACCGTTCAATGCCTTGTAGTTTCATGCTGTGTCTGTCTGACATCAGCAGGCCTCCACCCCACGCTGCCTGTAAGTCAAATTCAAACAGAAATAATCACAAAACATACTAATTCATTTATTTTGTGTGTGTGTGTGTGTGTGTGTGTGTGTCTGTGTATATAATCAAAGGAAAAACAGCACTGTTGCTTCTCAGCAGCAGGGACAAGGAGAATGGTGAGAATGGAGGGCGGTCCTTGAAGAAACCCAGAGAACAGACAACCTCAGACTGGGGTGATGGGTCAACCTTGAGCACATCAATGTCCCAAATCATACATCTTGTGGGACAAGTCTCTGACTCTCCCACCCGGCACTGGCCCACATGGCTTCAGGAAAGGGAAAAACTCAAAGAAACAAAGTTGTTGCTAAAGAAGAGGAAGCTGTGTATATAGTATTTATATACCTTTGTTTTTTATTCAATGTTATATTTTTTTTTTACATTTTGTACATACTAACCCTTTTTCGTAAATTTCTTTATATATTATTCTGTCCACGTTGCTGCTGTAATGCCCAAATTTCCCCATTGTGGGACGAATAAAGGTATATTTAATCTTATCTTATCTTATAAAAAAGGTAACATTTGCTAAAGGACAGTTCAGTAGCATGTGTCCCTGGAAAAGAAAATGCGAAAGCTGAGGTCAAGAAGTCTGTTAAAGGAAGAAAATGCATTGACCTGGAAATCTTAAAGTCTTAATAGTCCCAAACTGATCGAATTCTTGGACTAAACCATAAAATGCTTCTTCAGGAGATTCCTGCTTATAGTGACCTGGTAGGAGTGAGATCGGGGTCATTCTTTGTACATGTTAACATTTCAAGTAACCGTTACAATGAAAATATATTCCTCTAATGTTGATACGAATCTTCATGTTTGTTATGTGTTTTATCAATCAGGTGTAATCATATTTCATGGAAAGCATTAGCACATCATTTCCACTTGTGGTGCCTAGTTTTCTCTAGTACATTCCAGCTCACTGCAAATTAAGTAAAGGCATACAGTAGCAACAGTCCACAGTCACATGCACCAATTGATATTTCTCTTAAGATTTTGGTTAATACTTTCCCTCAGATCATGTCCACCAAATTTGGTGGTTCTGGCTCAGAATGTTTTGTACGAACATGGAGAAAAGATATCTAGCCTGGCGTATTCACACTAATACTCAAATAGGTAGTAGCCTGAGACCTCTCAGTTCATTCCAACCCCTCGTCTGGGTCCCAGGCTGGAAGATATCAGGCAAAATTTATGATGATTGGATAATGTGTGTGTGTGTGTGTGTGTGTGTGTGTGTGTGTCTGAGTGAGTGAATGAGGAAGAGGGACAGAGAGCAAAGTGGGGAAACTTACGTCAACATGCATCCATAGTGTGTGTCTGTGGCAGATGTCTGCAATGGCACTAAGTGGGTCAAAGGCTCCGTACACTGTGGTTCCTGCTGTCGCATTCACATAGAATGGAACCAAACCCTAAAGAGAGAGAGCTAACATTGGCCACATCATACTTTATGTGCTTTACTGTTCAATCCAAGTCTGCACTCGACTGGAACTGTTTACATACAGACATCAAATCAGGGAAATTTAGACCGCTTTATTGAGGAACCACAATAAATATTAGAATATTGTGACATTTTAAACAAATTCAGTTTTCCATTATATGACAAAAAACAACAGATAGTTAGTCAAATTATTTAGTCAGATTATTTTTTTTTGCCATTCATTCATACCTTTGCTTCAGCTGTGACAATACAAGACTCGAGTTCAGCAGGAATCATTTTCCCTCTAAAAGGACCAAAAGAGAAGAAGCTCAGTAGACAATAACTAATTGTGCGCCTGTCACAACTCCAGCCAGACTTTAGTTTTTTCATTGTCTGTTTCCTGTTTTTGTCATTTCAGACTCTGCCACTCCCTCCTCCCTTCACCTGGCCTGCCCCGCCCCCATACTCACCTGCTCCTCATCAGCCAATCAGCTCTGCAGTGTATATATACCGGTCCATTCCCTCAGTTCTCTGCCAGGTTGTCTGGTGTGTCTCCTGGCTCGCCAGTATTTCATTATTCTGATTCTGATCCTGATCCTGCCTGTACCTGGTTTGACCTGCCTCTTTGGACTTTCCTTTTTGCCTGCCCCTACTGGATCTGTTTGCTTTGCCGATTGATTACCTGATTTGACCTCTGCCTGTCCATTAAACCCTGTTTTTGCACCTGAACTGCTCTGCATCTTCTTTTGTGTCGTGCTATTGGGTTCTTGCCTGCCGTTTTGTGAAAGCCTGACAGCTCCTTTATTATAACACTATCTATAATACCTCACCTCTGGCTGACAGATAGACCTTGTTCCACTGTCAATACTTCATGTAAATTCTGTAAATTTATTATTCTTAATTTCTATTTTTTTTTTTTTGCAATTCGTATATTTTAAATTTATTGTGTAAATATTGCATATATTTTTTAATGTGTGCTGTGTGAAACGTGCTGCTGCTACACCAGAATTTCCCAGCTTGGGATGAATAAAGTATTTATCTATCTATCTATGTATCTATTAACAAAGTTGAACATACAGCTGACAGCAGCCTACTTTCTACAAGTTTAGACATTTAGATGTAATTCTCTAAAATTCTGTTTAAAAAGCAAAATAGTTTTAAAAAGTATTCAGGAAAAAAAACTTTAATACCCAGTAAATATGTAATACCCAGTAAGTTAACATGCAAGGAAAAATGTCCCCCAAACACACACGGACGCACAAAGCCTCAACAGGTGAGCAAATATGTCTTTTGTTTGGCATTACATTGACTGTGAACAGAGGTGTACTTAGTGCATGTCCAACTTACCCACCTTTCATCACATTTCACCATGACCACATTCTCACTGCCCATCCCCAGCACGGCTGCAGATTTCTTTACTGAGTAGTGACTCTGAATGGGTGAAAAGACAGCCTTTCATCGTCATTTGTATCACTACACTGACACTATGAACACGATCGCTTTCCATTCAACTCAAAGAACTGGCTGCATTGTTTGGTTCTGAGAAGAAGTAGTTTCCAGGTGCACGAGTGAAGTGAAAACAAGCACAGAGCGCATCAGCACACACGGCTCAGAATCAGATTAGTGAACTACTTTTAAGTCCTTTAATGAGGACTGTATCTTCAAAGCTCCATTTGTGAACTTCAGAATGAATCTTTTCGATTTTGTATGAGCCAAAAGTCCTAAAAGTGCAATGGAGGAAATTACAAAAGATGAACTGAATAGTCAGTGAACTGTGACATATGCAGACAGTTTGGACTTATCCCTTTGTCAGTGCACCAGTTGTTAGACATCAGACCACACACAGATTAGATGACATTAGACTGATTATTCCTTAAGTTTCATCTTCTACTCCATAGCTGGAGCAACAATCTGTCTCAGATCCTCTGAGGCTTTTTGATCACTTCAATTCCCATAAATCATACGTGGCTAAAATCATGTTCATGCTCATTGCTGTAAACAACTGATTTCACATGTATCATGCATAAATCCTTGTTTTCAGTGCTCTTTTGGTTTTACCAAAATTAATGATATTTCACAGACATCTCTACACACAGCATTTCATAGAAGAAGACAATGTGTAATAGTTGGTGTGTGAGGTGTGATTACATGCTCTGAAGTGAAGAGGGCCAGTCGAGGGAGAGCTCCCATCCCTTTGGTCTTCACCTCGGGGTAGAAGTGATATCTGGCCACCAGGATGCTGTACAGGTTCGATATTGTACCTCCTTCAGAAAACAACGCAGTTTAGTGGTCACTACTATATTTGTGCATTGTGTTCATTGTTGAGTCGCAGTTCTAAATTACTATCCTAATACTATAAAGTACAGTACAGTATAAACTGTATGTTGATATTGTGTGACAACACAGACTCTAAAGCTCTGGGAGAGAAAAAAACATACAGTCTGTTAAGCTTCAGCAACACTGTCCTTCCAATGAATTGCAGATCATGCTTTCAAAGTCAACATATCTTATTAGCAATAACAAGGCAGTTAACATTTTGTATTTGTTTATTTATCTATGCTTAACCAGGAAGATCAAGATGGCCAGCATTGAAATGAAAGAAGTTCCATATATAAAAACAAGCAGGAACAAAAAACATACAAAACACAGCAGACTACAGCTCATAACAGACACAGAAATACAGGAATCAATGGCAACAAATTAATTATGGAAAATAAAGCACATGTTAAACGCAATAATGTGTTTTAGGAAAATTTATGTCAAGAGAAGGAAATGATTCCAAGTTTTTGAAAGCCTTTCCGCTCCTCCCAAGCATGCAGGGCAGATTTACCTTAAGGAGAATTTCCCCTCATAATCGAATATTGTATCTAATGGGACAAAGTATCAACAGCCTAGATAATTATTGTGGCAACTTACCCAGGTTGTTTCAGAACATGGAATTCAATAATATACAGCCACAGCAAAGTGACACCTTAGTCTGGACACATCTGTTCACTCTGGGGTGGTTAATGTCTTGTTTAAATGGAACGTTATCTGGTACTATAAATGTATATAAATTAGAGCAATAATCAGACCTTTTGTTCAGTTTTACTTTTAACTGATTTTATCAAGAGACCACTTCAATCCATTCACCTTCTTACCTGGACAGAAGATTCCATCTCCCTCATCGTCAGACCATCCCACAATGCTTTGCATCTTCCTCAGCAGAACCTCCTCCATGAGGATGAAAACAGGAGACACTTCATATGTAAACCTGGTTAAAGACATTGTATTGTTAAGACTTAACATTAAAATTACTATGGCTTCTTACGAATATCTTATATGTAGCGTTCTGAAGTGCAGATGAAACTAAATGAAGAAATTAAGCTGACAACATTCCAAACGTTCACCAGTCAAGAATGACTGTGTACTATGGGATGTATGATACGGTTAAGAATGCGTCACCGCTGAGGTGCAGTGACAAGTTTAAACTTGCACTTCTTGAAGCAGCATATAAGAAGAACTGAAGCTGCAGCACACTGAGCATGTGCAACAACAACTGGAATGACATTTGTGAATTATTACTCATGGTGATGGGCTATGCATCAAAGAGATGACACTGCACACAATGTGGTACAATGAAGATTTAACCTCTCAAGAAAGATTCCACCTGAGGTACGGTTTAAGTTTTCCCTTAAAAATATATATTTTTTGTGTGTTATTGTGACTTTGTTTTGTTTTTTCCTTATTGACAGAAAATATTCAGTTTTTTACAAGAAACTTGTTTTTGTTACAACATTTGGTGTTAAGGGAACCATCCAGGGGTTTTGCACAAAAGCAGAGGCTCTTACAATTTACATTACAGGCAGCCATCTCACAATAAATGCAAGCAGTGTCATTGTTCTTCCATCATTTCAGGGGCTCATTGGGTTCAGTTTATTTCAGTCCACTATCAAAATCAACTCACAGAGACTTTCAACCTGCTCAACGTTTGGAATTTACATATGGATTAAACTGCAGACTGATCTGAATCATTCATGATGGTGCATTCACAAGCAGAACTGAAGATCAGAAAACAAAGCATCTCCATTCATGTGACATGTTATGCTCATATCCAGGTTCAAACTTTTACATGCTCCAATGGACAACACCTTTGGCTTAAGACATGGTGATTGATAGTGTCCTGGGCGACTGCATTAAGAGATAATATCTGTTTCGATTGCTCTGAATTGACGGCTATGAAGCTGGTCAAAAACAATACAACGTGGGCTAGCAGCATGGTGGATGAGCAGCTGGTGCCAAAAACAGGACTTGACTGGTCAGCAATGTGTCAGTTGTTTGCCTGGCACAGTGGGTATCTGTAAACGGTCTGTAAACTGTCGGCACTTTCAGGTAATACCACAAATTTGCTCAACCATTTTAGAAGGATGTATTTTTACTAATTTAATTATTACTTATAATTACTTATTATTTTCCTTGTTCAAATATTAAGTTTGAATCATATATTGTGTGTGGGTATGACCATTTTTAAGCTTGTCAAACATGGCCTTTTGCGTAAAAAAACCAGCTTGAGCACCCCTAAAAGCGCCAGACTAGACACGCCACTGGAATTAAGTGTAAAATTGGGTACAGGTACATGAAATGCAACTGAGCTTTTCCACCACTGACCATGAGATCTTACATGTTAGTGTTGGCTGTAGAAGTCAACCACTCGCCAGCTACACCAATCACATCCAGACCCGAGGACAGCTGGTTGAAGAAACGGGGATGGCCTGGAAAAACAAAGGTCAGAGGTCATAAGTCAAGAAAGCAATTAGCTGAAAAGAGATACACCCCTTGATGCTGTATGGAGTGGGTGAGTGGCAACATAGTCTCAGGCCTCTTAAGGGCCTCGCAACGAAGGTTGTTTTTTTTTCTTGTAACTCGCTTTATTTTAAAGATAATTCTGTACAAACAGCAAGATACATTCTCTACTTTAAGCTCATCTGGGAGGACAGTTAGAAATATAGAAATTCCACTGTCAAAACATCCATAAAGTTTTAAAATCCTCGGCATATAGACCTTGTCATATGCTTACACTCATATGAGTGTTTGACATGTTTATCAGTCACAATAATGACTGCTTTCTGGTTGCAATTCTTCACTTTTCTGGTCTCACATCAACAATGAATGATTATTTTCATTGATGGCCTATAATCTAAGGTAAACTCAGTGTGTGTACTTTGAATGCACACATTCCTGTGGGTCGCAGCAGTTCAGTGAGATGCACAAGTGAGATAATGTGCACCTGACAAAAGAGGTCAGCCACCTCATTCCCGTTTTGTGTGTTGTTCAGGGTAAAATGACCCCAATGGGATGTCAGCTGTGGTGTTGTTACTTACGAGGGACATCATCAGAACGATGAATAAAGAACTAAATATTATTTAGTATAATATTAATTATCCTAATCTAAATTCAGTTGTAGCAACGGACTCATTCAACAAAATAAGATCATTTTACAAAAGTTTCTTGCTAAGTGAGCATTTTTTGATGACGAACAAATTATTATGTCATAAAAAGTAATGTCAGACTGTTTGTAAGTAAGTAAGTAATGATTATATATACAAATAGAATGCAATTGAACTGAATTGAAGATGATTCAATTCATTACAATATAACTGAATTCACTTTTATTTGTGTAACGCCAAATCAAAACATACATTGTCTCGAGGCACATTACATAGTAAGGTCAATCTGATTGATTTGGCTTGATTCATTATAACTGGAGATGAAATTTAAAAAAATTCAAGTGTGATATAATCACATGATATTGGGCTCCAGCCCAGATTAGCCCGTTTGTTGTAGTGACTTGTAGTGCATGTGTTGTTAATAAGTCAAACACACATTTACAGCTGTTCAAATACTGTATATTTGCCATTACCATTTTTGCTTAATTTAAAACAGTTAACTGAAATGCTAATGAAATGCATTTCTATGAAATTGTGCAATAAAAATAAATTCAGACCAGAAGTTTGAAGAGACTTGCACCATAATTATTATCTCTATTACATACTAATATGTAGGTGTCAGTTGAAGTGTAGAAATGTCACTTCCTACTGAGGCTCAGATTCATCTGTCATTTGAAACAAAGTACTAAACATGCAAAGCATAAAATGCTGTTGCTGTTGTACAATGTTCAAGTTTCATCAAGAAAGTGAAGTCCTCATAATGTGAATGTGACCCCAGACAGACACGCGCGCATGCACGCAAACACACACACACAAACACACACACACACACATACACACACACACACCTGTATTGACACCATACTTGAGTGTGTCTCTACAGTCCACGAGAATCTGCTCCAGAGTTTCTGGTAGGTCTGGCAGGTCCATGCTGAAGCCCTCCAGTCCTTCCTTCAGCTGGTGAGGATGATGGAAGTCCAGGACCTGAAACACAGAGCAGAATTTTGTGTCTCGTCTGAAATAATACTGATGGTGAATGGTAAAAATGGACTGCATTTATATAGACCTTTTCTAGTCTTATACACCACTCAAAGTACTTTACAGCACAAGTCACATTCACCCATTCACACAGCTATTTACCATACTTTTCCCCCCATATCACATTCATACACTGCCAGAAGAGCCGTCAGAGGCAATTTAGTGTCTTGCCCAAGGTAACATTGGCATGTGGACTGGGATTGTTGGTGGACGACCAACTCCACCTCCCGAGCAAAACCATTAACATAAATGCTGCCAGACTTTCAAGAGAGTATACAAATACATATGTAATAATACTGTGCATACTGTGTATTGTGCAACTGTACACTGTACAAATTTTGAAAGAGTCAGTAATACTACCTACATTTGTAGCTAGTTAGGCTGTAGCAGAGATATGCACTCTTCTGAGTGACATTCTGTTTTATATACCTTGGAACCCCTCTGACTTGACTTGCAGATATAACCCAACAGGATGTTCACCACCTCCTGTAGAAATCCTCTGGTCAGTTCCTCGCCACCTGAAGCTGGGAGCAGATCTGTGTGTAACCCATATACACACACAGACACACACACACACACACGCGCACAAATCAAAGGCATGTTTATGTTAGCATTTAGAAAATTATGGGTCAAAGAATTGTACTTATTTTTTTTTGTGCTTGTTTTTCTTTAATGTATTTGACCTTTGCCAAGGAATTCTGTGTTACGGGTAGAAAAAAATAATATTGCTTGTAAATAAATTATACTCGAAAATTGATTTATTAGAGTTGATTAATCAGTTAATTATCCCTTTCCCAAAGAATACAAAACCAAAACACAAATTAAACACGGATTCTGGATTCATCAAAGAAAATAAATGGTCTAGTGCAAATAATTATTGTATAACAACACTTACTGTTCAATTTGAAAGTTTGTTCTGATGTACTGATGTGCTGCTGATATTTGTCTGCATACATGTTGTTACGTAGGGGTGTATTGGGACACAACACATGTAATCATGAAATTAGAATATCCTTGGGAAATGTGCAAAAAGCAACATCTGCAACTTAGCATAGACTTTCCAACACATGCATGAAAGCAATGCGTCACCACATAATGTTTTTTCTACAGTTTAGGTCAGTTTTGCTACATGACTTGAGTTGGGTTATGTTTATAGAATTTTCCCACGCCTGAAGTTATAACAGCACCACTAACCATCAGTAGTTGCAGCCTTAATGTCCACGCAAATGGATTCGTCCACCATCACAGGAAAATAGAATGGGTTCATAGATGTCACACAATGCAGTGACCAAGAAACCTTTGTTTTTTTGACATTTCTGACGTCGAGGGTCTGTTCATTGAGTCTGGTAATAATCACTCTACATGGAGGCATCACTATAAACCACTATGCCCCACTTCACTGTTGGATTGTAAAATAGCTCCGCTAACAAGACAGTTTCCGCAGGTACCATAGGTTGCCATAGCACTCTGCCCCTGCATTTTCATTTGGTGATCTCAAGTGGCTGATTTGATGGCAGTTTTGGAACATTTTTACTTTAGGAGGATGAGCTACTTTTCTATGCCCATGTATCTTTAATGTGGAATAGTGTAGGTTATGACAGTAATAAAAAAATGTAATTCTCCATGACCTTCTTTGCCCAAAACAAATAATGCGCAGTTAGAGTGTTTAGCTGACATGGATAGTAAATTTATATAGAGCTTTATAGGCCTTTTGACCACTAAAAGCAGTTTACAGTTTGTAAGTCACATTCACCCATTCATTCATATGGCGCTGCTATTTACAGAGCTTTTGCTATTACATTCATACACTGCCAGAAGAGCCATCAGTATGGCGTTTATTTAGTTTCACATTTAACAACTGGGCATCAAACTTTGATTGTGGGCGATGCTGCTGTTAAAGATGTGAAAAGCATGTGGGGTAAAGACACCAAAGTACTGTTTTCCCAAAGACGCGGTCTCTGATCTGGCAGAAAGAATCCTGGATATTGTGACTGCACACCCCAAATGTGAAAAATGTAGTACTGCACATTGGGTGAGATGATGTTTTGAAGCAACAGTCTGAAGTGCTCAAAATGGACTTTACTGGCCTGTTAAACAAAGTCAGGACTGACAATGCTGTTTATCAGTGGTCCCCTGCCGCCAGTCAGAGGAGGAGCAATGACATTCAGCAGGAAGCTGAGACTGGGCAGTTGGCTTTTTTCTGTGACTGCAGACATTTCTTTAAGGCAGATGGACTCTGCCTAAACAAGCCAGGTGCTGACTTGTTCAACTTTAATCTATTTTACTTATTGTTTCACTCATCTGTTCTCCCTGCCAAGGACAAGTTTCAAGATGAATAACCACTGGAGAAAGAAATAACACAACATTCCAGGAACCCTCAAGGAGAACCACCCACCCCAGGCAAGCCCTGATAATAGGGTACAGCAGAGCCAAGAGGACGCATCTTCACCCCCCTCCACACCGTACACCAACATTGATCCAGCACTGACTAGTTTAGGGCCAAAATACATTTCTGATCTTCTGCTTTGCTACTAACCATCCAGACCTCTAAGGTTGTCTGGGACAGGTCTGCTCTCTGTCCCCAGAGTCAGAACTAAACATGGAGAGGCAGTGTTCAGTTTCTATGCTCAACAGATCCGGAACAAACTCACAGAAAACTGCAGGACAGCTGCAACTCTCAGTTCTTTTAAATCAAGACTGAAGACTTTTCTGGTTGCTGCTGCCTTTCAGTAAATAAACTATCTATGCATTTCTTTTACTGCACTGTAACTTTTATCACCTGTTTTTATTTTTCCCTTTTTAACTATTGTATTTTCAATACAATTGTATTGTATTTTAATGTGATTTTATGTGTTTCCTCCCAATGCTTTTAATGTTTTATGTAAAGCACATTGAATTGCCTTGTTGTTGAAATGTGCTATACAAATAAACTTGCCTTGCCTTGCCTTGAGGCCTGTGAGGATCCCCCCACTTCATCCCCCCAAACACTATCCAGTTCACCCTCCCTGGTTTTCACCCTTTCTCCCTCTTCCCCCCTCTTGGAGTTCACTGACCAGATGAAAGTACTGGTCACTCCTGGGACCAAATTCACACGCCGCCCTCACTGCCTCCTCTTCCACCACTGGATTTAAGTCCTCATCCAGTTCTGGCGGAATCGTCAAAGCTACTTCAGTTCTATGAGTGAAGCTAAAGTGCATTCAATGATTCCCTCCAATGCAAGAAGATATCTAATGGAAACTTTGCTTCCTTTGAATATGTGGCTCTCAGTTGAATTCCTCCTCCCGAGTTATGTTCCAGGCCACCTCAATAGTGTGCAACCTTTTTGATGACATTCCTGAACTACTGTCTTTGATCTGTAATGACTTACGCTGTGTAGTTATTGTTGGTGATTTTAACATTAATGTTGACAAACCACTGGACAGAGGGACAAAAGAACTGTGTCGTGTCCTTGATAACAATGGGCTGACTCAGCATGTGACGGAGCCCACACACAACAAAGGTCACACTCTGGACTTAATCAAGTCCAAGGGTGTGAACATGTCTGAGGTTACGGTGATTGATGTTGCTCTCTCTGATCATTCTTGTGTTTTCTTTAAGAGTGCTATCTCTGTTCGGACAAATGTCCCCAAAAAAATGAAGATATATCACCGAAAATACCAGTGAAATGTTGATTCAGGCTCTCTCCTCCACAAACACCCTCACTGGGGTGTCAGTAAATGAGCTTGTTGATAACTTCAATGTTAAATTTACAAATGTTATTGATGTCTTTGCACCTGCTAAGGTGATAGTGGTATCTGATAATAACAATCGTTCCAGATCACTTAGCTCTGTGAGCTAAGAGTCTATAAAAGTAGAATAGGAGGCAGAGCTAGATTAGATCCATCACATCCTTTCTAAGTTTCAGCAAATCATCACCACTATCACCACCAGTGTCTGGACTCCATGGCTGGATTTATTTTGCTACTGCTCAGGGCAGCCTTCAATAACCACATCTTATTGAGACTTTGTTTTCACATCCCAGACAGTACACATAACTCTCAACAATGTCAGCCAGCGAGAAGTAGCTGATGGTGTGTGGATAAAAGGAAGGGACAAGATTCAAGTTAAGAAGTTTAATATCAGGTAAGATATGTACCCATCAAGAACTCCAGTACAGAAAAGAGGAGGAACAGAGAAACCAGACCACAGGTTGGCAGGTCTGGAGACGGAGACAGCACACGGTCCAGATTCTCCATCCTGGGAAAGGGAGAAAAGCAAAACATATGGGAACATAACTTTCAGAAACAAACTCTGGTCACCACCATCACTTTATTGTCGTTTTTAACTATATATTTCAACCAGATTAAGGTGTTTAGTCGTCGGACATCTGGATATTAAGGTAGGCTAATTAGAGAAAAGTAAAGTAAACAGATTGGCTCTGACCCCTACTACCCCGGACATCCTGCCGAAAAACATCAGCAGATGGTTTTTAATGTCAAACTACTTGATTTAGTGTATTTACTGGGGTCCATTTGTTTTGGAGAGGATGAGACATCTGTGGATAATTCGGCTCCCTATAGAAATCTCAAACAAATCCTATTCTTAAAAATAATATGAGCATTAACTGAGCTAACGTTAGTGGCGAGCAATTTGAAACTGCTTCATTATCTGTAACCGCCTTCTCTGTTTGTTTAGGAGAGGAGGCCTTTGCAGATAATACGGCTGCTAGTAAAAAAGTTCCTTAAGACTGAAGGAATCCTGAGCTGAACGGTTAACATTATCCTTAACTATTTGCAGCAGTCCTGCCTGCCTAAATAACAGAGCTGACACTAAACATAGGTTGTATTGAGTGAATTCAAACTCTATTCAGTAAACATTTCTATTGGGCAAAGGTAAATTCTCATATTATCATGATATGTTCAAATGTAATCTTACATTTTTTGTAATTAAGTTTTTGTGTAAGCAACTTGAATAAATACAATTGCTTGAGAAAACATAAAACAGATAGAGAGGGAATTAAAGGGGAAGTAAAGCGATGCTAAAGCAAAACATGTTATACACCAATATTTCATCACGGGCCGCTAGCTGTCAGTTCTGCGTCCGTGACGAAAAAGAAATCTGGGTTTTTGACTCAGCCCAGCCTCTGTAAATCGAAAACAAAACAAATGGTGCAGGCTGCACCAACAACACTGCAAGGGCAGTTTGTAAAAATCACTCGTCGACACCTTAAGAGACTGGCGAGTGGGCACTGCAACGCTGCGGTTTTGGCCTGGTGGTTTGCACGTCAGTCTCCCATACCCGAGGTCCCGGGTTCACATACCCGGGACACACACCTTTCTGGCAGGACAGGATGGTCGCAGGAGAGAGCACAAGGTCCAAGGAGGGTGGAGGTGGATGCAGCCTGAATGAATCATTGACAGAATTTAAGTATTTGTCATACCTCACAGATTAACATGTAATGAAATAAAATAAAAATATGTTAAGTTAACTGGTCAAAATAGTTAATTTTGTTACTTAATGAAGTAGCTAACATTAGCTAAACTAGCTAGCTAGCTAGCTAAGTAGGGTAAACAATGAGCCAGCGTGGGCTCTTCACCTGTGCCAATGTATAAGGCATACCCGATCGTGCCTTAAATGTAATATAATTAACAACATAGCTCTTTGGGAAGTTAACTTCAAATGACAGCTTACCTGAAAAACAGTCATGACATGGCGAGTGGGCATCTCTCCTTCTCGACCGCTGGGAGCAACTGACATCGCTCATTAACGCTGTTGTTGTGAAGGTGTTCGGCAGTGCGCTGACCCAAAGCTGACCTAACTGAGACTTTTGATATAGGGCAATGGATGAGAAGAAACTCGCCTCTATGGCCCCTGCTTGTCAGACATTATTAATAGGAAGCCGACTTTACAACCTGAGGCCGTTGTTGGTGACGTTGGATATCGGGGATATCATTTGTTAGATAACAGTCTAGATAACAAATAATTATTCTTCATTTACTTGTCGCTGCTGATTAAACTACTTTCATACGCTAGTAGCTTGTTGTTTGGGCTAGTATGATCAATTACTCTGATTAGTTTCTCAATTAATTGATTAGTTTTTAGCCTATCACATTTTTCCAGCTAAAGTGATGTCTTTCAGTCAGACCTAGGATGTCGATCCATCCATCCATCATCTGTACCACTTTATCCTTTAAGGGGGGGCTGGAGCCACATTGGGAGACAGGCAGGTTACAACCTGGACAGGTCGCCAGCCCATCAAAGGGCCCAAAGATGTACAGTAAAAAAAATGGATATAAAACAACGAAAATAACATTAGATGTGAAGGAATGAGCACAACTGATATTTTATTCAAACTAAAATAGTTGCAAATTATTAATTTTTTCTTTCAATTATTTCAGCTCTATCTGTATCATCAGAAAACTACAATCTCTTGTCATAAATTTTGTGCAACATTGTGCAAAATTATTCAAACTTGGTCACTTCTCATCTATCTATCTATCTATCTATCTATCTATCTATCTATCTATCTATCTATACTGCACCACTCTATCTCTGTACCATGGGCAAATCAAGGTCATTAGTGGTTAGGAAATTAATCACTTCACCATTTTGCATATTATGCAAACTAGTAACTATGTGTCATGCCAGATTTCAAATGTGCCCGTCAGTGTATTTACAAACTCACAACACAACATTATTTGATGTCGCTATGTAAGTAAGTAAAGTATATGAAGTATAGCACTGTTCGCAGAGCTAAGTCACGCAGTGCTCTACAGAAGTCAAATTATTACATAACACCATGAAACCCAAAACAGCAAAGCACCCTGTGGGAAACACACTGCTTCTTATGTAATTTGGCATTGAAGATGCTGCAAGGTGTTTAACTGCCCTTTGCAGAATAACATTTAACTGAAATTTAAAATTGTCATATGCAACCCTGAGTCATACAGAAACTGTAAAAATGCTTTTATTATCAAATGAGTCTCATTTTGACAAAAGAAAGATTTTATCCAAAAGGATGTTACTCCTACAGTAGATATGACAATATCTCAAGATTCCCCTAGACCAGCGATCACCAACTGGTGGCCCGTGGGCAAGGTCTGGCTTGCAAGAGCCAAATGCCTGGCCTGTGACCACCCACTAACGCATACATCATAACACGTCAATAAAGTGTGCGCTGCTGTACTTCTTAATCCCACACCATTTGATCCCCGCCGTCAGAAGACGTGCACGCTCTCTATGGTCCTCCGCTATGTACAACTGCCTGCATCATGACATGGTAATTCTCAGAAAATCAAAAACTGTTGTAGTATGTAACTGGTGTTATATTGTGGTATTTAACCTCATATTTTAAAAGTGACAAACTGTGCCGATAGCTGTATATGTAGAAAAGTTGACAGTTACTGTATCTTTGCTCCTTAGTCATATCCTGCCACTCGTTGTTATGCTGTTGTCATTTTTTTAAATATTAGAGGAACAGTAAATGAAAATGTTTATAACCCCGAACATTTGGGCTCTTGGCTTGGCATGCTTGATCAAATTTGGCCCTCGGAGAAAACTAGTGGGGGAACCCTGCCCTAGACATTGTTTTGAATAGAGGTCCGCAGTTCTCATCACAGGTTTGGAAGCCTTTTGCCATGCTCTGGGGGCCTCAGCCAGCCTGTCCTCCGGTTACCACCCCAAGACCAATGGTCAGACAGAAAGACCCAACCAGGACCTTGAGTCTGCTCTACGCTGTGTAGCGGCTCACCACCCCACCACCTGGAGCAAAAATCTCCCCTGGGTGGAGTATGCACACAACTCTCTGACCAGCTCTGCAAAACACTGCGCACACAAGAGGCAATTTAGGGTTAAATGTTTTGCCCAAGGATACGTCAGCCTGCTAACTGGGGGAATGGAACACAATTTTGAACTATTCAATGCAGACAACAAGCAACACGCCAATTAATGCATGATGTGTGGAGGAACCGCAATACTCTAGAAAAATACTTTACCCACTATTTAGCCACTCATCAGGTGCACACCTTGGCCAGGGACCCAGACTAATTCTGGGAGCTCATTTCATTTGCTCTGCCACACTCGGTCTGGCTCCCATCCATTGGGAAGTGATTTCCTCCGGGAAGTTTTGCTGGTCCAATCGCAACCGATTATCTGATAATGGCCGGGGCTTGTACCGTGACGTGGAGAGAAGCGACTTTTGTAAACAACCAAGGCTGCCGCTAATGAACAAGAATTTAAAATAGAGAGACCCGATATTTTCAAATTCCTCCCACAATAATGACAACACTCGTTTACAGACACTGTGGAATCATCATCACAGGCATCTCCTCTCTGCACACATTTGAGTATTAGTCCGGCTACGCCAGGCTACTATTTCCTAATGAACACTACAGAAAAACTGTAACATAATATTGTACACTGCACATTATTGTATGTTGTATTGTTGTTGTAAATAGTGTTTATTTGTGCTATATTTTTTGGCTTAGTATTTCTATCTTATATTATTTACCTCAGATTCTGTTTCTTTTTCATTTTATTTTATCATCACACTTTCCCCTGTGCTGCTATACTTTGTGCTGCTGGATCAATGAAGGTTCCTCTTATATTTATTTTATCTTATCTTGTATGATCTATCTGTAACTTGACTGAAGGGTTAAGATTAACTTTGTTCTGAAACTCACGGCCAAAAACAAACATGCTGTGATATGTTTGCTTGCCTTTTTTAGCAAACTGAAATGATGTAAAAAGGCACAGGTTCATATTTATTGCTGTATTTTGTCCTTTATTGTGTAATGATTGAGATGTTTGAGTGAAATATTTACAATGTGCCCCTATTTCAGCCTGTGTGATAATAGTATGGAAAACTCTCACTCACACAGCCAAAAACGAACACCAGTGACACAAGCCTCAAATGCTGACTGACTGTCAGGAGGATGACAACTGGACAAACAGAGCTCTCACCTTTGCTGCAGATACTGCTGAAGTCAACAGGTACGTGTCGTCTGACCTCTGCTGAGTCATCCCGCTGTTTGTCTTTTCCAGCTGATTTATCAGTGATTCTGTCTGAAAGTTTAAAACATGCAGTAAGCATAGGAGTTATTGGTTAGTCCAGTCAGTACTTACAACAAGTGATATGATGAAAAAGTGTCCAACTCTCTGACGATGTGAATATTACAGCAAGTTATTACTGTGTCATAGACATCCAAGGGTGTCCTGTCAAGGATTTTAATATTATCTCTGTTACTCCTTGTGGAGGAAACCCAACTTGTGTGAATTGTGACTCAATTATTCCAAACTCGTTGGGAGACCTTTGGTTGGGGGCAAAGACCCAAACCAAAATTGTCTGCACAAGAGTTGTCCTGACATGCCACTCACACAGTGATCGCCAACAGCTACAGTGTACATGCTCACTTCAGATATTTTGGCTGCAGGTGTTCATCCTGTTTGCATTCAAATGAGGACACGGGCATTGCAGATTCACAGTTTTATCACAGGTAGTCAGCACATAGACCATCCTCCTTCTCTTTCATATTGATAAAATTCAGGAGGACTATACAGCCTGACTCAGAGACACTGATAAAAGTTCAAGACAGTTCACCTTAATTAAGGCCTAAGAGGCAGACAAGGGCAAAAAGTGTCATGCTGCCGCATACATGGAAAGTAAGAGCTGAGGAGGAATAGTCAATAGGTTAAGAGGGGGAAAGTCAGGTGACTGGAATTGGGAAAGTTGTGGTTAATGCAGGACAGGAGTTAGAGCGTTCACTGATATGGAAAAGGTAGGCAGAGAATAAATAACTGAGCTGTGACTAAAAAATCTAATATTTCCTAAACGATTTGACAGCTTGCCTGCCAACCCAAGAATTTATGTTCTAGCCTTTTTTTATAGCCTTTTGTTAGTGCTGCAACTTAGATGATGATCAATTAATCTGATGATAAGTTTCTCAATTGATTAATTATTTTTTTACCCATCACATTTTTCCAGTTTATAGGGACGTCTTCAAATTTCAATCAACCCAAAGATGTTCAGTACAATACACATAGAACCAAAGCAAGCACATCTCATATTTCTATTGATGAGAATTATTATTATTATAGAAAAATCTCGACCTTACTATGTAAAGTGCCTTGTGATAATGTATGTTGTGATTTAGCACTATACAAATAAAATTGAATTTAAGTGAATCACTGGCAATACTCCAATTACAATCCATGCTATTACTGTGACTTTATTGTTCTTGAAAATATTGTTCTGTTGAAAGTAAATCAGTCAATTTGTATGATTATAGCATAACTTGCAGTTTTTGAAAAGAAGACAATATTTTGTGCAGATTAGCTCTATTATTAGTGTATTTATAGAATTTTGAGGGAACAGAAAAAATAGATATTTATGAAAAGTTATACAAGTTCAACAAGGGGAGGTAGGGAGGAGCTGAGGAGTTATGGTGAAGGAGATGCATGAGGGAGACAAATAAGAGCATATGGGAGAGTCTGAGGAGTCAGGAGCATTGTTCAACATATTTGAATTGCATTGAACAGTATTAGAATTTGTTAAAATATGTGAATATGTTTAACAATCATAAAAATACATATTGCGTACAGAAATACAATTATATACATTGATTTGTTAAATTAACATTTCTTCAGTCGACATCTGAGTGGACATGTGAAGAAGTCCTTGAAAAATGCATGTATAAAATAATGTACTTCAAAAAAATGTAGAAGAATGAAAACACTTATGGAAAAAATACAGACTGAGGTTGTCGCAATTCTTGCATTAAAGGGTTGAACTCAGTTATATCTATCTATCTATCTATCTATCTATCCACATCTATTTGTGAATTACTCCATCTTTATCAAGTTCATTAGTGGTTAAGAAATCAATCTCTTAAAAATGTTGCATATTATTCAAACTAGTTACTATGTTTTGTGCCTGTCAGTGTATGGGATCAATTTACAAATCTGCAATGCAACATTCTGTTATGTCCCAAAGTAAGTAAGTGAAGTTTATTTTGTATAGCACCTTTCACGGAGCAGTCACAAAGTGTCTATGGCAGTAAAATTATTATATTACTCAAATACACATAGAGTGTGTAAAATTGCAAACACTAGATGCACAAGGTGAGACAAGGGCCGTTTTGAATCAATAGGTCTTCAGCTCACATTTAAAGATGTCAACAGAATCAACAGAAGGTATGTCTATACTAAAGACATACATTCTGTGGTATATGTGCTATACTATCAGAAGAGCATCAGTGTCAGAGCCACAACTTCAAAGGCACATTATTTTCTCTGAATTGCTCTCCTCCTGTGCTGCCTCGCACATACAAGCCCCTACGCTGTTGTTGAACGTAAGGGGGTTGGTCTTGAGTGGGAGGGCGCTTTGGACCTGAAGACAGAAAACATCTACGGTCTGGACTCTGGATGCCGTCAGAAAAGACCAACACTGTCCAAACAACAAAGTAACATTTGTTGCAACAATGTCAGTTCAAATCTGACTGGACTTATCAGTTTTGTTTTATTATACCAGACCTGCCAATGGTAAATCAAGGTGCTTGATATGCAGAGCAGCTGTCTGCAAAGTGGATAATATAATGAACAAATGTAAAATAAGAAACAGCAACGGTTTCAAAAGTGACTTTAAAAATGTTTTTGGTTTGAGTCAGGTATATTAAGGTGTGTAGGTGCCTGTTAAAACATGTTGGCCCTTGGTTTGGCATGCCTGACATAATTTGGCCCTCGGTGAAAATTGTGAAAATTGATTGGGGAACCCTGCTCTAGTGCATGCTTCTCTTGCTCGAGCTTCTCTCTCGTTCCCAGAAAAGACCATCCCCCTCCGCGACACTTTTTTGGAACCAGCCGGATTCCAGCCCAGCCTCCCACCGACACCAGAGCCCCATGCCTCGCCTCTGCTCCAACGTCTGTGCTCTGCCTCACCTGTTGGAGATTCTCATGCGCATTCCACTTGTTAAATAAATTCAATTTCACTGACCTATGAGTCCCAGGTCTGCATTCGAGTCCTAAAGAAACTATAAAAAAAATAAAAATAAATATATATATTATTTTTTTCATCCCTCAATCCGTGTCTACATTGCCTGGTCCGCAACACACAGCCAGACTTAACAAAAGAAACAAGATGCTTATGGTTTGCCTGATACTAACTGATTTTAAGGCTACCAACTAACTGGGGGGATCATGACACTCATGGCCTCTTAGCCATGTACTTTATTGGTTGGGTTGGTTAGGTTTAGGTGTGAAAAGGGATGATTGGTTAGGGTTATGGTAAGCCCGTAACAGGCAGGACATCTGCAAATCTCTGTTCTGTTGTTTTGAAATGTAGGCATCTTGTGATGTGCTGCTATGCTGCGACGTAGTTTAATCTCTGCTGACTTTAAGACTTCTTTCTATTTGTGCTTTTTTACATTGATAAAATGGAAGTAAAAGAATAATTAGCACGGTTGTCACAACTTCGCCTGTGAATAAGCCCAATGCTGGATGTTGACATGTTTTTACACTTTAGTTGGAATCCACTTTTGGTAAATTCTGTTGATTGGACATGATTTGGATTTCATGAGGTCTCACGGCTGGCAATGTTTATGATAGCAAAAACCAAGAGGTGACAGGATCTGTCTGCAGAGCTCAGAGAGGTGCATATCTGGGGGTGCCTGCATCGAGCCACAGCCATCCACCCACTCAAACTAAGAGATTAAAAGAAAAAAATTAGAAACTGAGCAAGAACCGGATAGTCACAATACACTGCTCCTTGGCTGCCAGCTTCCCAGTAGTGAAGCATGATGGTGGCAGCATCACACTGTGGGATTTTTTTTAGTGGTAGGGATAGAAAGAGGATTGAGGGAAACGCTCGACAGAGCAAAGTACAGGGAAGATGAAAACCTGAACCAGCGTGACCAGGACCTCAGACTGGGCAAAAGGTTCCCTCTCTAACAGTACAATAACCCGAAGTCAGGGCCGGTGCAAGGGGGTAGCATGGCGTTGCTATAGCAACACCACGATTTGACCTAGCAACTGCCAAGCAGCACCAAAGATGTTGTAATGAAAACTGAAAAAACATCTATGACATAAAACACAAGTCATATAGCAACTACAAAGTAACAGCTGTGAAAAACTCCTGGCGCCACCCATGCCCTGAGCACACAGCCGAGACAACACAGGAGTGGCTTAGGAACAACATTGTGTGGCCCAGCCACAGCCCGAAGTTATGGAATTGATTTCCTGTCTTTATTCAAGACAAAGGTTTTTGAGGACATTATTTCTTCATTTGATATGAAGTGCTATGCCTCGCTCAAATACTCAACATAGGCCCGCCCTGCAAGTGCACAAAGCATCCTGAGGGGGACTCAAACTGAAGCATAGAACATATGTGCAGCAACATTATATGCGAGAGCAGAAAAACAGTTGTGAGGTGACCATGCTATTGCTCATTTTTATGCCTTTATGCATTTATTGCCTTTTTGTGATGTTGTAATGTGTTTTAATCTTGTTTGTTTTATTTATGTTCTGTTGCTTTTATTCTTTATTTTATTTTATTCTATTTAATTGTGTGTATTTATTTGATTTTATGCAATGTTTCCTATTATATGTTGATGTGTTTTATTAGTGTAAATACATTTTGAGACTGTTCTTTATATAACTGCCTTGTCTGTCAAAGCACTTTGTAAACCCTGTTTTTAAAAGGTGCTGAAAGTGTTATTATTATTATTATAAATGCAAAATGCCAAGATAAATGTAAACGTCTGTGTGGCGTGTTGTAGAAACCAGTAATAACTTATAAGAAAATAAAACATCCAAAAAATATACCAAAGATAAAATACAAAATATACAAAATCACACATACAGTTTATATATTAGAGTTAAAGAAACAGTATCACCGGCTTACTGCTTGATTTGAAGCCCTGTTGAGGTTACAATAAACACGCCGAACAAATAGAGTCAGTGGTGTATAAGTGGTCCACAACCTGACAGTTGACTTGTCCCGCACTAAAATAATACAGCTATTTAAAGTAACCCAGAAGTTACATTCCCTTGAAAGTAATTATCTTTTATGCAATAATTGGTAAAGTCACATAATTACATTTGACTTTTAACGGTTATGTGTCCTGTATTTATTTATGTGTTTTGCAGATTGGTCATATATCTAGTTAATTGACATTTGCATGATATAACATAGACAGTCTCATCAAATGACACTTACCTGGCAGCTGTAAGAAATCCATCTCCATAAAATCAATGTCAGTTCTTCAAAGATGCTCCAGTTTAGCCCAACTGTAACCGTTCCTCAGATGAGATTTCCCATGCAACAAATTTCACAGAATTCTCTATGTGGATAAAACCCCGACGGCTCAGAAGCTCCTGACGAATCTGTTGGTAACCTGACGCACACTGTAGGTCTGATGGCAGACTGCTGAAATTAAAGAGCATCAGGTAGTGGGAGGTGTGGTAGGCAGCCAGCTGCTGTTTTGCCATCACTGAAGAGAAGCCGGCACGAGTATACAGTCGATGGCTCTGAGTTATAAGGCCTCTTGGTGTAGAAAGAGCAAACAAGCAATCTGCACATATAGGGACAGTGACACCTAGTGCTCGCAGGATTGAGTGAATTTAACACACACACACACACACACACACACACACACACCTATACGATATATTATAAAACAACCCACCATGCCTCACACTTATATACAAAAATGAAGGTCAGACCACAAATAGCTGTGGTTTGAACAACCTGTTTTCTTATTACATATTATCATTTACATACTGAATGTCCACAAAAGCATTGTTAAGTCGTTACAGAAGCAGATCCTAACAAATAAATTCCGACACGATGAACACTGGGCAGAATAGAAAGAGTCTACGTCTTCGGTAGTCAGTTGAAGTTAGTTTTGAGAAGAAAAAAATCCTCCTATTACTAAAAATAAAGAACAGGTTTGTGTTCTCTCCAGAAAACCATTTCACAAGATTCTGACTGCAAACTCGGGTTCTTATCGTCATCTGTTATCTGCTCATCGAGGTCCATGATGACTCATGGACATGCTTTTGTCGTTTTTTGTTTTTTTTACATGCCCTTGTCTGGAGGTTGCTGGCCGAGGCGTTCATGTTCATTCATGTTCCGCGGTATGAATGCAGATGGTCAGTGTGTTGACTCCGTCCAGCAGGGACATTAGGTCCTTCGGAGTACTACTTCTCTCACCGCTGACCTTAACTGTGTCAATGTATTCTCTCATGCCTCTTGACTCACAAGCTGGAAGAAATTCAGAGCTCCTGCACTTCTGCTTTGGCATACCTCAGCCCACACCTGAGGATGCAGCGATGGATTTCAGTTCATTTCTAAAGCAATGCACGTTTTGTAAAAATCGGCAATTTGCCCTGGTAAGAAGAGACCCAGCTTCGTAGGACGGTAAAACCCAGGGTTAAACCTGAAGTTACCTCGTTTACCTAAATCCTGCCTCAGGCCCCAGGTATCCAGCCACTGACAGAATCAAGGGGTGAAAACAGCAACAATATCATGTCCCGAGGCCTAATCTGATTTAACTCAAGGTTAACGAAGTAACTCGGGGTTGACAAACAAACCCCGGCTGTCTGAATTTGAGTTAAACTGTATTTCGAAGGGGCTTATGTTGTTAAGTTATGATGACGAGTATGTGGGCATGGTTAAAGGTGGGCGTGTTCGGCAGTGCAAGCCTGTGCAGCCTATTTCTCAGAGGAAGATCACACATTGATTAGGAGGAGACAAGAGTTTAAATGAACTGTGACAAATGGCACAGGCACATAGCACAAATGACAGTAAGGCTGGCCTGGTTCATATTGATGGCTGGACTTTGTTGATCACTGTGTAACTATTGGTTGAAAGAACATATTCACTTGATAACAAGCTGTGTTGTTAGAGGGAAATATTTGCTTTCGCTGCATGTGTTGAATATTTTGTGAGCCATATTGGACAGTGTGCTTCTGTCTCAGCCTGTGTTAACTGTTTTTGTGATGTGGACCAAAAGGTTTAAGCAACCAAGAAAACCTATAATAGTTCTCATTACTAGTACTGACTGCAGATGTGGTATGTAGTCTACATTTATAAAAGCCGATTGATGTGTTAAAAGAAGCTGAAATCTGCTAAACTGGAGGAGACTCCTGCAAAATGTTCACAGGCATAGTAAATAATAAATGAAGGCTCATTATGGAGGAGGTTGAGGGGGCAATCAGTTCTGACCCTCGAGGCACCTCAGTGTTCACCTTTTATTTAGAGGGTAATATATAAATTGTTTTGATGGTTTCAAATAATTTGATGTCGTTCACATATCTTATGTACAGCTCAGGGGAAACTCTTGAACCTTTTTTAACCAATCCGTTTCCATGTCCTAAATATTAAAATACATAGAATATAACAAAATAATCATGTCAGTTTAAATAAGATATGATCAAATACCTGAACATTCAAGCTATGAAATAATGTCTGATTCAAATAATCCCTCTCTTATAGGGGCTTTAATGGGGATACGTGCAAAATACATAACACAAACAGCCGCATAATAATCAACAGCATAAATCATTACCGGGAATCTGCTACTATGCATATTAAAAATAGGCTTGACCTTTTTTTTATACTGCAAATCCTGCGATCGCATAAAAAGCATTATTGAATCTGAGAACATGTACTGTATGTTTACAGGAAACATGACTAACACATCCAGCCTGCGAATTGCATATCATACAGTATTATTGATCAGATGATCAGTATCACCGATTGAATATATAAAAGTGTCCAGTGGCAAATAGCACAAAGCAGGACACAGTTAGGGCATCACTCCGGTGAGTGGCATTGGAGATCACTGGAACTAGAAGTTATCAAAAATAATAAATACATCTTCCTCACCTCTTTCATTCCTTACGCAAACACCAATAGGGTTATTGTGTGTGTGGTAGGAACAAGGGGAGGGAAACAGTCGACAACGCAATTTACCAAAGCTCTTTAATGTAAATGAATAAAGAACTAATAACAAAGACCAATCAATATCAAAAGAAGGTAACCAAATAATGAAAAGGGAAAAGAAATATAACAGAACATAAAATTACTTATTTATTTATTACCAAATTATTAAAATGCATTCAAATGTTTTCATATATTTATTTTATTTGTACATGGCCATTGCATTTTGTACAGTGGCCCTTCAATTTGCCGAAGATGCCAGATGCCAGGTCATTTTGCTCAGGACTGAGGGGCAAAATGGGCTCCCCCTCGCGCTCATGTTAATTCTGTCACTGGCTTGACCTCCCATGTTATCAAGCCTTCCCACTCCCCTCACCAGTTGGAAAACTCAAGCCCATTGAGCTGCCGAGCCACCGTTAAGATGGGGAGTCCATAAGCTCACAGTGTGATTGCTGGTTTGATTTCATCTTCCAAACATTAATGTCTTGTTCAGTGGAGTCACTGTCTCATGTTTAGTGGAGACTGGGTGCACAGTGTCCACCAATACTGAGAGCTTCTTTCTTGAGCAGATTGCCCTTTGGGGTCATGATTTCTGTCCGTGTCACAGGCACCGAATCCAGCCGTGGGAGCCCTACAGAAGTGTCACCAGTGCACTGTAAGTAAACTTAGTTTATAATGTTATTCCATGCACGTTAGCTGAGAATGAAGTCAAAAAACAATTTCGAATGCTCACATGCCCACTGCGCCCCCATGTTGGGGGTGTAATCTAAACATAAAATAACTGATTGGTTCAGGTCACGTTTTGTGTCGTCATTTCACATTAAATTTCCTCCAGTACTTCAACAACTGGGAATCACAATGTGAGCTGTGGGGGCTGAGTGTGGATGTGTTATAAGACATCCATGGGGCTGAGTTGCTCTCCTCCCAGTCCCAGCCCTGTAAAATTACATCTGTGGAAGTAGAATCGCTCTGAACTGCAATTCAATCCGAATCCGAATGGGGGCAACAACGTGCCGCGACACATCCACTCTGCCGGGAAACACTGACGAAGAAGAAGAAAGAGGAAGAAGCTGGTGCTGGGCGGAACTCGAAGGAGGAAGTGGAACCACAACAACACGACTCCGTTCCAAATATTAATGTTATATTCGTACACATGAATTCCACCCTCACCATGTTTATTCCTTAAATTCCCAAGGTAGGAACCTTTATTGGGTTGGCATGTAGAGTTTGTTTCACATGCGGTAAGATAGTGTCAGCCTCTTCCCGTTTGTTGTTAGCTTAGCTTCTGCTATCTAATGTGTTGATCTGAAAGATTGAAGTTTAACTGGACACTTTGTAGGTCACAGTAAATGGTCTATCCAGCCGATGTGCACTGGCTGTTTAATTTATCCAACCCGCTTTGTCACTGGATGTTATTGCCTTGTACTGTTCGAACATTACCTGATGATCCACTGAAACCAGTGAGGCCGTTTAACGACGTGACCAGCTGATCATCTCTAGGAAGAAATAAGAAAGGTTGTGTCACAGCTGTCCCTTCGTGCTTTCTGTCCAGTTTGTGCCGAGCCTTAAACCCCACGTTGTAGATGCGTCAGGCAGACTTGTCTGTTTTCTTCTTCTTCTCTCTCTTAAGGTTCAGGAGCATTTGCATGAAAGCCTTCAGACACGACTGGGAACTGCCTGGTAACTGGAAACACTATGGAGGAGACGAGTCGCGAGGCGGTCGCCACGGCGGTGCAGCGCGTCGCAGGAATGCTGCAGAGATCTGATCAGCTAGACAAAGTGGAACAGTACAGGAGAAGGGAGGCTCGCAAAAAGGCCTCAGTGGAAGCCAGGCTGAAGGTGATTAAAACACAGTGTAGTGTCGTTCAGGACTCCCTGGCGGCATTCACTCACTAACTCACCAGAAACTGATGGGGTTTTTTTTAACTAAAATGTCAGATAATTCATGAAAAGTCTCTTCAAATGACAACTATCTTAAGCCCAAATTTAGCTTAAAATTATTTATTTTTTTAATGGAGAAAGCAGGAATTCCTCACCATTAATTAAGCTGGGGTCAGGGAATTGTTGGCATTTTTGCTTGACAAATAATCAGTAATGACAGTTTAAATTTAAATGTGAGAAATGGTTTATGTGAAGAAGCATTAAAGGAATTTGACTGTCAAAATATAAATGAAGCTTGCATGTCAAAGTAACACAACAATCAATTAACTTAAGCTTCATAGGAGTTCTTGTTTTTACTGGAACAAAGGTATTTTCCCTTCCTGCTCAGTGTGCGTTTCCACAGCTGGTCTCCTGACCCTTTAAGCGTCTGTCAATGTTTAATGTATGTGCTGTATCAGCCATTACAAGTGAATATTTAGTCCTCAAAGTTGATGTGTTGGACGCAGGCAAAATGGGCAAGTGCAAGTATCTGAACAACTTTGAAGGCCAAATTGTGATGCAGAAGTGGCCTAGTGGTTTGCGCGTCGGTCTCCCATACCGAAAGGTCCTGGGTTTGGGGCCTGGCCAGAGCAGTAAAATTACAACAAAAACAAAGAGAGACAACTCTCTCCAAAATCGCTTACTGCCCCTTTAATGCTAGTTCTAACAGAAAGGTGTCAGAACACACAGAAGACCAGTCAGAGTACCCTATCCACTGTCGAAAGCGCCTACAATGGGCACATGAGAACCCGATGAATCAGATTTTCTGTCATGTGGGCGGCGAAGTGGTTGTGTGTCGCTACTCGCGAACAAATATTCGGGTCCTGCCATTCATGTAGATGATACTTTGACACTCACCACCTATTTAAACATTGTTGCAGTCCAACTACACCCCCTCATGAAAATGGTATTCCCTAATGGCAGTGGCCTCTCTCAGCAGGAAAACGTGCCCTGCCACACTGCGAACATGGTTCAGGAATGGTTTGATTTTGTGTAACACAACATTAGTTCAAAGTGTTGAGTTGGCCCTCAAAATTCCGCAGATCTCCATCCAATCAAGGATCTGTGGGATGTGCTTGACAAACAAGTCAGATCCATGGAGGTCTCACCTCGCAAAATACAGGACTCAAAGGATCTGCTACTAATGTCTTGTTGCCAGATAGTACAGCATCACCTTCAGAGGTCTTGTAGAGTCCCTGTCTTGACAAGTCAGAGCTGTTTTGGATGCAAAAGAGGACCTACACAATATTAGGCAGGTGGTCATAATGTTATGGCTGATCGGTCTATATATACACATGTAAATGGTCATGAAAGTATTTTTTTTTTCAATCCGATCTGTTTCTCATTTTGATATCACACTGTAGTAGTCCTCCCGTTAGATGGGAAATACTATATTCAAATAATTATTTAACTATCTGTTATTGTTTGAGTTGTTCTGTATGTTAATATGCCACATAGTGAAAAAGATTGAGCATTCTGCATGTGTCATATTGTTAGTAAATGACACGAAGAAACTACATTAATAGAAATGTTAAGTTCAGTAATTAACAATGATGCCCGTCTCTTGATGACCCCTAACGTTCTGCAGGCAGCAATCCAGTCCCAGCTGGACGGCGTTCGCACTGGCCTGACCCAGCTGCACAGTGCCCTGCTGGATGTCAAAGACATCCAGAGCTCATTGGCTGATGTGAGTAAAGATTGGCGGCAGAGCATCAACACCATTGAGAATCTGAAAGATGTCAAGGATGCCGTTGTTCAACACAGTCAGCTGGCCTCCGCTGTGGAAAACCTTAAAAACATTTTCTCTGGTAAGTTCAGTTCAAGCCCACATAAAATGCTCCCCATCACAGATAATATTAGTATTTGACAATATTAAATCTAGGCTAACTGTAATCCAACCTATCCTTCAACCAATCCCAAAAAATCTGTGCGTTATTTCTAGATGAACACAATCACCCACAGTACACTAAATACACTCTACCTGGTTGGCTTATTAATCCAAATCAGTTATTAAACAGATTATTTGACCAAACATACTGAAATATGCCAGTTCTTATATGTTCTCACTCAAAGCATCAAGAGTTAAATTGACAGTGTTGTTGAGCTGTGATACGAAAACTTGTATTTGCATAGTTTACGCTCAACCTTTTACCCTGCGTGTTCCTGGGAGCAGTGTATTGTTTATGAGCATGCAAGTATAAAATAAACTTTGTAGGAATATTACATGGGCAGGTATCTCTAGATTATTACCTTGTGGAGCTGATTGTTTCAGAGGTCAAGGCCAACAAATATGTGGCCCGAAAAACTTTCCACGATGTCTCCACAAATAAGAGACTATCTGAAGCTTATGTTGATCAGAAAATGACTCGCCATTGTATGATGTCATACGATAATTGACTTCATGAACTAGTCACATGAAGTCAGAAAATGATGCGTAGTTAAAAAAATTATTTCGAAGATCGAAAAATTATTTATAATCATATCTACCATATGATTATAAATAATGTTTCGATCTTCGAAATAATGATATCATCATGAGGTCAATATGAAGTCAGAAAATGATTGTGCGTTAACTTTGAAACCAATAAGACGGAACCTAGTGCTTATTTAGATCAACCAATCATTCTTCAGCATTTGATAAAAAATGATGTAATGATGATGATGATATTAGGTAATCACATTATTACAAATTCCAAAAAAGACTCATTCATTCTCTCCGTCACAAGTACACAGGAAATCTTTCCTCACACAACCCATACGACTTTATAACACCTCACCTGTCTGACAGAGACTCTGACACATTTGCACCTTCAGGTTACCATCTTCTTCACATTACTGGTAACTGTTTGCACATACTGCACTATTTCCCACTATTACTTTTTCATGTAAATTCTTTAAATTTTACACCCTATTCTATTCTATATTTTGTAAGGTGCGTTGGGCTGCGGTAACATGGGAATTTCCCAGCTTAGGATCAATAAAGTAACTTCCTACCTACCCTACCTCCACCTACCTATCTAGACTCCGTCTCATCATGGGAAGAAAACGTTCTTGTCTTGACCCTGTTACAGATGAATTTCTCTCCTCCTTTGTCTAACTCTTAGTACACTGTGTGTGTGTGTGTGTGTGTGTGTGTGTGTGTGTGTGTGTGTGTGTGTGTGTGTGTGTGTGTGTGTGTGTGTGTGTGTGTGTGTGTGTGTGTGTGTGTGTGTGTGTGTGTGTGTGTGTGTGTGTGTGTGTGTGTGTGTGTCACTTTACTGTGTGTACAGTACCTGAGATTGTAGCGGAGACGCAGCAGCTGATAGAGCAAGCAGACCTGCTTCAGGCCCACAGGAAGCTGATAGAGCTGGAGTGTTCACGGGATGACCTCATGTATGAACAGTACCGCATGGACAGCAGGAACACCAGTGACATGAACCTCATTTCCATCTACTTTGAAGATGTAAGTATTAGAGTGTTGTACTTTCGTCTTTGAAGGGACCATTTTGACTATATACCTCACAGAGTGAGGACATTTTGGGAAAGCAAAGACCTTTTGGATAGGCCTCACTTTTTCAGAGGGTTGTTTTTGGGTCAATACTTGCTTTTCGGATTAGTTTAGCTTTGGGATGGTTAAGGGGGTTTTGGGGTTAGGGTTAGAAATTATTCTGCCGATGAGTTTCCATACTAAAACTGAATAACAAGATTGTGTGTTGTGTCTTGTAGTAAATCTTTATCAGATGTCTTTGTTGCCGGAGGACTTTGTAGTGAACAGTATATTCATGCTGCAGGAAACATCAAATATGACTGAAAGGAGTTAAAATCAATCTTCCCATTTGAAAGTATATGAATATGCAAACACTGGCCCCTTTTGTTTTAGTGTTCACCACATAAGTCAAAGCTTTAGTTTCAGTCTCTGTTCTCTTCCAGGTTCAGGGCTTGTCGGATGAACTGGCCAAACAGTTATGGATGGTACTGCAGAGGTCCATGCTAACGGTTCGTCGTGACCCTACTATGCTTGTGTCGGTTGTTCGTATTATCGAGCGGGAGGAAAAGATCGATCGACGCATGGTTGACCGAAAGAAGCAGACTGGGTTCATCCCACCTGGGCGACCCAAACGTTGGAAGGACAAGATGTTCCAGGTAAAAGAGAGAGATCAGAGTAATCCTTTTTTTAAATACTCAAAGTTATGAAGAATATTACTTCGGCAGTTTGATTAAAGCTGATTATTCCTTCACACCGTTTGAGTTATCCCATCACCTGCCTGCTTGTTTTTCTTCACCTGACTCTTCATCATCTACCTCTGATGCCAATCCACCAAAAGACATTTTGTCTTCATCCTGTGCTGTTTTATATTTCCTCCTTATTCAACCCTTCTTCCCTTTGCATTTTCAAAATTATCTTTCATTTTATTTCTTTTCTGCAACCTTTCTTCCTCTTTTGTCTTCTATCTCCTCTTGTTTTTCATCTGGCTGTTATTTTGATTTTCCATACTATCCTACTCAAGACCGCACCTGTTCATATTTTTTTTCTTCTGCTGTTCCTTTTTTTGTCCTCATAAAACATAATACGATTTTTTACACAGCAGTCTGGTGTAGTGTCAAATGGTCTCAAACCATATGGAGGCTGCTTTGAATGCTAATTCGATGTAATAATTTCTTTCATAAATAATAAGAATCCGGCTCCATGCACACTCAGTCCCTAAACCAGTGAGCTTTTCCTCTAGTGTTTGATCTGTGTCTGTTGAAGGTGTTGGAGGGAACTGTCAGCACTCGCATTGAGGGCACCCAGTCGGTGACGAGAGAGGCTGATAAAATGTGGCTGGTCCGTCTTCTAGAAATAACCAGGAAATATGTTCTGGATGACCTCATCGTTGTCAAGAACCTCATGGTGCAGTGCTTCCCCCCACACTACAACACTTTCAACAGGTAACTGATACAAAATTCAAAATGAATCACTCTGTTTTTCGGTCAGCACAGAACCGGTACCAGACACATGAACATAGAGCCAATGTCAAACGCAGACTTAACTTAGACTTAAAAAACAGACTTTTGCTGGCACATTTATTTCCACTGAAGAAATTTCATGTCTGGCCACCTCAATGGACTTTGGAGGTACATTTGTTCAATCAAATGTACCACATTGGGTATTCAATTAAACCAACATTCTTGTGAACTGATAAAACCCATCAATGAGTCAAAGTATTCAATTACACATTCACGTTCAGGAAGGTGTTGGCTCACATGTACGTATGTGTGTCTCAGGTTTTTCAGTCTCTACCACATCGCTGTGTCCACTCGCGTCACAGAACTGGCTGCCGAGGACTTGGAGGCTAATGAGATTGTATCCATTCTAACCTGGGTTCTCAACACATATAAGAGGTACACACACACACACACACACTCACACACACTTTCACAAGCTCCCTGTAAATATGGTGGGTATTGTGTGACTTCCTCAGTTCATAGACAGAACTTTAATAGTCACTTGCACATAGGTGAAACAATGGGGCTTGTGCATTTCTAGATTGTATTGTCAAAATTCAGATGGTTGAAGAATATATATATTATATATATATACACACCATAATAAATAAATACAAATCAATGATTCCTATGATGTGGTTGTGAAACCCTTTTGACAAAGAAATGTAATTGAGGCTTGATATTTTACAGTTAAACCATGAACTTTATTATAAATAAAATGAAAAAACCAATTCAACCACATATATAGGAAAATTGGCTCATATACACTAAAATTATCGACAACCGATACATTGATCAGGCTCTATTGCAAACACTTGATTTGATATCTCCATGATGGCCTCTGTGAGGTATTAGACAATGAATTAACATGGTCAACCCCAGTATGTATAGATGGGTGCTCAGCTCCACTCCATTTTGCCTTACCACAGTAATTAAGCTGCAATACGATGCTGTTCTTTGTTTGATTTTCCCTGGCACCGCTGGAGTCTAAATCAGTCTCCTGATTATGTCGTTGTAAAACTCAAGTCGGTTGCAATTTGTCCACCTAGTATAAAATTGCATATTTCCCAACATGTACAACAGTTCCTCTTAAGGAAAAGACTTCATGTATCAGCTCATATCATCTGCCTAATTCAGGAGGCAGCTGCCGATGGAGTGGATTAATAGTCCTATGCATTGCATGTGTTATGTATCAGTGTGGAGATGATGGGCCATCCAGAGCTCCATTCAGAGTGTGATATCAACAAGCTTGAACCTCTGCTACCCCGGGACGTGGTGGACGACCTGCTCAGCAAATATGTCAAGACTTTTACAGTACGTGTTACACACACACAAGGGGATGGTAATGAATGTTTGAGTTGTTTATCCTTTAGTCTTTATACACCTGACGGTATTCCATTTGGAACTGCTGGTGGAATCCCCACATGATTAAATTGTTGCTTATTGCTTCAATGACGATACACTTGCTCCTTTAATGTCTAGTCACAGTAACAAAATAAATAGGATGCTTTGCCTCTGGCTAGCTGCCTCTATATCATATCGTCCAGCTCTTTACTTTTCTCTGCATAAAGTGTCAATTAAACATTGACATTAGGAAAATGAAAACATGTTAGAATGAATAAAGGTTGGACAGTGGCACAGAAACAATGTTAGAAACCATGTTTGGGTTTTTTTCCAAGTGTGGACCCAGATATTCTGTTTGATTGTCCATGTCTTCAGTCTAATATAACAGGCTGGCTCCGGAAGGCCCTGGAAACCGATAAGAAAGACTGGCAGAAAGAAACCGAGCCTGAAGCAGACCAAGACGGATACTACCAGACCACACTGC
Source organism: Scophthalmus maximus (assembly GCF_022379125.1). NCBI lineage: Eukaryota > Metazoa > Chordata > Actinopteri > Pleuronectiformes > Scophthalmidae > Scophthalmus > Scophthalmus maximus. The sequence continues at coordinate 7,215,444 of NC_061519.1, read as the reverse complement.
CCGCCATTGTCTTTCAGGTACTCTCTGCGCTCTCTCTCTCTCTTCAAAAGACTGCCGTTGTTTGGCTTAGTGAAGCCAGATAACAAAAAGAATCCAGGGTATGTTGAACTTGCTTTGCACTAAAGCCGCCTGGGCTAAAAGGAGAGTGAATATATTGGACTTCCATTCCATACTAATGTTGCTCTGTGTCTTTTGGGTGTGTACACAGATAAGTTTGCAAACATGTTGATGATAATATGTCAGTGTTGAGTTTAAATCTGATCGCTGTTGCTCCCCCAAATAAATGTTCAAAGAAGGTTTCAGGCAAGAACTGTAGAACCTTTAGTGTTTTAGTTCCATTTTCACAACACTGATGTAAATGAGGTACAGGACTTTTGTATTTCAATTTCAACCCATCTGTGAACATTGAGCTATTGTGACTTGTGAAAAATCGGAATACTTCCAAAAGCCACTGTGTGTGTTTGCTTCCTAATCTGTGATAAAAAAGAAGAGCTTTTTCTCTCATTCACTCTCATGCTCTCTCTACTTGATTTTAATGTATCTTCACAATACTCCCGATCAGATGTTTGAGCAGAACCTGCAGGTTGCTGCACAGATTGATGGGGATTTCAAAGAGCAAGTTCTAAAGCTGTGCCTGAAACAGATGAACACTTTCCTACTCAGGTAACTTTGACTTTCTTTCTGACACGATAAAGAGCTTTCAAACTATGAGGTTTATTCATCACCACAATCAACCCACAAGCTTAATGTAGAATGCTATCTGAATCTATTTAAGTTTAAATCCAAAAGAAAAATATTTTGAACAACAAACAGCAGGTAATTTCCCCAGACCATTCATGGATGTGTGATACATTTACACAATGATTGTGATGATAAAAAATTTAACGAATTACTTTCAATATTGTTTCTATGCAAACAGTGATCAAAATAATATATAATGAGATATATATATATATATATATATATATATATATATATATATATATATATATATATATATATAATAATATAATGTCTGCAACAATTCTAACAACCAATTTATAAACTTCTGATGTTTGTGTTGTGTGTAGGTACAAAGAGGAGGCAGTGGTCTACAAGGAAGACCACTTGAGGGAAAGAAAGCTGCCACAGTGTTATGTACAGTACATGATAGCCATCATTAACAACTGCCAGACATTCAAGTAAGATTTAATTTTGTACATGTACTAATGTTTACACGTTCAGAAAATGACAACTTTGGTCATGATGGCAAGTGGACTTTGATTGTCCGTTACAGGTAAGAGCTTGTCCGTCTGACCCTGAGATTATTTTGGTATATGGAAATTATTTTAATTTAAATGCAGTCGTCACAGATCGTTCTAGCACTCCTGAATCATCAACCTGGAACCATGTAAAATATTAAGTGCCTGAACAGCAAGGATGAGATGTAAACGACCCATTTTTCAGTTTAAGTGCACTCTAAAAATGTTTCAACAGAGAGATGTCTGAAACACAATAATTTTTTTCAAGGATATGTCATAGGAGGCAAGACTTTAACTGTCTTGCTGAAAGAAAAATTTGGCACGACCCCTTTCTCAGTGTTAAGATATTTTTGGTCTAACTTGGAACTTCAGAAACATCATGGCGTTTGCGAAAGGATGACACGCAAATTCGTAAAGCGTTTCCATTTTGAGCTGTCTACTGGTCTGAATCCTCTTGTAGTCTGTGGCCAATTGAGCAGCAGGGCTAGAGGGCATGCAGGAGGGGCAGAGTTGCTCCTCAAGTACCAAGTGTCTTATCTGAGGAAGTTTATTGCGGAAATTACTTGCAACAAAACCAACAACAAAGCCTCAGGTTGGGAATTTTAGGCACACTGCACCCTAGACAGTTTTCAACAGAAAGTTGCTGAAGGGTTTGTTTTAAAGGCAATCCTTTTTCTGGAATGTGTCACAGGAGGGGATGTTTTGGCTTGTTGCCAAAGTTGAGCTGTCATGCTGAAAGAAAAATTGGGCCCTGTCCCCTTCTCAGTTTTAATTTATTTTTGGTCTTAGTCTGTGAATTTCGTAAACATGCTGGCAGTGTGAAGCCATTGCCAATCTGTTGATGACCAATGGAGAAAGACTTCAGTCTTCACTGTTGTGATGCTGAAGGGTGCTGCCTAGTAGGGGTGTGGCCAAAGTTGAGTTGTCTACATTACCACAGTAAAGATGTAAGATCACTGGGAAAAAATTACACAAAACAGTCTTTTGAAAGATGTCATTTTGAAATAAAACTTTTAGTTAAATTTAGTTATATTGGACATTTCTTTTATAAAATGATTAAATAGCATTTTAAAGTTTCATTGATATATATTAAACAATTAATTCATACTGTCTTTAGTATTTATTAAATATACAGTACTTTCCTGTGTGCCATATTCTAATGCTTGACAGTTATCATGTGTGTTTCTCAGGGAGTCCATCAACAGTCTGAAGAGGAAGTACTCTCAGTCGTCAGTGGCCACTGACAGTGATGCTGCCATAGAAAGGACACTCAATGAGGTGGCTAAGGAGGGATGTCAGTTCCTATTGGACGAAGTCTTTCTAGACCTCGAGGTAAGATGGACCAATGATTTGAACTGTATTGACTCTTTATTCGGAGAGAGTTCGTTATATCTGCAGCAAAGTCTTTGGTCTATTATACAAATCAATTAAATGTCTTTCTAAAATATTTGTATAGTATCAATTACTGTGACATCTAACAAAGATTTTGCTTCAAATACATGTGGTCAGGGTCCTCACATTATTTTGGCTTTCACACACGGAATTACATTTGCATAATGACCTCAGTTTTATCTAAATTTAGAAGTAAAAAAATTATAGTTCATCAAGGCCTTATGTCTTTAAGACAATCCTGAAGTCTGTCTACCTGATTATTATTATTAGCATGTAATAAGACTTTTTTTCAGGACAGACTGGAAATTGGCCTATAGTTATTTAAAGAGGAAGCAGTCCTTAGGAGTCTCATTTGTAACAAGATTGCAATACCAGTCAAAAAGACTATAACAGGCAACAAAATGTTAATGAACAATTCAATTCAAGGAGCCAGATCATTCCCGTTTTGTGAACAGGCGCATTTTTAACTCATCTTCAGCAAGTTCTGGGTTGGTATCAGATGAATAATTTACTCTGAGCCTGTCTTTGTTGGTGTTGCTCAGGCTTTGTTTCTATCAAGCAGCATTTTAGACAGATTGGCAGTGACCCAAGGATTATTTGAAGAGGTGCTTGCTTAACTTAAATACAAATAAAAGAAAATATCACCATGTAGTATCTACCCCGTCAACTATGAAGGTTTTGTCCCAATCAAAGTAAACCACCTAGTACTCATCCAGCTATGTAATAGTTTACAAAGTAAGAAAAAAAATTACATCTTCCGAAATCTTCGCAGTGCCGTCACAGATAGTATTCGTATTAATGCCAATTCTTTACATGTATCCACATGTATGTACTAACTAACCAATGCATCAATGTGCTCAAGACAAATAAAGTGCCTTTTGCTTTCCATCTTCATTCACAGTAAAAAATAAAAATGAATAACAACTTGACACGTGAAGATATTACAGTGATTAAATGCGTGTTTAATTGCCCCGATTTTTGTTTTTGCTTTGACCAGAATCACCTGAATGAGCTGCTGACGAGGAAGTGGCTGACGGGCTCTCATGCCGTGGACACTATCTGTGTGACAGTGGAAGACTACTTCAATGACTTCAACAAGATCAAGAAACCCTACAATCAGGTAGGAATGGAGCTGAAACAAGGCACTTAGCAGGTTGTCTCCACGAAGGAACACGTGTCATTTTCTCTCTGCTCCACAGCTGTGGGAGAGCTGTGAGTGCTCACTGTCATGTTGGCTGTGTTGTGTGCAGGAGATGACAAGTGAGGCCCTGCGCAGGGTGGTGGTGGAGTACGTTAAAGCAGTGATGCAGAAGAGGATCACCTTTAAAAATGCAGATGAGAGGAGGGAGGGAGCGGAGAGGATGATCAAAGAAGCTGATCAGTTCAAGTTCCTCTTCAGAAAACTGGCTGCTGTGAGTTCACATACTGTGGGTTCTCTGTACTGTAACATTATTCACTTTCAGCACACGCATTTCAATTGTACTAACAAGTAACTTTTCCTAATAGTCGTTGGTTCAGGTCTTAATTCGACTAGTCGTTGCACATTTAGGATATTGATCTTATTACTACCTCCACCAACCAAGTTGTTTTAACCCTTGTCCATTTGTTTGTTGGTTGGTTGGTTGGTTGGTTGGTTGGTTTATCTGTCAGAAGAATAACACAAAAACTCCAGAACTAGTTCCATGAAACTCGTGGAAGGAAGGGACATGGCCAAGAAATAATCCATTAAATTGTGGTCAAAGGAGTGGATCCAGGAAGAAAAAAATGCCGTCACCTTATTTAACATTGTGAGATTGGATTTATTTTCTTCTTTTTTTTTCTTTTCTTTTTTGTTTTCCTTTTTGCATACTTGCGTATTTAGGGGAATGATATATATGAGTGTGAGCAATTTGGTGTGGCTTCATTTAAAATAGACTGTTGGGCCTTGGGGAGGTAATCACTCTACTAAAGTGACATTCAAGATATTTCTGGGAGGCATCAGGAAAGTGTTTGAGTTCCAGGGCTAAGAAAGAATGTTACAAGTAACATTATTTAACAATGTGCTACATTCCAGAGAAATACATAATCAAAGTGAGCCAGTGTTGACAGCACATTCACGTTTGTAAATAATGTCTGTTCATAATAGTGAACACTGAATGTATATCGCAGGAAGAGTGAGTTGTAAGCTTGGGTGAACCTGTAATGAGAGACAAATTTGTCCTGCTGGGCAGTCACATTGCTGGGCTAGTAGACTACATGAGAGTGTGCTCTGTTTGTGTTCCAGGACTGGCCTGACTGGCCTCTCACAACCAAGTTAATGCAGGTTTACATTCTAAAGTAATGTAAAATAAGTATTAGTGAGCTATCATGCTATGTGACTAACATTAAGCTACTGCCATATTTCGAATGATAAATCCTGTATGAGGTCGACTGATGATACAGTGGTTAGGCCAAGTTTTTTTCACTATGGTTTCATTGTTATTGCTGTCTCTCTCACTCACTCTCTGACAAAAACATTTGACATGCAAAGTCAATCTAAAGTAGACCACATGACACAAATAGAGCGACGACCCTCGTCCTCCATAACACCTGCCCCTGGTCTTTGAGAGCATATTGTGTGCGGTACGGGGGGAAAGAAAATACAGAGAAAGCCCTACTGCTCTCACTGCTCAGCCAGTGTAGACATGGAGTAAAAGTTGGCTGGTAGCAGAAAACCTGTTTAAGTTGGAGGGGCATTCCTAAAACTCGGCTGATTGTATCCTGTGTAGGGTGAAGACACTGACCGGCTTTGCGGCGCCATCGCTGCCATTGCAGAAGTGTTTAAGTTGACTGACCCGACACTGCTGTTCCTGGAGGTCACCACCCTGGTTTCCAAATATCCTGACATCAGGTACGCACACACACATGCACACACAAACCCACACACACCATAACATGAGAGCATGTTTCCATTAAAATGATAAATCAGTCATATTGTATTGTGCATTATTGTTCTGTGCCTACATTTGCCGTAGCACAGCACTACTCTGGAATACAATATTGGATTTTAGGCTGATAGCTTTTGGATAAAAAAAAAGAAAACGTTTCAGGCTATACTGTTAAAAGAGCTAGGCACAGTGCCTAAGCGTTCTTATACAGAACTAATGCTGAATGAACGTGAAAAACTATGATGAGAGTTTTCTACGACTCTTTTAGGTTTGAAAAGGTGTGAATCATCTTATATTTGAGGTCAAGGTAGTTGACATCACATATTATTTTTGAATGCAGCGATTACATGTATTTTGTGGATTCTGGGTTGTTTATAGCATTATCAGGTTTCTAGACTAACAAGTGTTTTAAGTCCATTTTATGGTATAGTGAGTGTTTAGAGATATTCAGGTTGGCCCAGTTTAATCTGCAGGAGCTTCTGAATGCTGCTGTTACATGCACTTCTGCAATGGAAGAAATGGTAAATGGACTGTAATTATATAGCGCTTTTCTAGTCATATAGACCACTCAAAGTGCTTTACAGGAAAGTCATATTCACCCATTCACACTGCCCCTCAGTGATAAAAACAGAGCTGTCACAAATGATGAGCTCACAAATAAGAATGCACAGAAATAAAAATTGTTGGCCGAAACCGAACAAAATGAAACACATGGCTGAAGGCCGAATACCAAATAACCGCACACGGTTGGGGGGTTTTTTTATACAGTTTTTCATACATTTTTTAATTATTCTTTAATCACAGAGCAGGTTGATGCCACATTACCTCCATGTTGCCAAGTTTTTGTTCCTCCTGCTCTCCACAGGGAGGAGCACATCCAGGCATTGCTGGCAGTGCGTGGTGATGCCAGCAGGGAGATGCGCCAGATGATCATCGGGACTCTGAGCGAGAACAAAGTGTCCTACTCTGGTGTCACGCAGCCCATCTTCAAAGACATCACCGTGCCCACCATCACCATGACTAGCATGACCTCCATGGCTACTGCGAAGTTGCTCAAATAAAACCAGTCACAGAGACACCATTTCCACACTTGCCACCTTCAGAAACAATAACATGTACAAAAAACTTGTTTTTGTCCAGACACCCAGTTCCTGTTTCTGTCCCAACACTTTGTGGCATTTCTTTTTTTAAATTCTGATCCAATGTGTGTTTCAACTGAAAAATAAAATTGTAGTTGTAAAAACAGAATGTGACATGATTACTATTTAGAGTTCAGAGAATCACAGGAATTTGTTCCCTTTGTATTCATTGGATAAGGTGAATGGCTGATGGGGTTTATTTTCTCACTCTACGGTAAATCTATATTCAAAATTGTGACTGTACTCCAGTGTCAGTTCCCGAAAGTAATTACTCTGTGTCAACATTAAATTGTGTGACGATAGCTGTCCAAGTTGCTTATCCTGTCACCGCCAAGGATGCGGGGAACTATCTGTGGGACTCATATTATCAAACTTTTTTTTACCACAATGTCGATTAGTATTTTTTGTGAGGGGGGGGGGGGGGGGGGGGGGGGGGGGGGACTTTGAGAATAAAGTTGTAATGAGAATAAAGTCTAACATTTACTTGAAAAAAAAGTCTTAATATTATGAGAATACATATAGATTTTACTAGAAAAACATACATTTTATTTACATGCTTTTGCTCGACCTAGACTGAAGTACAGCTTCCCAAGGTGATTTTAACGCATGAAAATAGCATTAATGCATAAAATAACAAGGGGAACAAATTTAAGACTTTAATCTCATAATATTGTGACTTTCTTCTCGTAAATATACAATTTCATTGTCATCATTTTACGACTTTAATGTCATTACATTTTGACTTCATTCTCGTAAATATTACTTTATTGTCATATTACTTTATTCTCTTAATATTATGACTTTTGTTTCTTGTAATAGTACGACTTTATTCTCTTAATATTATGACTTTATTCTCATATATTGACGACTTTATTCTCAAAGTCTCCTTTTCTCTGTCTCAATGTGGCCATAAGATTGGGGCTGACAGTGTGGTGTGTTTCTCTTGTCCTTGCCTGCTGTGTCCTCGCGGTGGCGGTAATGCGCCCTGCACGCTGGAGTCACCGCCAATAAATGAGCAGAGGGCGAAGAAGAAGAAGAACAACCGAAGAACCAGGACGCTGCGTCTGATCGAGAGCTGAGATCGCAGGACCGCCGTGTGCTGACAATGAATAAACCCGTGTAGCTCATGTCCCAGCCGAAGTAACGGCCCGTCTCTCCCGTCCCGCATTTCTGCCGAGGTCGCGGACAGCCCGGACTTGACTTGAGTTGGGTGAGTGTTTGTTGGCGCGGCTAACGGTGGCTAGCGGTGTTTACCGCTAAGCTAACGCTCTGACCAGCTTGTGTTCGCTAACAACAGCGGCTAACGGCGGCTACCAGCGCGGAACAAAAGCGGTTCAGCGGCGTTAGGTCCGCCACCGGGGCTCGCCGAGCACGTCTCGTCTTAAAAGACGTGCCGCCGGCGAACCGCAGGTGTCGATACCAAATCATGGCTCGTTTTGATCCATCAGTGTTCGCCAGGTAGCAGCAGCAGCAGCAGCAGCCATTCGGGGTCACCGAGGTAAACAAGCTAGCGTCACTCGCAAGGCTGGGCGGGGGAGTGCGGGGGCCGCGGTCTGTGTGCAAGTCAAGTCGGCTGCGGCGTGTTTAAAGAGGAGGTCTGACATGGTGCAGGCCGACGGTCCTAGTGGGAGCCAGTCCCAGGTGACACAGAGTGAGGTGCGGGGTCCGGGTCGCCATCAAGGGGGAAAGACGTTCAAAGACCAAATCATCCCCCTCTCCCATTCACACCTTCGAGCAATTCAGCGTCACCAGTGAACCTGCGTGTGGCTGGACAGGAGAGCACGGGGGCCCAGAAGAAACCCACATGTCCGCGCCCTGCCTGATCGTATGTAGGCTCAGGGTGTCATCGCGGTGACACTGTGACCTCATCTGATCTCAGCGTCGTGAATGTGTAAATGTGCTGGGCTGGTGTGTGTTTTACACCTTGTGTTTTCTCCTCCTCCAGTCTAATCAAGCCCCTTGAAGTTTCTCCCCTCATCCACTCATCATGGTGGAGTACTACCAGGTGCTGGGAGTACGGCGGGATGCCTCCGCGGAGGACATAAAGAAAGCGTGAGTAGATGCTCTGAAGCAGCCGGGCGAGCACACGTTCGCACGGGCAGCGCAATCGCCTTAGTCCCCGGACCGGGGGTCCTAAATGAAAACGTCTTGTTCTGACAAAAAAAAAATGTTTCATATTTTTTGACCAGCCGTAGAGCTGCATAACCTCGGCGTTGGAGGTCATAGCGATCAAGTGCTGTGGGTGTAATTCTATGCATTTTACAGTCATTTTTGATATTGTAAACGTATTGGAGTGTGCAGGGTTCCTACGAAGTGTGCAACAGTATGGAATTTGGTTTTAGCAAAAGAGTATGGAGAATTTTAGAATACTAACGAGCCGTCGCAATCTCTCTAGTCTACTGAATCGTTTTTCATGGTCAGTGACAAACGTCGTCATAGCTACACTCTCTGTACCCGCCACGATGGAATCTACAAAGTCGTAGTTCGCATATTAGGATAAGTAGTTCCTATCAACAAGGCATTATTTAGATTACCCTGATGTTAGCTAGTTATTTTGTACCGTTCTTTCCCCTTTTGATGATAAAATACACATTTACCCAAAAGTAGAGTTTAAATACCAATATTTTAATATGAGAATCAGTCCTATAACAGGTAACGTCGGAATTGGAAGTCTCAATAGGCACATCACAATCCTTTTTTTCTGGAGAAACCGTGACTTACACAGTCAGAATGTAATATGTAAACAGTTGGATTTTAAAATGATCTATTTACATAATATTTATTGAATAAACATCTAGCTGTTTGTACCCGGATGTCAAACATGGTCTGAAAAATCTACAGAGAAGAGGGAAATTTATGTCTGGAAAAAGTGTGGTAAAATTGAGTTTGGATCTTCTACTACTGTGATTATAGATTTTATTTTTGTTTCATCTCTCTTTCCTCATGTGTTTGAGCTCTAATCTTCTGTTTTTTAATTCACGTTTCCTCTCATGGAGGCGATCACTTATTTTAGGAATTTGATTGGCCTGTTATTTCTCAGTGACAGTTAACTTTGACGTTTCCCGCACATGCAGACTCGACCTGAGGGCAGAGCAAACTGCACTGGGTTTCAGTCGGGAGTAACGGCTTTTATTTAAAAACTCACATGACCGTTTTTCTTACAGTATTTAAAATTCACCCACCGACAAATATTCTAATTTTTTTTAATGAACTGTCATATTTTTGGGACAATCTGCAACACATTCATGGCATTTCCACAGGCTGCTTCCCCTGTGGCCCATTTGTGTGTTTGTCAGTGTGAATCAGCAGCAGGAACTGATGGCTTTGCATTAGCGGTAATTTAATACGTCTGTAGAGTGTAATGAGTGAACAGGGAGCCTTCTGTAACCTTGAGATTATTTCACACACAGTAATGCTGGAGCACATGATGCTCTTTGTCCTATAAATCCTGTAGTTTTTAGAAACGGCCGAAGCAGCTGATGTATAGAATCTGAAGATGTGGTTTGCAGTAATGGAAAATCTTAACAATCATAACTTTAAAGGGAATGAACACTTACATTTCAGTTGAATTGAAATCTTTAGCATCATGCATTTAACAGTAATAAGATATTTTTAAGAAAACAGAACAGTGTTTTGCCTTTTCAGTCGAGTTTTATTTCACAGCTGCCATCTTCCTTCGGTCCATGTGTAGGTACAGAAAGCTGGCCCTGAGGTGGCACCCTGATAAAAACCCAGAGAACAAGGAGGAGGCTGAGAAGAAGTTCAAGGAGCTGTCGGAGGCTTACGAAGTCCTGTCAGACGGTGTGTATCACGCGTGTCTGTTCGCATCTGCGAACGAGCATCAGACACCAGAGAAACACTACACATTTAATGGAGTGAAGCTAATGGCAACAGCAGAGGGTCTGATGGGGTGCAGAGCATTTCTAACAAAGTATACGATCTATATTTCCTCTTCAGTGCTCCTGCCAGTTCTGACGGGATGTTTCTTGTATTCTCCGTGTTGATACTTAAAGGTGTTTCACTTTCCTCTTCCAGCCAACAAGAGGAGCATATATGATCGATATGGCAAAGAGGGACTGACAGGGAGTACTGGAGGAAGAGGTAATTGCTACTTTCATGTACAACTGACTTCTGGTTTTAGAAACATTTTTATTTTTCTTTGACCCTAAGAGCACATATGTATGAAACATGACATGTAGCTAATAGATTGTGTCCAGTGGACTCCTACTGAAGATGTGCTTTTTGGATATTAAAGGATATTAATTCTTAATTAATTCAGTAATGCACATACATACGCCAACGCCCAACAGTCCCCTTAAATTCTATCGAGCTGCACCAAATTACACACACTCATTGATATTTTTTTTATTAATCGATTATTAGTTGAATAAAAAGAAAAAAACTATATTTTATACTTTCCCGCAGTTTATTTGAAAAACAACTTGCACTCACTTCTGATTATATTTCCAGTTTCAGATATCTACAGTAAAAACATGTTAATTCAAGTTCAAAATAACTTAAATTTGCCTAAATTCTGATACTTTAAATTAAGTTTGAACTAGTCAGAATGGCATTGTAGATATCATTAACTTAAATTATGAAAAGTCAGAATTAATTTGTAGATATATGAAACTGGAATTAAATCTTGTCATAATTCAACTGAATTGTAAAAATCATTTAAAGACACATGAATGGCAAAAATAATTTGGATCCAGCTAGTCAAAAGGGAATACCAGATGTCAAACACTGTCAAAAAAGATTTTAAAGATATTGTTTTGACTCGTCAGAATGATGTTATAGATATCTAACATAAAAATTCTTACTACTCACAATGAAAGTGTGACTGAATGTCTGAATGTAACTCTCTGTGACAGAGGGCTGCAGGCATGTATGTCTCTTCAACAAGAGGCATGTTTGTCACTCACAGCAGAGTCTCTGTCAGGCCACAGCAGAAAAGCTGCACTCTGATCAATTCGTTGTTTTTGCTCTCTTGATTCAGCCAATATGTCTCTAGCCCACGGCTGTTTTATCTCTCTGTGCTCGTTGAGCCTGTGATGGTGTGCCAACTTTGAAAATAGTTTTTACAAATGGCAGCGGACAAATCCTGCAAATATTTCTTTGAATAAACGTTTAATACTAATAAAATATCATAATCTTCCACAACCAAGCGCTCACACCTTTTAGTACTCTCTAACTAGGCCTGTAACAATAACTGTTTTTTGTCAGACGTTTTTTTGGGCCAGAAACTATTGCGATAATCTGTATTATTGTCATTTTTTGCAACTGAATCATGTGAGCTTTTAGCAAAGGCGTATTGGTCGTTGCGTGTGTGAATCACTGCACTCTTCTGCTACACTTGTGTAGCTGCCAGTGTTTCCTCTGCGATTTTTTTTTTAGCTGCGGGGGCAGTCCATCAAAGCAGCAATAGGGGCAAAATGTGATCACAAAAGTGCATTCAGTGCACAACCACATCTAACTGCATGTGAAAGAGCTTTACTGGAGGTGCTTGCGAGCTACTCTCTGGACTTGAGCAATGTCCCGTCCATTTTTGTCATGATAATTCTGCTGATAGCTCTGCTGTATAATAATGGTTTTCAATCAAATTGTTTTTGTACTTATTAGCAGGGCTTTTTTGTGATTTTTTTTTTACCATTGAAACACAGCTCTTAATTCAGACATTACTTGTTTTTAAAGGGGTTAACCTTTGGGCCTAAAGTTAGTCCGAACAACTGTCTAGCACACAATAGACCAGTCCAGGGGAAATTGTACAGTTGGTAAGTTCTGTGAGTGAGGCCTAATATAGACCGATCTGTTAAGTTGAATGGAACAGATGAAGAAGGCTGGAATGGTGACAATTGAAACTTGAAACTAAGCAGAATTGAATTCCTTGAGTTATTTTGGGGGTTTGGTCCAGGTCTACAGTGTTAACATGAGTTTTCATTGGTGTGATGTTTCAGGGGGACACTTCCACAATGGAGACCATTTCCACGACCATTTCACATTCCGCAACCCAGAAGATGTCTTCAGGGAATTCTTTGGGGGCAGGGACCCATTTGCCGATTTTTTCGGTAAGTTGTACAAAGTCTCATCACTAAATCCATTTTTACCAGAGTGCTGATTTGAGGAGTTTCACCCCTGAGCAAAATCTTTTCTTGTCCTCCCTGCTCCGTTAGGTGCAGATCCCTTCAACGATGATCCTTTTTTCGGCGGCAGCCGGCAGCACCAAAGTCGGGCAGGTCGCAGCAGGACAGGTGGCCCATTTTTTGGGGGCTTTGTTGGTTTTCCTCCCTTTGGTGCTGGTTTCTCACCTTTTGACCCCGGTAAGAAATGCACCAGGGAATAAAGAAAATTTACAAAAATGTTTTCAGCTGCAAGATCAGAAATTAACACATTATTTGTAACCCCTCCTCTTTCCCCCTTTCTCTCTCCTCTCCTCTCTTTTCACCTCAGGCTTTGGTTCTTTTGGCTCAATGAACGCCATGAGTCATATGGGTCACATGGGTCAAATGACGACAATGGGCAGCCTGGGAGGTGGTGGCTTCACGTCTTTTTCCTCCACTTCCTTTGGCGGAGGAGGAGGTGGAGGAGGAGGAGGAGGCATGGGCAACTTCCGCTCTGTGTCCACCTCCACCAAAATCATCAACGGCAGGAAGATCACTACGAAAAGGTAGCTCACTGCCAAAGGTGCACAACGTTGTGTGAAAGGGGTAATAAGAGGCAAACTGTGGAGCATTTAATGATAATGTGCTTTATAAGTGCTGCCCTTTGGCATCTATATCACTGACTGGCATCTACCATTAGAAAATATGTGGCTTTAGACTTGTGCCCTTTCTCCATACAATTTATTAGAATTGATATACAAACATTTACATTAGTGCTGCAACAGTGAATCAATTAGTAATCAACAACTATTTTGATTATCGATTAATCGGTTCAAGCTGTTTTCATGGGGAAAAAAAGGCAATTCTCTGATTTCAGCTTCTTAAATGTGAAAATATTTTTGTGGTTTCTTTGCTTCTCTATGAAAATATACTAAATATCTTGTGCGTGTGAACAAAACATTATCTTGGGGTTTGGGAAACACGGTCGACATTTTTCACCATTTGATGACATTTTATGGAACAAACAACTAATCGATTAATTGAGAAAATACTCAACATATTTATCGATAATGAAAATAATTGTTAGTTGCAGCCCTAATATATGTAATATTAGTGTGTATATATATATGTATATATATACTTACATTATATAAGAGCCAATAATAATAATAAAACGAATAAGCCTGTACTTGTCAGTGGATTAATTTATCAGTCTAAAAATACCAGCCAGAAGAAAACCACCAAAAGCATGAATAGTGGCGTGTGATAACAAAAAATGATCAGCCCCAATACACACGTATGGTGTGTAACACATTAAGTTTACATGTACAGCGAGCCTGCTCTTAAGCACAGCTACTTCCCTCTGCAGTCACAGAGCATGGCAGTAGTCTGAAGCAGTCATGGCAATTAAGTGTCCATGTCAATAGGTGCACATCATTGAAAATCTTGTTTCACACAATCCATAATTTGTTATCAAAGGGTTTTTTAGGTGTCTCTATGTTGTATCATCACCAAGGAAATAAGTCTTTTTACTCCCTGGACAAAGAGGTTGCACACTTTTCTAAATTAAAAGATACTGCACTGCACACCTTAGTGTGTTTTTTTAGCTGTAAACTACGAGAGCTTGGTGGTGTTAGACAAATGTGATGTGAGGGTAGTGTCCAGCTGTTCTGATGTGACAGCACTCCCTCTGTGGACCAGTTGACACATATCATATTAGCATTGTGGACCTATCTTAAATGAGCCTGATGCAGGGTTTCCTCTACGTTCACATTGCAGCGTAGAGCATGCATGCTATCGTCCGAGCCACAGACTGAAACATGGGCCGTGTTAAACAGTCAAAAGTCTCTCTGGACTTTAACAGAGAAAGCGGTCGCAAGCGCAGTAAATGCGGGACGTTTAGTTAGCTGCACGTCAAATCTGGACAAACCTGCCATGGATGTCCTGCCCCTGCTGCTGAAAAAAGTCTAAGAGGAAACGCTGTGACGTGTCTGATTGAAATGATTATGGAACATTTGCTCAATGAAGATTTAAACATCTGGATGGACGAAGCCAGTGTTGCAGCTAAATTAAGTCTGAGCTAAGCACTCGTTTTTTTTAGTGCGGGGGGGGTTTGTAGAGTTGTGTCACTAACGTCTGATTTAAACCTTTATGCACTTTTTTTCCCCCTGCAGAATCTTGGAGAACGGTCAGGAGCGGGTGGAGGTGGAGGAGGACGGGCACCTGCGGTCATTAACCATTAACGGTAAGGAGCAGCCGCTGCGACTGGAGCACAAGTGAGGGGCCAGACGTCCTCTGCTGGAGAAGCGTTACCTCAGCACAGACATACCAACAAACTTGAGCTTGAACCAGAGGGAAAAAAAGCAACAAAACAATGTAATGATAGTGCTCTAATATTGTATGGATGTACATATTTAGGTTGTTTATTTCCCCCTCATGTCCTCTCCCTGCTGACTCTCCTTTGTTAGCCAACGATTCAGATCGGAGGATTTGGATGCAGACTTTTCTATGCATTTTGTTAATGCATTTCTGATTTGGAGCTGTCGTTATATTTTGGCTCAGGGTGGTGTTATTGTTTTAGTGTTTGGGACCACAGTATTGTTCTGTTGTACTGTATATGACCAGCCTCAACCCCCCCCACCCCCACTACTTTCTGTATGCACTCCACTGCGTGTCAGTCTGTTCGCCAGCAGCACAAATGCTGTCTTCAGAAAACAAAAGCCAACTTTTTTTCATCTGAATATTAAAATAGAAAAAGTTGAATTTGGTTTTCCTGAGTGAATAACTGAAGCATCTTCCCCGTCTGTGTTTACTGCTTGTCTAACCTCTTCTTAATAATAATTCTTTCTTTTTTTTTATTAAAAAATTACAATGCTGGTAGAATGAGTTATGCAATTTTATATGTTCTAATATCATTGTGTTTTCTGTTTATTTAAGTATGCATGTACACCTGTTGATGTTAAGTCTTAATGTTAAAGCTGCATTATGATGCACAAGTAATGGAAGGCATTCTATAAATGATATATGAATATAGAAGAAAATTTGTGTACTTTGTAAACCAATAAATCTTGAGTTTAGTCCTGTTTTCAGGACGCTGGAATCTTGGCTGCGCTCTGCTTTGTCAGTCGGTGAAGCGTCGAAACGATTTATGTTCCGACCTTCAATTTTCATCTTCGATCAGTGTCACAGTTTGATTACTTTTCAAATTCTCTGGCAAATAGATCTGCTAGATCTGGATATTTATTTGAAGCTGCACCAAATTACACGCACTCACAAATATCAATCCCTCTGGATTTGCCAATTTTTTTTTCCCTCACCAAGATCCATGGGAAAAAAAGGAAAAAAATTGCTGGATCTGCCCCAAAATGTATTTATGAATGTAAAAGTGTCACTTTTGGCCTTGCCAACTGTCCACCAAGCTCTGTGGAAATCTGTTCAGTGATTTTTATATAATTCTGCTGACAAACCACACAAATGGAGAGGGGGCGAAAATATAACCTCCTTGGCAGAGATAATGGACTGCTTTAGAGTATACAGTACACTGGAACATCTGTTTCAAGCATTTGAGCATGTCTGTAGCGGCCGACACAATCGGACACGGAAAGAACACTTTGAAGAATTTGTACATGATTCGTCACGTGATCTACATCAGATGGGGAAAATTCTAAATGCATCCGTGTGTTTGCTGTAAATGACCTCAGTCTTTTCAGAAACCTTGTGTAGGCCTTATGATATACAGCACCGACATAGATGTCTAAACATTTCAGTGATGTTTGCAGAAACGGGAATGAGTAACTGGAGACAAAACTACCGGAAGACCCCCCCATGATTTCTGTTTTCTAATGAGGGGATCCCTCTGACACACTTCATGTCTCAATGTGCATGGCGTTGATGAACACTAAGGTCATCTTAAGTGGCCAATAAATACAACCGTGTGGCGTTTTCTCAAAATTGAGAAAATTGATACCTGCTTGGAAGAGCATAAGTTTTACCATCATCTTTATAAAGTGCACGGGCTTATTGGGGGCATTTGCTGCATGTCTCTATTCCCCCAGATTTCATCAGGTTTTTGTTTTTTTTACCATTTGTTCTTTAATAAAGGGGGAGGTAAGAAATGTGTATGGGCAAAGCGTATGCAGATATCAGAATGATCTGTTGTCGTGTGACGGGTTGGATGCCTTGGAACGATCCGAGGGCAGAGACGGAGCTTGGACTTGGCCAGTCACTGTTCCACAGCTTGGCTCTGTGAGTGTTCATCCACTTAGTCAGAAGGGAGGCTGAGTATTAACCCACAGGGCAGGCTTGGGGGGGGGGGCAGTCAAATGGTCTCTAATGTCTTAGTGAAATGTATAATGATCATGGATGATCAAAAATGGGAAGGGGTCACACCCTCTGCTGTGACTGATCCGCGCAGCACATCGGCGAAAGAGCGATATTATACATTTCGCGCAATAACTAACTATTACATTGACTCTCACAGCTCACCTCAGTTCTCCTGTGTTTGTGTGGTTGTAGGACCAGGTGAAGTAAAGAGAAACTTTTGCGTAAATAGTCATATAGCAGGAAAACCAAGATGGTCCCTGCAGCCACAAGGGGGCCTGAACAAGCAAATCCCAGTAATTTTGAAGTCATCCACGCATAGCAAATCCCAAACAGCAAGCCTGAACCTATAACCTATAAAGAAAGATGTTAAAGTTTACACTTTTAAATATAATTACACTCAAAGAAGGGATATAACAGCCAGCCCCCCCACTGATATGTACTCTTTATTAAATAAAATATTTCCTGACTTCTCTGATGCTCTCGCTCCTTGAGTGGAGGAATCAAAGGAATAGACGTGACTTGAGACTGGGCTGAGAAACCTGTCAATCAAGCCAAATGCTGGTCTGGCCCCCCTTTCACGTGTGACACATGTTCCAATAAAGTGTGTGTGTGTGTGTGTGGGGGGGGGGGGGGGGGGGGGGGGGGGCAATCTGAAAAGGCATAAAAGCGTCTTTCAGGTGTTAATATCTCTTAGAAGTTATGAGACAGGTGCTGGGTGCACAGTTTACAAGAGGCTGCTCGGGCTGTTAGTGGACAAAAAAAAGCAGTGAGACGTGACGTGTCGAAGGAGAACGAGAAAAGGAAAAGGAAAGAGTTCAGGTGGAAACAAGCTGTTGATCTGGAGCTGTCCTTGGTGCTGAAAGGCTCAATCCAATTACCCACACCCACACACACCAGCACCTCTCTCTCTCTCTCCCTCCCTCTCTCTCTCCCTCCCTCTCTTTCTCATTCCCCCCTCTCCCTCCCTCCCTCTCTCTCTCTCTCTCTCTCTCTCTCTCTCTCTCTCTCTCTCTCTCTCTCTCTCTCTCTCTCTCTCTCTCTCCCTCCCTCTCTCTCTCTCTCTCTCTCCCTCCCTCTCTCTCTCTCTCTCTCTCTCTCCCTCCCTCCCTCTCTCTCTCTCTCTCTCTCTCCCTCCCTCTCTCTCTCTCCCTCCCTCCCTCCCTCCCTCTCTTTCTCATTCCCCCCTCTCCCTCCCTCTCTCTCCCTCCCTCCCTCCCTCCATCTCTCTCTCTCTCTCTCTCTCTCCCTCCCTCTCTCTCTCTCCCTCTCTCCCTCTCTCTCCCTCTCCCTCCCTCTCTCTCTCTCTCCCTCCCTCTCTCTCTCTCTCTCTCTCTCTCTCTCCCTCCCTCTCTCTCTCTCTCTCTCTCTCTCTCTCCCTCTCTCTCTCTCTCTCTCTCTCTCCCTCCCTCTCTCTCTCTCTCTCTCTCTCTCTCCCTCCCTCTCTCTCTCTCTCTCTCTCTCTCTCCCTCTCTCTCTCTCTCTCTCTCTCTCTCCCTCCCTCTCTCTCTCTCCCTCTCTCCCTCCCTCTCTTTCCCTCTCTCTCTCCCTCTCTCTCTCTCCCTCTCTCCCTCTCTCTCTCTCTCTCTCCCTCCCTCCCTCTCTTTCTCATTCCCCCCTCTCCCTCCCTCTCTCCATTCCTCGGGCCGTTGGTTCCCTTCGGCCGGTTCTCACTCCTCTCTGTACCTGCACACGGGGTGTGTGTGTCTGCTTGTGTCTGCTTGTGTGTGTGTGTGTGTGTGTGTCCTCATGGCTCTCAGCGCTGAGACACCTGCCGGGACATTTCCTCTCCTGCGCTGACAGATCCTGTTTGTTTCCTTGCACAACAATGTGGATCTCCAGCGGTCCGTGCGCTGTCGGGGGGCTTCACGGTTCAGCGGCCCGAGGGGAGGCGAAGCAGCGGGGGTAATCCGACGTGCTATGGTGGGACCTCCCGGAAGGACAAGAGTTGGGCTTTTCCGAGACATCGGCAGTTTGCTCTGAGGTAGGCGACCAGGTATCCAGATATACAGGTATATCTGGGTCCACGTATACTTTCCTGGCCACTTTCCATCCAGCTCACCCTTCAGCTGGTAAACCTGGTGCGTAATCGCGGGTTAAGCCTGAGTCCCTCTAATCTCTTGACGACGAATTAGAACGTCACTTTAGACTCTAATTCTCTATTCTACTTCCAGCATGCAGCTCGTCTCTGCATTTAATCTGGTCTGGTTTGATAAAGAAAAAGAAACAAAAAAGTGTCAGCTGTGTCACCTGTTTCACAGCTTATTCACATGTGACACTATGTATTGCACTATTGTCAGTGGCGATTGAGTGACTGCAGGTTCGAGGTGCACAAGGTATGAGGTGTGCGCTGAGTTTATTCGTCTGAATGAAATGAAATGAATTGTAACGTGTACGACTCCATTTTTTTCACCGGTGACGTGGCAGCTCGGCTCCTGACGTAGCCCCGTGTCCTATGAGTGTCCCAGGAGGAGATAGACAGTCTATAATTAACCAAGGCAGACTTGAGCCAGGGGAGACGAAGCCTAATGCCACTACTGGGATTTTGCGAAACTCCGTTACACAATGAGATGAAGGTCCCGCGGTCGAAGGACCTCAAACGGCAGCATAAGCCTTTATGGACCAACAGGGGGGTGGTCCTCCGTCTGGTTTCCATTCGTGAATCAAAGTGGGTGCCCTTTGTGACACCGTGGGCTCTTTTCATTATTTGAGGGATTTAAATTAGAGGATTCTTTCAATTTAAATAGGCAGATTTTCTGTCTTTCACCTATAATATGGCCCCAAGAGAAAGACTCTGATTTGGTGCACAGACACTCACTGAAGCCAGCATGACCGACTGTCCCGTGCTGACCCTCCCCTCCTATCCTTCTCTCTGCATTGTGGCATGTGGAACACAAGTCTGGCTCACCTAAGCTCACCGTAGGAGCTCAAAGTGCTACCGAGAGCTCCGGGCCTACATGTCAACTGAGCTGTGCTAATTCAACGCACAATGCAAAGCACTGAGGGCACAATATTCACGGACATGATCAGGGCCTGTTTCTTTTTTCTTTTTTTCTTTTTTTGAAGATCAAGACATTAGTCGGCATCCTGCACTGGGACGAGAGCGTTGATCCCCAACTGTAAGGGTTAGGTGTGCGATTCCCTGAGCAAGACACTGAACCACCAGCGAATCATTTGTTCGTTTCTCCCCAGTTAATCAATCAATGATGGAACAGAGATGTTTTTTCTTGTTTTATTCACTGTGATTGTATAAATCATTGTCTGTACAAATGTTGATGGTAGCACATGTTGTGGTGACTAAAGAGGTCCTAGTGGGAACTAAGTGTTACCGTGGATTATACTTACTGTCATCAGCCACAACATCAGGAGCTGTTATGGGTTTAAAATGTGATTCAATTCAATTTTCAATTCAATTCTATTTGTATAGCGCCAGATCACAACATTACTTCGCCCGAGGCACTTTACATAGTAAGGTCAATATTACAGTATTACAAAGAAAACCCAAATGAGCCAGCACTTGGTCAGTTTCTAATTCACTCCGGTCAGACTTGTATCATGTATGATGTCTCGTTTTGTTTCAGCCATGGATCCAAGCAAGAGTTTAGTGGTCTGACCGCAGCAGGGTCAGCTTGGTGGGCCAGTGCAACCTGTCCTTTACCGACCGTCACCTTCCCGTCTTCGAGCTTCATGAGCTGCAGACCCTCGGGCACACCGCGTCCACAGTAAGACAGCCGCGCGCGCAGAGCAGAGCAAAGACATGACGGACAGAGGGGGTTACGCCGCGGCCAAGGCCAACCCCCGGCCCGCCGCACCTCCGGTGCTCCCGCCCGAGCCCATCGACATCATCCGCATCAAGGCCCGCTCCCGGCGGGTCCGGCTCAACGTCGGAGGCCTCACGCATGAAGTCCTGTGGAGAACACTGGACCGGCTGCCCAGGACCCGTCTGGGACGACTGAGGGACTGCAACACCCACGAGTCGCTGCTCGAGATTTGTGATGACTATAGCCTCAACGAGAACGAGTACTTCTTCGACAGACATCCGGTGGCCTTCTCCTCCATCCTCAACTTCTACCGAACTGGGAAGCTGCACATGATGGAGGAGATGTGCGCCCTGTCCTTTGGCCAGGAGCTGGACTACTGGGGTATCGATGAAATCTACCTGGAATCCTGCTGCCAGGCGCGCTACCACCAGAAGAAGGAGCAGATGAACGAGGAGCTGAGGAGGGAGGCGGAGACGCTGAGGGAGAAGGACGGGGAGGAGGAGGAGCACGGCTGCTGTCCCGATAAGCGACAGAAGCTCTGGGATCTGTTGGAGAAACCCAGCTCGTCTGTGGCTGCAAAGGTAACAACAGTGCACGCACTCTACAGACGTGTCGGTAAAGTTCTCCTCTGAGATAGAATCCCATTCTGTTTTCTGTTACAGCAGCTACAGTATAGCTCAGGTCACTAGGAGACGACAAGAGGGAGAAATGACTGAGTCCCGGACTGAGTTGGAATCCTTTTTTCAGATTGAACATAACTTTCAGGCTTACACATCAGTGGGTTTACTCGCCACGGTTAGTCCTTCTTCAGCCTGTTGAAAACTACTTGCACTTTTGGGTAATATCTTCACGGCTGAATGCACTTATCGTAGGCCGCTTTGGACAAAAAGCGTCTGCTAAATTAATGTAATGTAGCGTAATGTAAACTATCTCAACTCAAGTTTCATCTATGAAAAGTTCAGAAGTGGAGGTGTGGACTTTCATATATTGAGTTGCATTATGGGAAAAAATTGCATCCCCTTATTTTTCAAGCTTGATGCAGACCAAAGAATAAAAGTCAACAATTCAGAAAATGACTGTACACGGTCCTGCATCCCAAACCCCCATGTCACCAGGACAGTATGGGTCTGGTGTGCGGTCGTCAGCTTAATGACGTGCTCCTCTACATCACTGGAGTACTCCATTGAATACACATATTCATGTACTTGCAGCAATAATCAGGCTCGCTTGCAACTGTGGTTGAAATGAATGAGCGTCAGAGTCCCAATTCAACACATACTTAACTGGAACCCACCTCCTCCGCCAAGGCCCAACAGTCTTAATTTAAATCTGCTAGATCCAGACAGATTTTTATTTGGATCCGCACCAAATTGCACACACTCGTAGATAACCAGTCACCTTAACACGGCGGATTTTTTGTTTAACATCAAGATCCACCCATAAATTATTCCCTGGCGGATCGGTGAAAATCAGAATCGCACCAGACAGCGGTCCGTCTTCATTCGGAGGAGAAGAGGGAGAGATCACTGCTTCAATACCCTCCTCTCCTCTTGTGTTCTGGTGTGCCGTGCACTGTATTGGTTTGTCCTCACCAGTGAAGCTGTCCTGTAGCAGTATTTATTCATGCAGACGGCTTTGGTTTGTATTTGTCCAGGGTCTTTTGGGTTTTTTTTAGGAATCTGTCTCTAAGATTGCTGCCTTAACCCAGTACAGAGGAGATGAATGGAATGTTCTCAGCATTAAAAGGCGAATGACAAGTACATTAGAGGCAGTGTCCCCGTTACTCTGGATGATCCACAGAACACAGAGTGAGCAGGTTTGAGTGGAAGAGCTCTCAGTCGACCGCCTGAGCCATAGCCGGGTGGGTTGATGTGCGTCAAAAAGGTGATAAAGACTCCAGCGTCCTGATTGTTTTGTTTGTGAGATTAAGAGAGCGGTTTGGCAAATGTTGGTTTTGACACGGCAGTATCATTTAACTCGAGAAAGGGAGATAGAAACACAGACCCGAGACCAAAAGCCAGTGTTTGTGGGAAGGCAAGTAAGTGGGGGTTGATATTTTTTTTTATTGATTCCAGCTGACTGACTGGAAAGTGGCCCAGGCCAAGTGCACTGTCAGCAGCAGGAGGGGAGGCTCGGGTCTGGGCTGTAAAGGCTCAATCAACTCAAGTATTTCCAACATGGAAGTGTGACATCGGAGCGACTCGGGTGTTATCTGAAAAAATACAAAAAGTGTGGCACGTTTGGAGGAGGTTGGGGTGTCAGAGGATGATGGCGTGAACCAGTGACTGTGTATGAAGATACGCGACGTCACGGCACTCCAAAACATCTGGATCGGCCCCTGGTGGCCGAGTGCAGTACAGGTCATGAACCCTGTCCCCTACATGTTATCAGACGGTGCACGGAACAAACAAAAAAGGTTAAGTACACGTTAATCGTGAATTCTTGATCGTAATTAGTTCGTTGATGCATTGAAAATGGGGTGACACGTGACAACTGACAGCTGGGGCTGACTTGTGATTGTTCAGACTGGTGAATGGGAGATCACTACTGTCCAGGCTCTGGCTCCGAATGACGTCCCCGAGCGTAAGATGGACGTGCCAGCATCTGCGATATTGTGTTTGTACAGTGGGAGGAAGTGGAGACAGGTCGGGCCATCTTTTATTGTACAGTCATTGGCATGAACGCAGAACCACAGTAATGCAGATAAACTATGGTGACCACGTGGCAAGTTGTATTCGCCAGTCACCGTGGAACATGACACCTATCTTTGTAGATATTGTCTTCAAATGTGCTCAACCCCTTTTCTTAACTGATTGTGTAGATATCATTGAAGCCATTGTCTGAAGCACATCATGAGTTTTTCTAAACTGATTTCAATTCTCTCCCTGCAGACATTGGCTACAGCTCATTTCTGCTCCCATCTGAAAATCAACTTACAGAGACATCTGTGTGTTAGTGCACTTGCCACACAGGCACAACTCCAACAGTCGTCAGTGGTGCCGGATAGCATCGCATCACTGAGCTGTGTGTCCGCAGGTCAAGACAAAATAACAATGAGCAGACGTGAACTGAAAAGGTTGCTACTTATTTGCAGACAATAATCTGAAAACAATTTCTCGGTGACCGTCAATGCAACATTATTCCTCCGTCGATTTGATAATATCCATGTGAGTGCATTTATAATTACACTGTGTGTCAGATGGGCTGACAAGTGTCTGTCAGGACACATAAGTGTAGTAGCGACGAGAACTGTGGCGGCATCATTGAATAAATTATGTCTTTCTTGAGTTGTCAAAACAAATTCATCTTATCAGGGAAAATGATGAACCTCAAATCAAATTCGATTTCTATTTTATATAAACAATATGGATGAGCCACTCAAAGACAGGACAACATGAGATAAGATAAGATAAGATAAGATAAGATAAGATAAGATAAGATAAGATGAGATAAAATATGATGTACATTTATTCATCCCCCGTAGTGGAAATTAAAATTTGACACAGCGGCACAAAAGCAGCAACAGATGTAATTAGAATGAAATAAGAATAGAAAACAGAATCTGAGGAAAATAAAATAGAAATAATATATATATATACCACAATATGCAATCACAAATAATATACAATCACGAGTACAATGCTAATAGATGAGACCCGCTTTATGGACATGATGGTGAGTCATGCTCCATGACTCCGACTACATTGTTCACTTTGAATCACCTCTTGTCATCTTTTATTCAGGTGAACTTGTCACGCTGTCAATTCTTTTTGTTTTTATTTTGCTGTTTTCCCACCTTAGTCATTTTCGCGGCTCTAAAGACACTGTAGGAGTTTGTTTTCTCCTGCACTGAACAGTTGTGAACCACGCTGACAACACCCGCAGCCTGATATTCTCTGCTCTGTGTATCGGTCTGTAAAGCACGATGAAATGATGAAAAAGTGCTGAAGACATTACGTTCATTTTTTATTATTATTATCATCCGAATCTCCTTCTCAATATGTGACTCAGCTGTTTACTGCGCCGACGAGAAGAATGGAACAGAGCGATGCGCACCTTTTCGCAGGGCCTTCGCGGGTCCATGTGACCAGGTTGGAAGTGTGGTGTCAGCAGGAGGGAAGCTGCTTAGGACGCTCTGCACTGAGAGCGGCTGTGTGTCTCTCTGAACCAATAAGACGGCCCCTTCCTGGTGACGCGTACAGCTCAGTGCTGCTGCTGATTATAATAGAAGCATTACCTGGTCATTTGGAAAACACACACACGGGGACACACGCGCACACACACACACACACACACACACACACACAGTACTTCCGAGTCCAGATGGACATCTATCTGTAATAGTTCAGAGTTTTATTGGATAATATGAGAATTCAATGTTCCAATAATAGAGATTAGTTTCATATACTTTACATAATCTGTGTAATCTTCTTAGTTCTGGCTCTGATTACATTTTTTGACATGTTCCCCTCTTTTGTAGAAAGAGTGACACACACACACAAACACACACACACACACACACACACACACACACACACACACACACACACACACACACACACACTACTTCTTTCTTTAATGAGCACACTCAGTGACATTGACACGGCGCATCTCCCAGCCCCTTCTCAGCTAATTGCCTAAACCTCTAATTTACACTAATCTTAAACCGGAACCTGATTCTAATCCGGACCATAAAACCAAGTATTGACCCTCAAACGGCTCTTTGAAGGTGAGTCAGAAAGTTAAGACTGATCAAAATGTCCTCACCTGCCCAATATCAGTCCAAATGTCTGAAAGCCCAATGTATGACCATACACACAACATTCTACTTCTGTCTGAGTGAAGACACTCATTGGCATTACACGTTTCCTAGCCCATAACCCCAACCCTTACCATCACGACTAGACCCCTAACTCTGACCCAACCCTAACCCTAAACTAAACCCAACTCTAACCCCTAACTAAAGGGGTTAAATGTCCTCAGTCTGTAAGGTCTATACTCACTGTGGTCCTCACAGAGACAGAAGTACATGTATACGCGCGCACGCACACATGGAATGACTTAGGAGTATGGCTTAATCTCCTTTGGGGCTTTTACCAGGACTGCTGCTGCTGCAAATAGACTAACTGTTGGCCGGTTTGGATAGTCTGTCCTGTCCACCGTCTGACCTGGCGGAAGGCAGGGAGGAGGGGGGGGGGGCTGGGGTCTGCAGGTGGACTGGGCAGGACAGTCACAAGATGAAGGAGGCACATTCACGTCGCTGTAGACTGTGTTTTTTTAAACCAATGCAACAACAAACCAAAAAAATCCAAACCGTTGCAATTCAGTCACAGACTGCAGGGCGGTCAGCAAAACATTTGAACCCACAAAAAGTTTTGGATTTTGATGTTTCCAAAAGACGGAAAGGTTTCCCTAAAAACAAAGACTTCATCTCAACATGTTCTACGCTTGATAGCCTTCATATTTAGTCTTTATTACTTCTTACATAATCATTCACATAACCATTTGTCTATGATGTCTATTTTTTGACTTTCAAGGAAATGGTTGGTGATGCTATCTTCAGGGGTAACAAATGTGAATAATTGACGGAGGAAGGTGGCGAAGATTTCCTGCCGCTTAGGAGGGTGTTGATGCACAGACACGGAAGTCACGGAAGTGCAGATCTGACTTTCACATTTCCTTTCGGTGAAACACTTGAGGGGTTTACGGTGTTGTGTGTTTCAAAAGATCAGCGTGTCGTTACCAGCCTCTTCGGGATGGAAGAAGAGAGAATGAAGTAGATACTATGATACGAAGGCTTTACAAACTGCCAACGTACTACACAACTAATATGCGTGCATATCATTCTTGTACACATTACTTGTGTAGTGTTTAAGGTTATAGCAGTAAGTGGAGGGGAATATGTCATGCAATAAATGTATCTGAAGTTGAAGAAAAACTTGATCTGGTGCCACATCACTTTTCAAACATGGGGGATTATTTTTCATATGCTTTTTAAAAAATAATTTCTTGTCCACCCAAAGTCTGCATTACTGGGACACGGGAGCCGAGTGACTGCACCACACGGCTCAGCGCACATCAGGATGTGACCATGTTGAGCCATATCATCGAATCCATTAATGTGTCAGTTCAAATGAAGGTGAACGTTAAAGTTATTGCTGTCATAAAGTTGTTCAAAACAGCCATTAAGTTAGGAGAGCTTCCTCCTGCGTCACTTTTGATGTTGCAGTATTTTTGATATGCATAGTGGATGACTATAACAAACTCCTCGGCTGCGTTTGCTTACACTCTTAGCTCCACATAAGCAGTTTGTGTAATATAAAATAATGAGATCGCTGCCAGACTCACTTGCTTATTGAACTTTACGCTGTAAATCGAGCATCTGTTTTAGTTCATAAAAAGTATTTTCTACTGCGCGACTTTTTAAATTCACTTCTTTAGTGTTGACCAATGTTTCCTGTTGTGCAACTGTCTGGTTTCCTTCATGTACAGCCCCGTGCTCCTCTTTCTCACAAGTGTACCACAACTGCAAGTAACGATCCACAGCGGGCTGTGCGCTTTAAGAAAAATAACTCAGAAGGTGGAGACAATTTACCTTGTATGGCTCTATGCTGGCAGTCGAATATAAGCAGTACTTCTTTGTGATATTGTATTGGCGCCAAGCTCTTTAAACTAAACATCGTCACTGGTTTGCACTCATCCAAACATTTGCCTGAGTTTTCAACCATAAGTCATTGGTTGCGAGTGTGTTCAGTGTTCGGGCAGCATGTTTTCACAGACTGAAGTAAGTTTCTTAATGGCTGCCATAGCCAAGTCCATAGCCCCCGCGCCTTCAGAATGATGTTGTATTCATGCACTATAGCCTTCCGGTATTGAATGCTCGACTTCAAAATAAAATGATTCATCCTTCAAAGAGAGAGAGGCTGATCCAAAGTGGTTTGCCGTCTTCAGTCCACTGCCCACTGTACATTATGTGTCCCTCTGTAAGTGGATCACAGCTTACGAGCTTCCAGGCCGTCTGTCTGGCGCGTTGGTTCGTTCTACTTGAATTTCTGTCGGTCGGGTCGGCGGTGAGAGTTGAAACTCCAATGGGATTGGCGCGACAGGCGTGCAATGACGGTACAATGACTGACGGGACCGTGAAAAAAATGTCGTGGATTGTTTTTTTCGCGGCCCCTCCAACCGGGATATCGCCCCAAGCAAGAGGAAGAACTGAATCAGACCATGTAAATAAGCCATATTCCTCAATCCGTTCACTCCCCGCACATATTTCCTGAGCGTTTTACACTCTTAACAACATACACGTACAAGTTGTCACGTTATAACGTGAAAGATTTAACCTATATCATAAATAACTTAAATACATAAATACAATATCCATAAAACAAGATAAGTCTCGTTGCAACGTGACAAGTTGTGCGTGTATGTTGTACTGTCATAACGAAAATATCTTGTTATAAGAACAAACCTTTTGCATTATAATGTGGTACTGATTCATTTCCCCGCCTTCTTCAGTATGAACTGGTTTGATTTGTGAAGTGCACACGGTGACTATCCCATGGTAGTCACCGTGGGATTCATTTAAAGACATCAGCTGTATCAGTCTTTGACTAAATATTAGTGAGCGACTGGTATGATGCTGGTTTTTGTTTTCCCTGCTGCCTTAAGAAAGAAAATTGACTGTGGCACCATCCTCCCTCATTCAGGACATGGAAAATAACCGGACAGCACGTGCCCAGAAGAGTTGATTCACCCTCTCGCTTATTGCTTTTTGTAGCCCATTTTGGTTTGTCTTTGGAAAAGCGCGTGACTACAGACAACGGCCTCTGCGACACATTAACACAAAGATTCCTCGAAAAAATGACCTTAAACCAAAAGCTCCACGATAGAGCGGCTTCCTTTGGGGTTCGCTGTAGGTGTTTGCGGTGATCACGGAGTCTGGATGAACAGTGTTTGACGATGTGAATGTTTGGTTGATCAAAGCTCAGTGAGTCACGCAGACCAGCAGAGGCTTCTCTTGGGGTAATTACTATAATTCACAATCTGTCGTTCTGTCTTTAGTCTCCCTGCGCCTCCTCCTCTTTGTCTGTGTGTGTGTGTGTGTGTGTGTGTGTGTGAGGGGACAGCTCACATTTCCTGTCTGTAATTTACATCTCGAGTTTGGTTCAGTGCAGCTGAAAACGAGGTCATCACACAGGTAGTGCAAGACAAAGTGAGCTCAGTTAAATGCTGCGACCAAGTGCAGAGTTTACCTGGGGACAGGGCTGGACTGGCCATCTGGCATACCGGGCATTTTCCCGGTGGGCCGGCGCACTTTTGGGCCGAATCGCAGATATAATTTATAGGCCTTTTTTTTGTTGTTGTTGGCCGCGCCGGCCCATAAAGAACTGACAGCGGCCCATTGGTTAATTTTCTTTATTGGCACTGGCCTGACCCAATCAAATCCAGGAACCCCCTTCCCCACTCCTGGCCACAAGAGCCGATTGGTCAGGGGATAGGACCTGTACAAACGGGGTTACGTTACCTTGCGTAAGCATGGACGCCTGGCCAATATATGCTATTGAAGTCTGACCAATCACGCTGGGCGTGGGCCGCCTGGGCCAAAAAATGCCAGGGCCGATTTTTTGTCCCTGTCCAGCCCTGCCTGGGGATGATGAACTGCACTTCCATATGTAACCAAAAAAGGGAATACGAAGCATAGTTCCCCTGTTTCGATTGCTGACCACCACCACCACCCAACCCAGCTATGTTGTTGAATCCAGATCGTTGAGGGTTGTCTGCCCCATTCCACCTTCACACCCACAGATTTCCCCCCCCACAGATTTTCTGTGGGCCTCACGCCTCACCTCACCCGGCTTCCTTTCGCAAACAAGCAAACAGGCATCATCACATTTCAGGAGAGTTTGCCAGCCTTGATCGAGAATCTCGGTCAGAATGAATGCTCGACCGGTCACTAATGAAATACTGCATTTCACTTGTCCAGCCCCATCTCTTAATGTTGGAGCCCACATGGTGCCGTGGAAGAAAAGGCAAAAAAAGCCGCCTCTGTTGTGCGCAGCAGCGTCAACAGTGAGCTGGCAGGATTTCAAATTGAAGGTTTTGTTCTCGTGATTGGCTTCCCGAAAGCCTGCGCATGCACTTAGCATCGTTGTAAACATAACAATTACTTTTCCGGTGCTGAAAGAGGGTATGCGAGGTTAGATGTCAGTGACACCGACGTGCTCCCAATGTTCGCGGTGAAAGTGGAACGTGTGGACTGGTGACTAGATGAATGGGTGAATATCTGAATGGCCTCGGCGTGAGGGCAGATGAAAAACAATGGGTTTGGTGAAAGCTGTGACTTTATAAACAAACGGTGTCGACCTCTGCAGAAACAGAGGCTGTCCAACAGATACTGCGTCCTCCTGTTTCCAGAAATACCTCCGCATATTGATCGGGGCTTGAGTTTCTCTGCCCAGTCACTTCGTCCACTCGTTCATTCTGTTGTGTTCTCTGTCTCTCACTTCCTACTCTTCTATCTATCTATCTATCTATCTATCTATCTATCTATCTATCTATCTATCTATTTTTCTACCTGTCTGTCTGTGTGTGTGTGTGTGTGTGTGTGTGTGTGTGTGTGTGTGTGTGTGTGTGTGTGTGTGTGTGTGTGTGTAATCAGCAACACAATCTTTTGGATTACAAAAATTTAGTATAATCTGAATACTTTTTCATTACTTCCAAATCAAAGGCTGAAGACTGATCCATATTTTCGTGATCCACAATCCACCATTCACTCTCTATTGTTCGTCTGCTCATGTGCTAAAGCACGGCTGCCATTATCTTCCACATTACCTCTGGCAGATACAATGGGCTGATGAGCACCACGGTTCAAAATGATTGAAACTAAATTCAAGATAGAGCGAAACAAGCACAATTCCAAGTCTAAACCCCTTGCACAGACCTCGAAGTGTTCCCTCAGATTGATGTTGAACTTTTTGTCTTGTACAACCTGCACTGAACATAGATGTTCAACAATGTTGGGGGGTTTTTTTCTCTCGCCTAAAGCAAGGAGACATACGGAGTTATGCTTTTTCTGTTTTTCCCTTTCCTCCAGTGTGTTATCTAGTTTTTTGGGGTTTGTAAATGGTCTGCAAAGTAAAACAAAGTCGATTTTGTTAATAATCTCAATGAGAGGGAGGCAATGCAGCGTCTTTAACACCGGCCTTTCCTCATCTTTTATGTCTCTTTGAAGAATTGTTTCACTGTGACAGAGGCATTGTTCAGACCTGGTCTCAGGTCACAAGTGCAGGTGTGAACGAACTGACACATTCGTTTACAGTGCGACCGTATATGCGTCCCGAGCGCCTACGCAGCTGACAACCTCTGACCCGCTACACTTTCACAATAAACTGAAAATATTCTTGACCCTTCTCATTGTTTCACAAGCATTGAGTGATTTGTCTACAGTATGCAGTTAGACTGGCTTTACACAACACAATCTGGTCTTTACAAACAGAAACGCTGTACGTGTTTATCTGCACACAGAGCAGGGAAGTGAGATCTGATCACAAGTGATCACAGGAGAGAAGCGGAGGCGCGTTCTAATGTCAGGTGTGACATGACGTCCATCGGAGCCGTCCACCTGTGATTGGATCACCTACTAAGCGTGTTAAAGCAGGTACAGGACCAGGGTCGAAATGATGTTCAGGGGGGAGTTAATGTCTTTGTTGGCGATGCACTGGGATATGTACTCAAAGTGTTATTGATTGGCTGAATCTAAGATGTGGAACCTGCATTAATTCTTCCTCCACTGCACAGCCTCTAAAGCAGCTTGTGTGTTCCCAGTACTGCTTTAAATCTGCCCCGGGTGCCAAGGTCACAGCATTTGGCAGCGATTAAGCCATTAAGACGCCGCAGGGTGGAAACACTTCGATACACCTGCCCTCTAAACTCCCCTTTGTCCCGTCTCTCTTTGGTTTCTGTCGTCTCTTTCATCTTTTCTCTCTGTCCCTCAGTTTTCTTTTCCTAAAGTCACTCTGAGTGAGTCACAACTAGGATTATTAAGCGGCAGAAACACAGTGTACTGTGTAAAGCTGTAATGATCAGTGTCCTTTGACTAGAGGCTGACAGACCAGACAGTCCCGCACTGGAAATAGCTGAGACGATCCTTCCCTCTCATGATTTCACTGGAACCGTTGCAGGGCCAGTTGTTACCCAACAGATATAAAAGAACAATGTTGCTCATAAATAGTTCTCCATTTTGACAGATCACTTCCTGCAAATCACGTCACAAATTAGCTCAGTGCTACAGTGGCACATTATGTGCACTGTCTTTATAGAAAATTTGTCTTTAAATGAACAATAGGCATATATGTATATATATATATATTTAAAGATCTGACTGTAATTGATTGTGATTAACCACTATTCAATATGCAGTCTGTATTGTGGAAAGTAAATAAAACATCTTCACAAACATAAAAAAGAAAAACATTGTTGAATTTTTCATAATTGAAATGGTTCAGGATCACGTGAGATTCCTTTTTTTTTTTTGTTGCCAATATGCTACTTATACATTAAATGATTATTATAGTTCTGATTATTTATCATAATAATGAAAGTATTATTAAATTAAAAAGAGCTCTCTTCATATTGACATGATGATGAAATGAAAACTGTTCAACAAGTAGCAGCAGTAAAAAACTAATTGTGGAATATGCTGTCCAGACAGATGCGGACATATAAGTTCCAATTTTTTTTAATTACAATCGTTATAATAATAATTCCAATTGATAATATATAGACAGAATAGGAACATAGAGTAGTAAATCTCCAAATGTAATTATCCTTAATTTACATTTTTCAAATTGTATGTTTTCTTTATGTTTATTATTGTTTTCTAATTAAATATTAAAAGTCTTTCATTCCTCCAGTGACACACTCCAGACTCTATTCAGTTGGTGGTTACGTGATATGCAATCAAGTGCTCATTTCCAGCATCACTCAGACCACCACTCAGAGTTCAGACTGCATTTGTCAGTTGGACAATAACAACGTCAGTACATGTTTACATTTTCACCATATAGGAATCCCTGATAAAATCAGTAAGCTGTCATTGATGTAGCAGCACACACAAAGAGGCACCACAGATTTTTACATTCAAAAATAACATCTCTCGGGTTCGATGTCAGTCATTATCAGTATGTTTGAACATTTAACATGTTTTTATTTTATTATTACTATTATTTTATTTTGGTTTGAGACTTTCCTTCGGGGCTTCCAACTGTTGCCTATTTCTTCCTGTTGGAGGAGGAAAGAATGAGTAACCACTTCTTACCTCTTTCTATCCTTTCTATAGATAGCAACACAATCCTATTACAATTATCCTGAAATGTCCTAGCAAGGGCTGCAGAGAGAAGACTCAGACTGCACATGCTTCAGCTACCTCGGGCATTAGAGGTCCTTCATGGCCGTTTTTGAACAGCAGGTGTAGGAAGTAGTGTTGAATCCCGTCAGTCCACTTTTTAAGCGAGTCATGTGGTAAAAAGTATGACTATTGTACCTCCAAATCTGCCAGGAGCAGGAGTGAATAGAGGCAGGGCGCAGCACAATTTAAATATGCAGGAGCAAAAACTAACTTGCTCTGTCAGCATTTAACCCGACAAATGATGGTGGCCAATTCTTTCCAGTGAACAACAAAACATCAAATCACTCAATGTTCGAAATATCTCAAAAGCCCAAAAGCCAGAGACCACTTCCCATTATTTACTTCATATACAGTTCATCGGTTCAAGGGCTTTTCCAAATTTGGAACCAATGTACAGCAGCTCCCATAAAAGTTGTGACCAGCAGGCAAAATGTGACACCTCCATTTCCTCATGACAATGATCAGGCCAGCTTTTGGCTCCAAATTACAGTGAGCCATGCGTAACAGTTAACACCAAGAGATCGGTGTGTCTTGTGGTCCATTCCTACACAGGAAACGATGATGATGATGATGATGATGATGATGGTGATGATGGATGGTGGGGTTGATGAATATAAATGTCTTTCAACCGTTTACCCAGGGCACCCTGACTATGTTTGTCACCCAGTGAGTTCACTCAGTGACTGGGAGATGTTGCTTCAGGATTTCTACTGTTCTGTTTCCTCCAAGTCTCCAAAGTGTTAGACTTGTACTTGTTCAACTGTGCTCTGTGGAGATGTTGGGTGTTGGCTCCACTGTGGGGATCCACAAACCACTGTCTGTGACTGACTCTAAAGTGTGTGTAGCCCATGGCAGCTAATGCATCTCTCCAAGCTCTCCATTCATCACTGATGATGGTGGTGCCTGGATGCAGGCACCACAGTTGGTACGAGACGCTCCTGTCCTCTTCTCTTTGCGAGTCGTAGAAATGTATGTAGTTGCTCATTCTTTAATCCTAGAATGCCAAAGACCCACTTCCTTCATCTCCAAGCTTTGGCTGCCCTCCCCCGACCATACTATAATAACAGTTACAGTAAATATCACATGGCTCATCTGTAAAGGTCTCTGAAACAAACAAGAGAACCTAGTGGCAAAGAGTAAATCATTTAGACAGTACAGATATGTCTTGGTAAGTCAAGAGTTTGTCCGTTTGCCAGGTTCTGTTGTCGATATTTTCTTGCAGTTGTCAGAGTTAATATTTCTTTTAAAAAGAAGAGGAACTGCAGTCACAATGAACAAAGATGGTTATCTTCAACAGCACAAAAACTGTCCCTGTTTGCAAAAAAAATGTCTATATTAAAGCATATAGACTGAAAGCAGTGAGTTGTATGGTCTACTATGTCAGACCACCAACTACATATCTCTAAAATATCATTTTATAACCCCATCAATTTGAGGATTTATCTTTATTCACAGTGGAGCACGTAATCACTGAATTAATACACATTGCTATATAGAGGGTTAAGCCCAAGTGATTTCACATTCATTTTCTATGGTAAGAGAGACTCACTTTAACCCACGTCACACTTATGACAGAAGCCGCTTTTTAAAATTTTGTTTTAGGTAATTACTTATAATCTCATGTTATTTTTAATCTTCCTGAGCAATAGCAACAGTTAATTAACTGATATTTTGCTGTTACAATTCTGCTGCATTTTCTGCTTCTGTGCCTTTTATGTCTGCACTATGTTGCCAAACCACAGAAAGATAAAGTTAATGTTAACAAGCTGCTTCCTTGGAGCTATTATCTATAATTAAAAGACCATTAATTAAAGAGAAGTGGTTTGTTTTTCTTATGGGGTGTTGTTATGTTTCTTTCAGTGTCAATTTAAGTTTCAGACCCACCAGTCTAAAAGTTTCTTCTTATAATATGAAAAGTATGTGGCAATATTGCGAAAGTAATACATTTTTCACATTGAAAGACAAAACTACAATACATTTCTTTGATTTCTGTTGTGACAGCAATACATTTCCATAATTTAGAGCACATATTATGTGGGAAAAGGCAGAAAGTTACAGATTCCAGCTGTTAAACGGAAAGTGATCTAAGGAGCCTTGTCTTCATTAGACTCCAGTTATTATATGTATAATACTGGACAAAAACAAACAAACAAAAATACCCACTGACATCAGGCTTTTGTTACTTGTCAGTTTTAGGGAGACTGAAGTAAAACGTAAAGGAATAAAATGCTGCTTTCTTCTGTTTACTAACCTTGCTTTCCCATGTGTTCATGACACTGAACATGGCACACCAAAAACCTTATGTCAGGTACATAATGTTGTTGTGTTTGTTCTGAAAAATGTCTTCAGCAGCCATAAAAGTTGGTATAAAGGGGGCAGCTCCAGTAACGCCTGCTAAATCTTTGTTTAAACAAAGTGTACACCAGAGTCCCAGCAGACGAGAATAGAATTAACACCTTGCCACAGCACATCACCTTTATAGGCTTAGTAGACTTGCAAAAAAGGATGATAAATAAACACTACAATAATCTTACAAATTATGTCCCCCTACTGTCACAGTGTTCTCCCAAATTGCATTTAAATTCATTACAAGTTAGCTGAAACCCCCTAACTCCAAATTATCCTTAATCAGCTCTATAATTAAATCCCTGTAAAAGCTTACATTTGCGTTTATAAGTGCTGACCTTTACACTGTGTAATCTTAACAACTTGGTGCACACACTTTCTCATTATTCTAACTGTGAACTGGGGTTCACCTAATTTTAATAGTAAAACACAAGACCAAAGTCATGACATAGGACTGATGACAAATAAAGATAAATAAATAAGGTGAAAAAGACATGGAATCACTAAAGTCATTAAAATTCATCTTCTGGGGACCATCCAATTGTCAGCAAGACGTTTTAGTCAAAACAAAGCATTGCATGATTCCATGAAAGGCAAAGTAATGGGATAATTTGTCTGCCATTTGAAATCATCTTCTAAAGAATATGACAAAGCATTTAACAGTTGTTGAGACATTTCAAGCCGAACCCTTGAAGACAAACCGGTCAACACTGTTATCCCGGGGCTGGGGTGGCTAAAAATAATAAGTCCTCTGCATCCTTTAATTTGTCTATATACAGATCTAGAGATATGTAGGAAACAAAATTTTGTTTAGCTAATACAGTTTACCACAATCTTGTCTTTTTGTTGCAGGTCCTGGCCATGATCTCCATCCTATTTATCATCATTTCCACCATCTCATTGTCTCTCAACACCCTGCCAGAGCTGCAGGTGGTAGATGAATTTGGCCAGTTCAATGATAACCCCAGCCTGGCCCACGTCGAAGCTGTGTGCATTGCCTGGTTCACCATGGAGTATATGCTGCGCCTGCTCTCAGCACCCAACAAGTGGGATTTCATCAAAGCACCACTGAACATCATTGATTTGCTGGCTATAATGCCTTACTATGTGACCCTCTGCTTAACTGAGTCCAACAAGAATGTGATGCAGTTCCAGAATGTGCGTCGTGTGGTCCAGATCTTCCGAATTATGAGGATCTTGAGGATACTGAAGCTGGCCAGGCACTCAACAGGACTCCAGTCTTTGGGCTTCACTTTGCGAAGGAGCTACAATGAGTTGGGTCTGTTGATCCTCTTCTTAGCCATGGGCATTATGATCTTCTCTAGCTTGGTGTTTTTTGCTGAGAAGGATGAGGACGCCACCAAATTCACCAGTATCCCTGCCTCCTTCTGGTGGGCTACAATTACTATGACCACTGTTGGATATGGAGACATCTACCCACAAACCCTTCTGGGCAAGATAGTAGGAGGGCTCTGTTGCATAGCTGGTGTGTTGGTCATTGCCCTTCCCATCCCAATCATCGTCAACAACTTTTCAGAGTTCTACCGAGAGCAGAAGAGGCAGGAGAAGGCAATCAAGAGGAGGGAAGCTCTCGAAAGAGCCAAACGGAGTGGAAGCATTATTTCTATTAACCTTAAGGATGCTTTTGCACGTAGTATGGAACTCACAGATGTGTTGGTGGAAAAGAGAGAGGACAGTAAGTGTCCTGTCGATAATCACCTCTCACCCAGCCGTTGGAGCTACCACAAACACTACTCCAATGCAGAGGTGGGTAGTCCAGGCAGGTCTCAACATTCACACTACCAGGAAGTAGCTCAGCAGGGCTCTCCTGCACGAGTCAAGCTCTCATCTAACAAAACGACCCCCCAACACCTCAGTGCAAAGAGGCTGGAAGAGGCTTACAACAAGACAGCAACCACCCAGGAACCGCGGGACAAAATTACAGAAGAGCAGATGGAAATGACATCATTGACCTCCACACAAGCCCGGCAAAATTCACCAGAGGTCAGCATTGTCAGGAAATCCTCAAATATGACTGTTGGCTTTTCAGTGGAAAAAGGGGAAAGGAGCATTCCCCCTCCTTTGGATCTTAGCCAAATAAGCACAATGGAGGTGAGAAGGGGCCCTGACAGCACCCAGCCAGGGACCATCATGAAAGAGGGTTTGTATGAGTTTGTGTCTGGCCAAAGAGGAAGTGGGACTGGAGATATGAGCTTGGTGCCACAGAGTGTGGAAGGCTTTGGAGCGACCTATGACAGTGTCTGCAGTTCCTTACAAGGTTATAGCAGCCCTCAAAATACAACAGCCCTCAAGGTCGACTTCATTTCATCCCAAGATGATGTGCTTATGGCTGTGATGACACCTGTGGCAACCCCAGCCTCCATTGGTTCAGCCAAGCTTGTTCAACTAATTCCCGACGACATGGTTTCTAGGTTTTCTCCACCTAGCTCTGCAACACAGGAAGCTAAATCTCCACTGGCTATCCTACAATCTCCATCTCTGGCCCAGCAAGCTGTCAGTCCAAGCTACTCCCAGGGGGGAGGTGAGGGCTCAGCAGCCAGGAGCTTAGAAGG
Source organism: Scophthalmus maximus (assembly GCF_022379125.1). Lineage (NCBI taxonomy): Eukaryota > Metazoa > Chordata > Actinopteri > Pleuronectiformes > Scophthalmidae > Scophthalmus > Scophthalmus maximus. The sequence continues at coordinate 7,177,259 of NC_061519.1, read as the reverse complement.
TGAAGGGCAGCTCACAGGCTTAAGCCAACAGGGAAGGAATCACATGGAGAGGTCTGCCATTGGCTCAGGGAGCAGCCCTAGCCCACTGTCGTCTAAAGCCAGCCCACTCAACTGCACCCAGGATGTAATACGTATGGAAGGAGGGGAAGAAGGTGGAGAAGGGGAGCAAGCAGAACAGAGCGGAGAGAAACAAGAAAACCACGTTGATCTGCATGGAAGCATGACACCGCCCTGTGAAACAAGCATGTAAGCTTAAAAGCAGAGAAAGGTTTTCGGACAGGGATGCCAATAGATGGGTTGAGGAAAAGAGGTGGACTCTGCATCTGTTGACAAAGACGCACAAGAAAGTGTAGAGTTGTTGCAGTTTTTCTGGAGAGATGCACTCGTCGTATCCCACGGGACTTTTGGGCTCTCATCTATTTCTTGGCAAAGCACTACTGTCCCCAAACCGGTATCTCTGCATTGTTGTCACATGGCGTTTTTATTGAGCATTGAGGGAAGTCAGAAGCACATACCCACTGTCAGGGTAATATCTGAAAGACACTGTCATGCCAGTTGTTACGGACTTTTTGCTTGAAAATGAGACTAATATACTGCAGAGCAAAACTGTGACAACTGATACATCTCTTAGGGCTCAAATGTGAGCATAAACTAAGCCTTGTAATAATGTGAATATTTACAACTATCCTGGAGAGTCCTTGTAAACAGCTCTACAGGCATAATTTACAGTTTCCTATTGCTTGCTATTTAGGTCATATTTCTCATGATGGACTAATTGCACCAAGGAAAGACGAAGAGAAGAGAAAATCATGTTTTTTATATTTGTCTAAGTAACTTTAAAAAAAATTATCCTTTGCAAGACTTGAAAAAAACATTCATCAGTCATTATTCTGCATTAAGGGTCTTGCTCTCTCTCATCAGAATCTCACTCCAGGTATGGCGGTCTGGTAATGGGCCCTTATCAAATACGAGCACATGATACAGCACAAAAAAGTCCAGCTCTTTATTGGACAAACATATAACTGAACAGTACAAAAGTAAACATACATCTGCTGTATCCTGAACTTTGTTGTTTGTCTCGTTGAGTCAACAATAGATAGTTCTCTCCTTTTTCCAAATGAAAGCAGGGTCTTGAAATTGAAAAGGGCATGGAATAGAGCTGTAAAGTCTGTTTGCACACTCCAACTCAGTCTCACAAGGGGACAGGTGGAATGAGCAGACATTTAAACCCAGGACAGAGAAGAACGCACGCAAGGACAGTGGATAAGTTCACTGATCACCCATGTGTGGGTCCTCACACACTTCCAGTGACTCAACACAGGGGTTCCTCCTTCAGTGTTATGTGGCCCCCGAAATTCAGGAAAATCAACTGAGCAGAGTTGACAAAAGAACACCCAAACACCAGGTCTGTTTTGGTCTCTGTGAGACTAGTGTCTTATTTAAGATGGTTTATCATAACACAGGTCTTATTTTGCCGTTTTGACAAGCATATCTGTCAGAAAATAACAATTTGCTCTTCAAGTTACTGAGATAAATGAGAAGCATGTCGGGTGACATGAGCAGTTAAACAAGTTGGCAACAAGCAGGTTTTTCACACTACCTGCAAAGTATTGCAACTCAGAAGACGTTTAGTTTTCAAACTAGTTTCTTTTAAGAACTAGCATCTTTCAAGCTCTTTTCTGCAGTTGATTTTCAAACAGATCTCTGTACAATTAAGGACTATTTGCAACACTTCAGGTGCTTTCACTTTTCGTTTTACCTCTAAAGGAAGCAGTTTAGATAATCTGCATCAACTGCTGGCCGGTCATTCGATTGACTAATGGATTTCTTGGTTGTAGTGATGCTATCAAATAATGTTATTCCAACCAAAAGGAAGGATGGACAAAACTATTGAAATAAGATCTAGTGGTTCTGAACAAATCATCCTATGAGGGAAGAGGTGCATTTTCACCCTACTGGCCCTCAGTCATTCAAGGCTGCACCTTTGAAGGCCCCTGAAGGAGGTGGTCATGTAACGCCACACATACATGTTTGTACTGTTCTAACCAGCGCATGTTCATGTATGATGACTGGAGAGAGAAAATGAGAGCGTGGGTCAGAGGGACTTATTTTGAAGGGGCCCTGACTGTATTGTAAAGGTAGTGTAACAGTGACCTCTACAGGCATTCTCAAGGCACTTGAATGAAAGGAGCTGATGCCTCTTTGGCAATCTGTGAAATCACAATCAATGTATAGGCTCTGTTTTTATTCTGTGCATGAATGCTGACACATTCAGGCACACATTTACCCGTGTGCACAACTGATTACGCACACAGAGTGCGGAGTGGGTGTATGGTGATGGGGCCAGTCACAAGGTGAAACATGAATTATAACTGTGTTCCCTGGCATGGAGATTTAAAAACAAATTTATAGCATTTTTATAAGAGGAAAAGAAAAATGCGTGCCTTTTCATAAACAGATCATTTATGAGAAGGTGAAAAAACCCTGTACAGTATGGCCAGATATTTAGTATTGTTTTTGTTCTTATTTTATCTCTTGTTCTGTTTTTCTCTGTTTAGTGCATATTTTGTGATATGTAAATCCTCAGGTTCTCAGGGTTTGCATACCTTTAACGCATTGTGTGGTGTCTCACTTAATGTAGTGTCAGTCATATAGCTTTCAGACAGCATTGCTTACAGTTCTAACCTCACTGTGCCACAATGTCATTTTATTTCAGCACACAAAAGGTTTTGTGGAAAGCAGTGGCTTCAGGTTCAGTAGTCGGTTCAGCTTGGATCCCTTTAGTGCTGTAGCAGCATTCTCTATATGAGCTGCAACACTACAAAAAGACCGCAGATATTCAGGAAGGTTTTACCATGACAAAGGAAAAAAGGCCACAACAGAATGTAAAAATGATCACAATAGGCATACAACAACCAGTCAGCATCAGCTTCTGTAACTGGAAGTGATGGGGTGCTCATCTCTAATTATACTCTATTTCTGGGAGCCATTGTCCTGAACAGACCAGTCAAGGCTGTTGTTAAGATGTAAGTTCTTCACTGAGCAGAGCAGGCTCACTGGAAAACCATTCTAACAAAAAGAAATGCCATGCTGTCTAGGTAGCTTAAATGGTAAAGTAATCAACGCCATGACCAAAGGCTTGTCTTAATCTCGCTCATATAAAGCGAATCTAATTCTGACCTGAACTTAACCCTCAGGTACCCTATTACTTGAACCTGGTGGAATATGTGATTTATTTCCCTATTTTGCCAAAATGAATTTTTCCGAATCTCCAAAATGAAATAAGCTCTTTCTTGGCCTATGTCCCACTCACAAACGCAGGCGCACTAGTACTCGTGATAAAACCAACAGTGAACCTGCTCAGTAATTACTATTACCTAACTAAAGGGGACAACACTGATGACATGTTGTACATTAAATTTACCAAAATTGAGAATGTGGGTTTTGGACTCATACAGGCAGCTTAGCAAATTATCCCAGGCATGCTCTGCTCAGTTGCGAACAATTCAGTGGTGACGGTCATATGAAGTATAACCTGGTTCACCTTTGTCCACACGTGGAAGAAATGCTCAGTACAGCTCTGCCCGCTTGGTTCCATCAGATGTGGCTCTGTGGTACAAAAGGTGCTGCTTTGTCACCGTGGCAGATCAAGAACCATGTGGGCAATGCTCTGGCTCTTCTGAGAACAATCGCATCTCTACACAACCATCTGAAGAAATGTCACGTAATCTCCATTTGAATTTCCATTTTTCATGAGATCACTCAGCTTTTCTACAATTAGATCACATCATACAAACCAGACACTACAAAACCTGCATTTGCTCTCTTTCGTTTGTTGTTTGCTAATGTTTCTTCCGCCCTCATCTACTTTGTTTAACAGTAAACTGCGTGATGATTAGTCTCATTCATTATTCCTAAGGCAACATAATGATAGTGAATTATAAGGACTTTTGATTCAGTTATCAATATGCAAGACAAATAAATGTGTTCATGTGACCTACTTTTGGCTTGTGTATTTTTGTGTTGCGTGTATTTTTGGGTGTGGATCCAGGCAAGTACATGGCAAATGGATTGTATTCATATTACGCTTTACGATTTTTATCAATAACCCAACAACAATTCACCTTCATACAGTGCTTTCATACAGAGCACTTTTCCTATCAAACATTATTCATACACTGTCGTCACAGCTGTCAGGGCAATGTGTCTTGCCCAAAGACATCACGGCATGCGGACTGGAGAATTGGGGATCAAACCAATGCCCGTCTGGTTGGCGGAGGACATTCTTAACCACCTAAACCACAGCTGCCTGCACACAAGGTTGGACTACCAGTGACTGGGAGTCAAACGCACAGATGGCCGACAAAAACTCTGCTATGCTGTACATTAACATAAATCATAATTTGGATTTTCTGACATGAACTCACTTGATACAGATTTTATCTTCCCATGTCATATACAAAAGTGCTCACATTTGTCATATTCTAAAGCATTTTAAAATAATCATCAAGGACTGAGAGATCATAAAGTATTGACCTGTTTTTCTTGTTTATTTCTTTTCTTTTCTGGGAGTCTGATGGTTTGACGGACTTGGGAGGAAGTTCGGTTTCTACATCCTCAATTCCATCTAAAAATATATAAATCAGTTCTTACAGCTTTTGTTTTTCTGGTTGTCATCTCAAACAATTCTGAGGGTATAGGTTTGCCCTGCTGGACGCACAGATGGTAATGGAGGTGGTGTCCGTGTAGACTCACAAGAAGGTGGAGTAATTAACGAGCTGGGCAATCTACCCATTAAAAAACTAATTTTGATTTAGTTTATACTTTCTACAAAAATATCTACAATATACACAATGTTGACCAATTTCTTAAATTAGATCCATTTCACCTGAACTAAGGAAACCTATACTGTTACCTTATGGTGATAATCTCAGTAATAGAAATTATATGTAAGATATTCCAACCTGAATAAGTAATTTATCATGGCAGCATAACTAGAGATGTACAATGATGTGAGTCATTCCTGTTATACACTATATGCACTTTGAGATTGCTTTTAGCCCCATAAAGGGCTCTATAAATGCAATTTATTATTATTATTATTATTATTATTGTTATTATTATTATATTAAAAAATGGATGTAGCTTTACTTTGCCACGAGATAAGCACATATCCCAAAGGGAAGGTGAATGGCAGGTAGGCCTACATGTCGAATGCACACAACCACACCAACATCTGATCCGAAATGACGAGCAGTGACGCAGGCGTCCGTTGGGTGACGTCACCGACGCTGCGTCCATGTTTGCCCGAGCCCGAGGAGGGGGCGGGGCAGGGGGCGGGGCAGGCGGCGCGTCTTCTCATCAGCGTCACACACGTCGGACGTCGCCGAGCCGAGGACCGTCTTATTCGGGGCGGTGGGGGTGTAGACATCTCCGCTGTGGCACACACCGCGGAGGGCCGCAGCGTGCCGCCGCAGCGCCGAGAGGAGCAGCCCCCGGGAGTCCACCGCCGTCCCCGGGCAGCGCAGGTAAGAGACAACGCGAGCACCAGCGGCCGCCGCCGCCGCCGCCGCCGCGCGCTCACGCCGCAGCCGGGCGCAGCGTCTGTACGGCGGCCAGATGGGTCGCACCTCCTCATGGTGATCTCGGCTGCACCGCTGCACAGGGAAATGACGTTAGTAACGAGTCGTCCACAGCGCACGTCGCGATAAGAGCAGCACGCATTTTGACTGAGTCTGATGTGTTTCAGAAAGACCTGATTGATGCACATGTAATCACTGTAAAACACAGCGTCATATTCGAGCCCGATCGATATGGATCTATGGGGGCAGTTGATGATACCCATAATGGGGAGTAAATCATTTCCGATACTATGCGTTGGGTAATACATATATATTTATATATATGGGGTTTGATAATAATGAAATATATTATTAAATATACAGTATATATATATATTTAATAATATATTTCTAAGATTTTTTTTCAACGTAAAATGTAAACACTTTTCTGTATTTGGTCATTCCGTAAAAATAAAAGTTTTCTTATTTTCCAAATTATCGGCCGACCGATGAAACGGTGGGGATCTAATTGTGTTCCAGCGTCTCTCTGGTGTTTAAAGTCTTCACCCGCAGGGTGCATCTGCAGCTGTCACAGCGATGTAAGGGCATCAGAAGTCTGAGTCTGATATGAAATATAAAAGTTGCACAAGAATAAAGACATCCAGCTCGGCTGCTCAGTGGGTCTGCATGCCCAAACATTTTGACTGTCACACAGGTATAACTACCAGTACTTTAGCTGCTGCATTGCAATGAATGAAAAACATCACATATAAAAAAATTGAATTCATAAAAATGAACCAAAATACGTCAACCGTGCTCAGAGTGTTACTTACTGTACTTACTGTAGATGTTTTGGTTTATTATCCCAGGTAGGTAATCAAGCAGACACTCTGTGTGTGTGTGTGTGTGTGTGTGTGTGTGTGTGTGTAGAATGCCTTCCCTGTCGGAGCAGCTGCAGGAGGTGCGGAGTCGGGCTGAAGTGGGTCTGTACTCTGGGGGCAGGGTGGTGGAGGTGCGGGCCGGGGTCTTGGCTATGGCTAATCTGCCTTTACCAGCCTGCTCCAAATACCGCCACATCGCCGCAGAGACCATGGTCATGGAAAACAGCTTTGGCAGCAACAGAAAGGAGGTGAGAGAGAACAAGCGCACAAAAGACGTCCCCACCTGGAAACATCTACATAACGTCCATTCCTAAGTACTTTGACTTTTAATGGCCCATCTGCTCACATTGAGGGGGCTACGACTCGTGGATTTTGGCCAAGTAGTTTGCGCGTTGGTCTCACATATCCGAGGCTGCGGGTTGCCGGCTCGCTCAGTGCTGTAAAATCATCAACAACAACAACAAACTGAGAGAAAAGCTTTCTCCAAAATCACCTACTGTCCCTTTTATGAGTGATTTTGATAAAGATTAGTATTGTTTGTGTTTTGACGCATGAAATATTCTCATGTGAAAACATTTGGTCAAAAATAGTTGTAGTAGTCGTTAAAAGGCCATACACAGACAAGGCTATTCACCATTGACAGTGAATGTTCAAGTGTAGCCATTAAGAAGAGACGCTCATGAAGCAAGGGTCTGTTCTGGAATAAGAATAAGAATTCTCATTTTGTCAACTGTTTTGTTACTTCTGAGGAACTCTGTACAGAGTTTGATTAAGACATGCTGCTGATTAGCTGAAAAGCATATGGGGTCTGATTTGATTTGGCAGCCATAAATTGGGTTACTGGCACCTGATGAAATGCAGACTAGTTAGATTAGATGTGAAAAGATGAGATACGATCAGGAAGATACACATACACCACATTTAACACAGAATTTTAAATGTAGTGTCATATTTAAAGGGATCACTAGATATTCAGTGAAAGTGCTCGTTTTCTGGGAATTAAATGAGAAGATAAACCAGCAAAGTTATTCTTTTAGATCGGCCTTCAATTCAGACCAGTACAGAATCCCATGTCCCCTGGAGGAAACAGATGTGCAGAGGCAAACAGTTGTGATGTGAGTGGATGTGATGTAGTGAAGATTTGAATTTATGGCTACATATACTGTTCTCACTACTCCTTCAGACCCTTGCATCTATCCAGCGCTTGTCTACAGCGCTGAACATCCTGGAGAAGTATGGCTGCAACCTGACTAATCCCAACAGGCCAAAGTACTGGAGGACGGTGAAACACAACAACCCAGTGTTCAGGGCGACTGTTGATGCTATTCAGGTAACAGAAAACACCTTAAAGAGTATAGTAGAGCATTACAATTCCCTTTATAAAAACATACCACTGTAGGGATCAAAAGAAATAATAATAATAATACATACTGTACTGAGTTATTTCTTCCATGACTTCATGACTAATGATTGCATGTTTCGTTCGTCTACAGATTACCTGTATTGGGTGGGGTCTTGCTCAATATGTGACAGTTTATGATCATCAGTGTGATACTCTGTATTTTTCTGTGGTTGTAGAAAATAAAAGTAACCAAGCAGCAAAGCTCTGAGTGTGTTCACCGTTTTTGACTGATGCCTTGAAGATGTTATCTTGAGTTATATGGTAGAACACTGTTTCCACACAGTCTTAGACTCCACGTAGACTGCTGATAACCCTGTCCCATCCTGGACCTGCCCTGTATGTGTTTGTCTTTTGGAGACCTAAAAAGATTTCCTTCAGTCCTTGTCCTTCTCAATCTCCCTGTGCTCACACAGAACTTAAGTGGAACGAAGCTGGGAAGGTCTCATTTCATACTCAGCAGTATGGAAAAGTAAAAAGCTTCAGTTCATGTTATACCCTGTTTATTACCTTCCACTCCCAGGGAGGACGAGCAGTGCTCTGTCTCTATGGTTACTCCAATCAGCAGGCAGATGGGCTCAGCTTTCCCGATGATGTCACTGATCCCGATGTGGGCCGAGTTGCTGCAGTGACACTAGAAGTGATGAGTCTGAGGATGGAACTAGAAATGCTTATCAAGGTGTGTGTGTGTAATTTCTCACTGTCTTATAGCTTACACTGTATGGATTTCCTCGGGGGAAATGGATGACATGCATGCTCCTACTAATTGAACATTTGTGTTTGATCCGGCACAGTTCATGTCAGACTTTCCCCAGTTTTCTCTACAACCAAAGTAAATTTTAAAAACTAGAGTCTGACTGATAATTGACCTTTGGAGCTAATGCAGATTTGATTGAGAAGAAAAAAAAAATGCCGATATAGATATATCGATCCTTATAGGTTGGTTGTAGGTTGTTGGTCCAATAGTAGAGGAGATGTCAGGTGTTGCTCTGTGTGACGCGAGCTAAATTTGATATCAAATGTAAATGACGATTTTTTTCTCTGTCGCCCTGGCCTGGTACATGTATATGCATTTACAATACAAACATAATGCACTGATATTAACCTGTCATTTTGATTGATCCCAGGAGGCTCACCCCCACCCTGAGTTTTATGAGAGAATCATCCCTACACTGAGACACAAGGTAGAGTCCAGAAAATGTTTTACTGATACCTATACATTTTTGTATTTGTTATTGGACACGAAGAATTAAATTGTCATGACAAACATTTTTGACGCATTACAAGGAATATTTTTCATTCAATGTCATTCTTTTAAAGGTTGTCTGTCTCTTTATGTTTTTTGTTGTTGTATAGGAAAAATTCTTCAGGCGTAATTGCTACAGTGTCCACTATGTGAAATGCCTCAGTGCCAGTTTTGTCAGAATGGGGCAATGTTTATTGGACTAGGATATGGTTAAAATAGTTTGGGGCATCTTATGATCATTTGGGCCAATGTTCAGGTTGGTTTCCCACGGCAAATAGATTCAACAAGCCTTGATTCTGTGGCAGCTTGTGCATCAATGGGCAACTGGGAGCAACTACACTGATATCACACTACGAGGTCACTATATCAGAAGCATAGGGCATAGCAGAGAAACTGTGAAAGCCATGAAAAGTGTCATTAAGTAAAATGTAATATTATTATTATTACATATTACTATTACTAACATGTCCTTCTTCTTCTGTGATGACCTAGATTAATAGGCAATTATTTACCACGTATTGGCTCCCTTTTACCAATTTTACGATAAAAAAAAACGTACAGCTTAAATACATTACTACCACATACATTGTTTAAATACAGTTAGCCCCTGTTATTGAGTATTGAATTAAAACTGAGCCCTTTATTATCCTGCTGTTGTTATCACCCTTGTACTGTGGTGAGGACAAGATGGTCTGATGAAGCCATCGTGGTTGTTGAAATGCTGTCTGGTAGTATTACATTGGATTGAAATCAACCGTCTTTTATGTTGAAGTCCACGATGACCTCTCTTCTCTCCTCTCAGGATGTGGGCCTCAACACTGATGCTGTGGTCTTCCACCCTTCTGCCCCCTCATGCCACTCCCATGGTCAGACCAAGTCTCTCGCCTTCCCCCTTCACCACCGCTCCTCCAGGGAGAGCAGCCACAGCCAAAGTCTCAGGTCCATTCAGGTCTTCGCCACCTCCTCAAACAAACACCCAGGTGAGGAGAGAAAGTGCAGTTTTAATGTGCTGAGTGTGTGTCAGTGTGTGTGTGTGTGTGTGTGTGTGTGTGTGTGTAAAACCTGCATTGCAGCAGTGAACTGGTGTTTCCCTGCGGTGCACTAAAGTTATTTTCTCCACTGCACCAGTAACATAATGACATGGTGCATCCCAGTGGGAGCAGAGAAGAAGATGACGCAATTCCAATCCAGTGGCTCCCATTTTTCCAATGATGTTTTGGTCACTTTATTTGGCGAAATAACACAAACCTCCCTTCAAATCACACAAACCCATTCATTCATTTCCACGTTTATTAAAGGTTTATTCATGTAGCACAACATAACATACAGTATTATATTGCAGACAAAAAAGTTTTAGTCAGAGTACGGCATTAATGCCAGACAGACAGAATAAAGACGAGTGTGTGATTCCCACCAGCTCTGAAATCATGACGGTTGAGTCTTTGCTCTACTGCGGTGAGTTTCTGTGCAGCCGCCTGAAGGCAGCAGATGTCTACTCAATCTGCAGCCTTTAACAGAACGGATGATGTCACCGTCAAGCCACAATTAGACAGGTCTGCAACTCACTGAAAACTGTTCACACAGTCTTATGAAAAGTCTTCGGTCACTTAGAACTCTCTCTGCTAATACCTAAACCCTCCTGACTGTTGTGGTAGTCCGTTCTCCTACCTCTTTGCCTCCATCCAAAATACCAGGGGACTGTTCAGTTTAATGGTAAATGGACTGTTTTTCTCTCGCACTTTTCTAGTCTTATTAAACACCCAAGGTCCATTCGCCCATTCACGTACATTCATACATTTTCAACATCGCCAGGGGCAATTGAGGGTTAAGTGTCTTGCCCAGGGACACTTGCCGTGGATCGAACCATCGACCTTCCGGCTAGTGGATGGCCCTCTCTATGTCCTGAGCCTTAGAGCTAAGATTTGATCGTGGTGTTTCCAAAAAGGGTATTCTTTTTATTTCTACTGTCATCATACCAGGATCATATTTAGCCTACGTCACAATATGAAGAAGACACAACATTATTTTTACCACATTGCCAGCAGTGGGATGCAGGTAAATCTATAGACCGTATTAAAATTCAAAACTAATCTACAAGAATTACAACAGAAATGTGGCAGCATCAAACATTCCTTGACTCATCAAATGCTGTCTCCTGCTGTGGAATGCAACACCAATGTTACCTCTTTTTTCTTATATTTCTATTTCCTTTACTTCCACTGGAGTTAATAATAATAATAATAATCAATTGCATTTATAGAGCACTTTTCATTGCTAAAAGCAATCTCAAAGTGCTAAAGCAGCTAGCCCCATCTCATCAGCGAGGCTCTGTAGTGTCCAGTCTGCCCTGAAGTAGTGCTGCTCAGAGAGGATGCATTCAGCGTTCCTATGCAGTATGGAAAAAATATGGAATTTGATTTGAGTAATTTCCAGATCGGGAAAAATATTTGTGTTGAAGTCTAAACAGAAGTGAATTCAAATATTTTAGAATGCTAATGATCCATCTCAATCTCTGTAGTCTAGTGAATCATTTTCCCAGAGTCAGTGATAAACGTCGCCATAGCGGCACACTCTCTGTACCCGCAGCTGTCACTGGTATCTACAGAGCTGTTCACATATGACTATGAGCGGCAGAAGGATAAGTAGTTCCTATCAACTGGACATTATTTAGATTGTCCTGGTGATAGCTAGTTCATTTCTACTGTGTCCCCTGAGAATCACTCCTAAAACAGGTAACGTCGGAATTGGAAGTATCGATATTTCAATATCAATCTGTACATGCACATCTCAGTCAACTCTCTGGAGAAACCGTGACTCTGTGTATGTGCAAGTGCAGCATAATAACAGACGCAGTCAGAATTTAAAATGTTAACAGTTGGATTTTAAAATGATTTATTTACATAATAATATTTACATATATAATAATTTTATATAAAATAGCCTAAATATTAATTTATATAATCATATTAATGAAATAAACATCTAGCTATTTGTACTGTGATGTCAAATATGGTCCGATAAATTTTGGAAAGTGGTCTTTTCTGCCTCTTTTTCCTGCTTATGTGGGTTTTTTTAGTTTTTATTTCACCCTTCACTACCTATCAAATAAAAGGATTAAAGTCACACAAATATTGTCTTCAGAAAACTCAATTTTACAGGTGCTGATACACTGATGTATTTTGACACTGAAATTGTATCTATCATTTGTACACCATATATTTAAGTTTTTGAAGATTGTACTTGTACCATATGTGGTACTGTGCAAAATACAGTTCATTTTGCAGTGAAGTGTTGCAGATTGTACTAGAAAATAAAGTGACGGTGTTTTGTTTTGTTTTGTTTTATACTCTGTTTCAGAGAACTGCACGATCTGTGGAATATTCCGAATCTCTGCCCACTGCCTAACCTGCCTCCAGGGCCTCTGCTCGGAATGTGATCGTCTGTACCACTCCTATCCTGATAGGGCCAACCACCGTCGAACAGCTGTCACATCATCATCATCATCATCATCATCATCATCCTCCAAAAACAGGAGCAGGTCAGGATCAGTAGTTCTTGCAATATGAACTACAATGTGTGTCAGAACTGAGGAGTAACTCTCTTTGCTGGTCTGGTTTGGTTATTGTTGTTGCGGTTTCCCTTTGGATGAGATGCATTTCATTTTCAGATTAAATTAATATGAAATCATGCTATTGCTGGTTTACATGGCTGGCTAATAGAACCTAACCGTCACTCTTCCGCCGTTTCAGTTCTTCCACATGGAGTTGCCTTCACTGCACTAAAGTCAACTCCATCCAGGATGTGCTGTGTGAGGAGTGTGAGCGCCCTCGCTTGGAATCCATCAGCTCTAAAGCAGATGAATCTCAGCCTGCCACCATCACTGGTCAGTGTTGTCTCTTGCTGTAGGAATCCCATCTTCTTTATTCTACCAGTCTCTTGTTTCCACCTTCCTAACATTCAAAATGAGGTTAAAATCATATAAATCTGTGGCATCTACCTTTCACTGTCTGCTTCTGCTGTCACAGACTTTAAACAATTCATTATGTATCCATTTCAATTTCAATTGTGAAAGTAATATTTGATTATATTATGTGTGATGATATATGTTTCATTCAACGGAAGTATGGCCTCAAACATCAGAATCAAATTGGGTGGATGTCAGACGCTGTAGGGGGGTCTGGAGGCATGCTTACCCAGAATCTTTTTTCAAATTTAAATCTATTGATCTGGTGAACTTTGATAGCAATTTAAGAGGCTAGATCTATGAAGAACCTTATGCTCTTGTAAACAATCATGTGCTGTAATAAAGAATTTGATCATAAACACATAGGTTCTGTGGATATGAATACAACCTGTTGTATGGACACCGGTGACACCTGTGTTGTATGGACACTGGTGACCCCCACCCACATACAATTACAAAAAAGGGGGGAAAGTAGCTTATTTTTAAAATATCATTAAATGTACAATGAACAGAAATAGCGAACTTGAGTCCTGCCGGAATTTTGAGTAAAAGTAGCAATCTGTATGAAATTATGAACAGATTATTTCCTCAGGATATTGTGCAGTGTTGAATTTGGACATGTGTAATGTTCAGTATTTTTATACATTTGGAATAAATAGCTGATCAGTGCTCTGGAGCTGGGACCTGTCAACGTAAGAGACGTTGTCCACACAACAGTGGCGCGTTCAAAACCAAACTTCGATTAAACGGGTAAACAGCTGTTTGGGCAGCAGCGCGGCGTCAGTCGCCGCAGCTCAATACTGCAGGTCATGTTTTCAGTTTCAAAACAAAAACTGCAACAGTCTGGCCAGTGTGTGGGAGACACTGAGGCCCTTAGGCCCCTTTTGACCCAGGCCAAGTGTCACAACTGTGTTTCATTAACATTACATCTAAATAAAGAAGAAAAAAGGCTATTGTTGATTTTAAGTGTGTATGTGTGTGTGTGTGTGCGTGCGTGCGTGTGTTTGTGTGTAAATGTTTCCCTTTCAGAGTGGCAGTGTAAGAGCTGTACAATGGTGAATGCGGCCAGCAGTATTCTGTGTGAGGTGTGTGATAGACCTCGTTTGGCCACACGACCTCCAATTACCCCAACACACCCACCCATCACCCCCCCAAGACCACCAGCACCAGTACTCGGCATGCCCGGTGACCCTGACAGCCAGGTCAGTTAACTGTGTGTGTGTGTGTGTGTGTGTGTGTGTGTGTGTGTGTGTGTGTGTGTGTGTGTGTGTGTGTGTGTGTGTGTGTGAAATGGTTATTTTTGCATAGTATGTCACCTTTAAGTTTTCTTCTGCTCCTTGTCTGAATCACAGTGGGTATTTTCAGGCAGTATTCCACACTTTTGTGGCGTTTTCTTTGGGGGGAATTAACCATTTAAATGACAGTACTCGACTCAGCACAAACAACTGTTCCACCAAAACAAGTCCTCCTCAACACTACTAAGAGGGGTTTCCTGTACTGCATCATGGCCAGACATTTGTGACTGTTTAAGGAAAACAAGCCAGTATTCAGTTGTTGCAGAATGATGATGTGAGACTACTCTGTTCTCATCATTAGTTGAAAACTTCAGTAAAATCAGTTTGTCCAATACTTAACGATCGGATTTGGTGTCTTGGCAGTGCGTGAATGTGACAGAAGAAGCGCTTTGATAAATACAGTCCATTTACTGTATGTTGAGGGCAAATTACCACTTGGTAGGCTGAAATGATGATGTTGAACATTATACCTGCTTCTCATTAGCATGTCAACATTGTCATTATTTGTGTCAGGATTTCGTCAGCACAGGACTCAGAGTTTAGGACACAGTACACAAACACAAACAAGATTTTTTACAATGATAGTAGTGCGTCTACAAGTAAAGTGAACGTAGTGACTGACTGATGACAAACCCAAGCTTAACAAACCAATGTACAAAGGAACTAGAGTGCAGGGGAAAATCCATGTGTCTGGATAATGGGGGCAAACAAAACAAACGTACCTGTTAGCAGGTGATCTTGAAGCAGAGGGACAAGGCAAAGTTAGGGGCAAAGAGCGAGCTTGCAGAAAAAAAATTCAAAGTCAGAAAACAACGACAGCGTCAGGGGAGTTGGCTGAAGCTACACTGCCACAAATTAAGGCGACATTCCGGCGAGTAAGTTATAATAATAATAATAAATTTCATTCATAGCGCACTGGTCTCACCGGAGCTTGAATACTGAAGCAGGTGAGTAGGTGATTGTACGACGGCGTATTAGGGGCCATTGTAGGAGGGAAAAAATTACGGAGCCGGGGGAGGGGGTTAATATTAAAAATAGGGTTTTTTGTTTTTCAAAGAAACTATCGCTTCAGGATCACCACAGACGCTGCTGCTGCTGCCGCGGCCATACTGTCAAGGGAGAAAGCAGAGTGGGCACATGGAAACACACACACACACACAGCGAATAGTGAACCAGAAACGAAGGCCGGAGATATACTCGCTTTTTAGCCGTGCCTTTTTGCGTAGACAACCAGATGCATAAGCGTTCACATACTTGCTGTGTACTACTCATGTTGCTGGAATATTCCACCGGAGGGAACACCACAGAATTCAGACCGTATAGAACTCTTGGTTTTGCAATGTTAAAATAAAAAAAACAAAGAAACATCTGGAGGAGGTTAGCCTGTGGTCATTTCTGGGACCACGTCAGAGAAAGTGAGCTCGCCTAGTGCATCTTGCGGCTGCGTAGCATTCATTTTCTGAGGATCTGCACAACCGACGGACCAAACAACCACGATGCGTACGTGTCGTTATAGCAACTATATCTCTGGCCTAAGCCTAGAGTCCCGCTGTAGCAACCTCTACTGACCAGGAGCTGTAAACTAAGGCAAAAAAGGTTTATTTAACAAATAAAAAGCAAGAAAACATTTCTCGTAACATTTTGAGTGGAGCATAATAGTGTGTCTAACATTTAATATTCTTTATAATATTGATTACCCTAGATGGCAGCAGTACACTCCCCCTTTGGGCATCCTTATTTCTAAGTGGATTTATTTGAATAATGTTTAAAATTTGAAAAAAAATTATACAAATTAAAGATAGATGTAATACGCAGATCACATGTAGTGCATACACTGGACAGACATACACGGACAACAAAAGAAAGTCATAATATCTTGTTTGGGGATGATGAAATCTTATTTCTTCTTATACAAGAAAAATGATCCTTCTCAAATACCTTTTTGTATTAGATTTGGTTCATATCCAGTCTTTTCTTTTCTGCTGTAACTAATTTAATTGGCTTAACACACTCGCCCATTGGCGTCTATCAGTGGCACCGCCTGTGGCTCTCGCCTGGCAGGCCAGCAGGGAGGAAGTGTTTGTCTTGAGAATGGCTGTGAAAGAAAGAGTGTTGGGCTATCTCTAGCCAAGTCCGAGAGGTCACAGGCCATCTCTCACTCTCTCACATGGTCTCCCGCTCTCTCTCTCTCTCTCTGCAGTGGGTGTGTCAGTTCTGTACCTATCTGAACTACTCTCCTGCCACCGTGTGTGACATGTGTGACCTGGCCCGCCCAGAGCCCCCACCCCTGCCCGTGAAGCTCCGACCGCCCTCTCCCGTCAGACGGGTCCCTGCCCTGGCGATCAAGCCCAAAGAGCCCGCCCCTGAAGACCTTGACTCGTGGAGGCAGAGGCTGATGAAGGAAGAGGGGCTCAAGCTGATTCAACTGATCAGAGCAAGTTCACCCTCATCATCGACCTCACTATCCTGTGAGCTAGACTTCATTGGGTGTATTTATTCTAGTGTGTCTGTCGTCTGTGTCTGCATCAGGATGGGGAGAAGAAAGGAGTGAGTCCAGAAGAGGTGTACACAAGCATGAGGGTAGCTGGGGACAGCAGCATCCTGCCCTGCAAGTGGTTGAAGACAGAGCTTCCTCTGCTGTTAGACCAGATCAGGATGCTGGTAGCAACATCCCCCCTTCAGCCTGACAAGACTGAAACAGAGCCCACAGTCAGTATGCTTGCCTCAGAACAAATCCAATTCTGTAAAATCCTGACACGTCACGCCTTTGTGTTCCTCTGACAGTGACTGTCAGCGGAGTTTTCTCGTAGTGATTAACTGTCCCCTAACACAGAACAGGTCAAGTGAAGCTCCTGCTGAGGATGCTGGGAAAGAGGAGTGCCCTGCGGAAACAGAAAGTGTGGTGCAGCTGTCCAGAGCAGAGGCCAAGCAAGCTTGGCTGACAGCAGGGGGAGACACTGAGAGAGCTGCCAGACAGGCTCTGAGAGACAGAGTCACCAAGGTGACAGCATGTCTCAATGAAATGTTCAGAGATACACAATCATATTCCGTTAGTCTGCTTTCTTAGACACCTTTCTTCACCTTACCTGCTCAGGTAAAGGAGCTGTGTGCACGGGGCTTCAGGGATGAGGCTCGCTGCCACGAAGTTTTGAGACAAAGTGGTGGTGAGGTGAGAGGGGCCCTGGCCCTGCTGCAGCGACCCCTGCTGGAGCCCTTCCACAACCGCATTTGGAGTGAGAAGGCCGAGCCACCTGTAGACATCCATCACCCTGACAAACATGTGAGAGTCCAGTCTTCAGGCATTTTGGTTCTCTCTTCAGTCTGGTTATGATATGTTGATAAAAACACAAACCACATTACACAGGGTACAGCATTTATTCACAACATAAAAACACACTAATGACACTATGAACTTTACTACATACATACTGTACAACAACTGTTGATTCTCTACTGAATCCACATTATCTCAGATACACATTGGTGGTAGTTACAGATTTGGAGCCCTATTTGTTACCTTACAGCAGCTAAAAATCCTGCCTCCTAATGAAACCACCCTTGAATCCACTAGATCCTGATTGTTAATTTGGAGCACATTTGACACACTCATAAATATACGTCCAGATATCAGATATATGTAACATCCATACATTTTTTTCCCTGCGAAATCCAGGATGCTATCTCACAATGTTGAAGAAAGTGATCAAATATTCCTGGATCAATTCCTTCTCCCTCCTTTGGAAATCTGTTTGGTAGCTTTTGTGCAATCTCGCTGACAAAAAAATAAATAAACCATCTTACAGGGGCGAAAACATAACCGCCTTTGATGACAAAAGTCCTGTTTTCTGTTTTAGAATGTGCGTCAGTCTTAAACTTTGATAGTAAAAGGAACACCATATAATTGCTGATAATGCATGGGACAAGTCTCCTCTAAAGGACCATACAATCTTTATATTTTTACATGTAAAATTTGTATTATTTTATATTCATCTTTCACCAAGCAACAATTCAATCAATTCAATTCAGTTCTCGTCTTTGTAATTCCTTTCTTCTTTTCCAGCGGGTATGTCGGAGGCTACTAGCGGTGTATGATCTTCCCAGCTGGGGTCGCTGTGAGCTAGCGCTGTCGCTGCTTTTGGAGCACAGCGCCCCCTACGTACTGGAGGATGTAGTGCAGGCTGTACGAGAGTCCCACGACAGGGAGTTCATCAAGAGGGTGCTGGCTAAAGAGTGTCCCATCTGCCTCTCTGTCTTCCCCCACAGCAAGGTACTCAAGCATGAAGTGTTTCCATGCCTTCTGCAGCACTGAGGCAGACCTTCAGTCATTTCTCACTCTCTCGCCCTCTCTCTTTCACTCTCAGATGCAGTCTCTGACATCGTGCCAGTGTTCGGTTTGCTGCGGTTGTTTCCAGCAGCACTTCACCATCGCTGTGAGGGACAAACACATCAGGGACATGGTGTGTCCAGTCTGCTGGGAGCCCAACATCAACGACCCGGAGCACCTCAACAGCTACTTCTCCACCCTGGACATTCAGGTAGGGAAGCAGATGAAGCAAGGAAGGAATGAGGAAGGTCACAACCATATCCAACAGTTGGTTCCCAGTCCCGCCAGAAGGTGGCATTGAAAAATTCATTGTGTCCCTGTGAGGTAGGGGGAGTTGGAGGTTTGTTGACATTGTGACTACTCACCCTCTCAGTAACCACACTGTGTTAAGTGGCATACATGCACATGTCAGTCAAAGTGAACCAACGCTGCCGCCATTTGACTAAAAGTCCCTAAAAGTATTTTCAATTTTTTCCCACAAAAACGTCAACACTCGTTCAAAGACATTGTGGCATTATTCATCACAGTCATCTCCTCTCTGCTGTAGTCTGTAGACATTTTCCCGTCACTCAACAGATGTCACATGATTCGTTGCCCTCGCTGGTTGTAGGTATCTCCAATCGCGTCCGGAAGCATTTTGCTCTGCGTCCGTTGTTAACACCTCTTGGTAATCGAAAATGAACCGAGGTTTTGGGTTAGGTTTCACAAATCACGTTTAGTTTCATCCACAATCTCTTTTACAGGAATGAGGTATGTGTATAAGGAAAGTGACATTAAATTACTTCTGCTTGGCATTATATGTAAAATATTAAATAATATATATATATATATATATATATATATATATATATATATATATATATATATATATATATATATATATATATATATATTTATTTTTTTTAAATTAAAATTAATTTGACTTTTCAGGGGGGGCTGTGGCTCCCGCTGGAGGGGCGGGTCACCCCCCCCAATTCAATTCAGTAGCGATGTTTCTAAGCAAAAAAGATAAAGCCAACACGATCAGTTATCAGTGCCCTTCAGAGGGTGAAGATAGTTCACATTCATGTGAATAATAATCTATCACATTCATTAACCTCTGTCAGTTAGCTCTGTCTGGTTGAATATGACTCTGTTGGATTTTGTGGGTTTAACACCTACACTTCCTCTTTTGTTTGTCTATTATTTCCTTCAAACCTCTGACTGATCAGGGCTTCAAGCACTGAATCAGGACACTAAATGATATGATAAATATAAAGGTAGATGTTCACAGCAATAGGTTACTTTTCTTAGAGTAACATAGAGTACATATTTGCAGGAAACTAGATTTCGAATTGTGTTTCCTCCTAAATCTAATGTTGCACTGTATACTGATACCAGTGATCACAGTCACCTGTCATTCTTAAAGTACTGATACTAGGTAAATGGGGAAGTGTACTGTTTAAAATGTAGGGCTCTTTCCTATGTTGTTGTGGAAGAAACACAAAATATTCTATCTAAGGATAAGCGGTATAGATGTTGGATGGGTGGATTGTGTGTGATTTTGAGATTCTGACTTTCGGGATGTATTATTGTTTTACTTGCTTCAGCTACGAGAGTGTCTAGAGCCAGAGGTCTATGAGCTGTTCCATAAGAAGCTGACAGAGCAGGCTCTAATCAAGGACCCCAAGTTCCTCTGGTGCTGTCATGTGAGTACACAGCGGGTCACTTGACTCAACTTTTACAATCTCTTAAAGACTGCCGCTTCACTGTTTTCTTGATGTATATCTGCTGCAATCATTTTACAACCAACTGTTCAAAGATCAGGGTGAATGTGACTTTTACTGTAAAGTGGTTTGGGTTGTCAATAAGACTAGAAGACTGCTATGTACAGTTCATGTAGCGTAACTCAATACATACTTTATTAATCACCACGGCCTCTCATCAATATTCACCTTCAGGCAACAAAAACAGCAGGTGCAGACGCCCACACAGTCCGTGCCCACAACTTTGCACTTGTTGTTGCACTTGCACAACTAAAGCACATTTGTCACAGTCAGTGTCATTTCATCTGTGCGCGATCAGTTCTGAAAGCAGGCTTGGAAATGTTAACATCACACAAATAATGATATTCATATTCATGCTTTATATTTAAGTTGATATTTTATTCACAATTGAATGTAGGTAAGTGACCCAGTATATTGTCAGTGGATCATAACCTTTTCTCTCCTCCCCTCAGTGTTCATATGGGTTCATCTACGATGGAGACCAGCTGAAGGTCACCTGTTTCCAGTGTCTCAACAGTTTCTGTGCTCAGTGTAAAAAGCCTGTAAGTATTCTGTGTCTCTCTGTGTGAAGACCTTGAACTCTGATAGGTTCTGATGGAGCCCACACTTAATTCAAATTCATCAGTTTTGTCCCATAAATATGATCAAACTTTGTTCTATAAAGCAAATATCTAGAATAGAAAAATAAAGTCACCATGACATTTCTTTTAATAATAGAAATAATAGAAATAATAAAATGTGAATTGATATGGATTAATATGGATCCGACTAAGGTGACATATGAATTGACAGACAGACAAAACACAGAGAGAGAAGTGGACACGGACAATGACCACATTCCACAGTTAGGGTTAGCATCTGCACCCGTCTGTACAGTAGAGTGTACCAGGAATGGTACAGAGTTTTATTTGTACATGTTGAGAGTGCCATTCTTCCAGATCTCTTCTTCTTCAGATACATTCAGTCAGGATTTTCACTCAGCTGGCAGTTTATTTGATCCTCCTAGCAACAACCAGTATGACACTCTTCTACGCCAAGTCCCAACCATCCCCTTATGAAACCACGTTTAAAGGTGACATATTATGCTCATATTCAGGTTCATACTTCTAATTTGGGTTACCACTTGAAAGGTTTACATGCTTCAATGTTCAGAAAGGCATCGGTGTCCTCAATCTGCCCATTCCTGCAGCTCCTCTCTATTAAAAGCCTGGATTTCTTTCAGCCCCTCCTCCCGATAAACCCCAGTCTGCTCTGATTGGCCAGCTGGCCCAGTCTGTTGTGATTGGTCAACTTTTCAAAAGAAAGTGTAGGAAGTGTCACACCCCTTCTTTTTTCACACTTTGTGGGCTGGCAGGCTCCGCAGATACACACATTTATATGCACAAACACTGAAAATGTGATTTTTGCATAACATGTCGCCTTTAAAGTTGCTTGTTCTGGATTTTTATTTGGATCTGCATCAAATTGCACACACTTATAGACATCAGTTGCCTAAATAAGACGGATTTCATCAAGATCCATGAATTATTCCTTGGCAAAATCAGTGAAAATGTCAAAAGAACGTGCTATCTTGCAATGTTAAAGAAAGTAATATATGTTTTTAAAAAGTCCTGGATCCTCCCCTTAGTCTGGATCAGTGCAAATGATTGAATCGTTTCTTCCTTGGCCCATGTCCCATCCTTCCACCATTTTTGCATATCTGATTCAGAGTTTTTTATTTATTTATACCCTCCGTTGCCGAGGTAGTAAACCCTCCCTTCAGGTTCTGATTTTAAGCTTTTAAACGGGTGTCATTTTGGAGAATGTAATTAGTCGATCTATTGAACATTATAGTTTTTGCAGAGAGGCGTTTCTGTCATTTAGCCTTCCCTCATTGATAATGAAATAATAGACATCTAAATAGCTAATGATTTATTTTTGTATACAGACTCACACAGCTGAATGATTAATGTTAATGTGACTAGTCGTTCCCCCACAGAGCGTTTTGTGCGTGTTGAAAACACAGCCAGGACTCAGAGTGTCGCATAATCCTCAGATTAGTTAAATTGAATGCGCCACATGTCAGTGTGTTGAGCGCACAGAGACAGACGACTTATGTCTGTGTGTCCACTCAACTCATTACTGACTAATTTGTTCTCGGGGCTTAGCTCTCTCCACCGTGCTGGACACAACGCCTGTGTGCCCATCAAGCTGAACTCAACTTTTAACAAATTTCATTCACATTTCAAAACAAAGCCATGTTATAATGAACATCACCCTGCATTACACTGTAAACACACACACACACTTAAAATGTTGTCCCTTTAGTTCCCTTCAGTTCCTTGTAGCCCTTTTAAAGCACTGACGTTGGTTTGCCAGTGGAACACACAGTTTGTGTTTCTTCTCCGTAGTGGGAGTCTCAGCACGCAGGTCTGTCCTGTGAACAGTACCAGTCCTGGAAGAGAGAGAATGATCCAGAGTATCAGAAGCAGGGCCTGGCCGGGTACCTCAGAGACAACGGCATCAGTGAGCGCTCACACGCACACACACACACACGCACGCTCGCACGCACACACACACACACACACAGCATTATCTCCTGGCAGCAGTAGTCGAACGGGTAGGGTGTGGCAACAGGGTTTTCTCCTCCACGCTTATTTTAATTGTTTCATTATTATTTTATTTTATTGCAGTTTTTTTCCATTTGCTAACAAGCATCGGTCAACACTGGAGCCAAGTCTTTGAGAAAGTCTAATTGTTATAAATATTGTTTGCATGCTACAGAATTTTTCAGGTAAAGTGACTGAGAAGTGAGCACAAGAAAGCACAAAAAAAGGCCAGTTCAGGTTTTACTGATACCACAGTGACAAACATTGAATGCTACTATTAAAGGGGCAGTAAGCGATTTTGAAGAAAGCTTACCTCTTTGTTTTTGTTGTTTTGATCTATGTAAAAATGCCATCCTCACCAGATTTTTTCAGCGTGGTGCCCAAGATCTCTAACTATTTAAACAACAGTTCCAACTACACAAGCATAATTCATGATACGAGCAAGTAACTGGTATCTTAAGCACAGCCAGGGATATTTGAATATGGATATTGCTATAATGGCACGTCCCAACCATCCTAACCATCCTATTTAATGGAGAAATCCGTCTCTCTGTCTGTACTAAGAAAAATATCCAAGTCCTTCTGGTGCTGCAGCATTCCTTCAGTTTGACCTTCTCCAGGAGTCACAGGGCTGAATCACATTAACTCAGTGAATACATGGTTTACATATGCCGTCTGCATACTTGCATATTGGATGAAGATCATTTTCTGTAAAGTCCTGACCCTCTCTCAATCTCTCCATGCTCCAGCCTGCCCCAACTGCCGCTTTCAGTATGCGCTGTCCAAAGGAGGCTGTATGCATTTCTGCTGCTCACAGTGTCGCTACCAGTTCTGCAGTGGCTGCAACAACCCTTTCCACACTGTAAGTCTCACACATGCTAACCTCCTCATCATGGGGTAATTATCATAATAGGAATTGAGACAGTACATTTATATTACTGCTCAGTTTTGTGTAATACCTTTTTTTCTGTTGAATTTAGATTTGATGTTTGACATAAAAACCTACATGACATTAAAACAGCCTAAGCAGAGATTCAGTCCCTCTGCTCTGCCCCTGTGTTGCACTTTCAGTCCAGTCTGTTGTTGAAGCGGCTGCCTCGGTTTGCTTTGAAGCTGTTACGTTTGACACAGGCTGTGGATGTGTAATGTGAAAAAAATTGTTGATTCTCTGAAGATATTACTATCAGATAATCAATGGTCCAACACTACTACACTCAACAATTGTCCAATAACCCAGCTCAGCCAGCTGTGGGTCCAAGCATTTTTTTTTTTACAATTGAAAGTTTCTATGGTAGGGTTAAGTCTCACAAAAAGCACAAATAACCTTTGTTTGGTTTGACTTTATTTGACAAGGTGGATCTATATTAACGTGTGATATGAAATTAAATGTGTGGGAGGCATCATTATACAAATAATGATATAATAATATAACTTTAGGAAGAAATGCTTCAAACACATTTGGTGTTGTGTCATCTTTTTTTTGTATTTTATTTTGGTTTTTCAAATTGTGTACAAACCACTTAGCCACACAATAACAATACAAAAACCCTACAATTTTGTGCATAAGACATCGCAAAACTAAATTTGCAGGCATTAAAATTCTAAAATTGATTAATGGTTTTAAACAAAAATTGTGAATGCATCTCAAGGTTACTTTGCATTGACGTGTCATCTTTTCTCCTGACTTCACATCAGACCTGTGCAGTGGACGAGTGCAGTGTGTCAGGACTGCACGCCCATCACCCCAGAGACTGCCTCTTCTATCTGAGAGACTGGGAACCTTCCCGACTGCAGGCTTTACTCCAGGCGTGTACACACACACACACACACACACACAAAAAAGGCTTCAAATTATTTCCCTCTTGAATTAATAAATAAATGGGGGATGGGGTCAATACTACCCCTGATTCATTATAAACTAAAACTAGTCTGCTCGTGGGAAAACTATGGCAGCCGACATTAGACAAATCCCAACAGCATTTGCCAAGCACATTTCACAAGACACAACAACACAGTGTTTAGGTAGCATCTTACTATACGTCCATGGCCACTCTGGATTTACTTGGTTTTCTGACCAATCCCAAAGAAGTGGTGTCTCCACCTATTCCCTTGTGTTGTAAAATGTGATTTCAGTCCGACGGGTTTTTCACGTCGCGGCCAACGAACGAAAGTGTGTGAAACAAACTAATGTGAGTAACCAGTCTTTTTTCTTTGTGACTCACAGAATAATAAAGTACCGTTCAACACTGAACCCCCTCCTGGAACACAGACAGGTGAGCCCCTGCTCCAGACACATGTGTTCTATGTATATGCCTTTTTTATTTTTTATTTAAGTAAAATAAACATTTATTACATTTTACCTTCAAAGGGATATAATCCAAAAACATGTTTTACACCTAGTACTGTAGCTAAAACTCTGCATTAGATTCTGCCTTCAGGAAGGTTGTACTACTCCTTTTTGAGGTTTTGATTCAACTTTATGGTCATTTTTCAAACATTATAGTAGAGGCCGGTGCATATGGATTTTTGGGGGAGGATGCTGATACGAATTAAAACTTCTGATACTCATGGGCGTAATTTCCACTGGGTACAGGACATGTCCCCCCACTTTTCAAAATCCTGTTTGTGCCCCCCACACTTTCAAATTCGTTTGTTAATATTTTGTGACCGCAAGCCATCATCAACACAGAGGAGCAGGGCACAGAGAGCCTGCCTCTGTGGATGATCAGCTGTTTATTAAAAATGTATCATGGTCATAAAGAATGTCGAAATTCAACACTGCACTTTCTTGGCCCGTAAACAACAAGTGTGTGACAGACAGTGGAGAGAACATTTACATTACATTCAGGTCTCTGCTGCCCTTATACATATAAAATGTATTTGTATTAAAATTAACTTCATTTCTTTGAGGATCACAAAACATATGATAGGGGTAATTAAAGGAAAATCAGTCTTAGAAATATTAGAGAAAAATCATCTGATACATTGCATTATCCTCTGGAAATAGTCTCTTCCAGGAACTACAGCACACAATTGTTTACAAGAGCATTTAGTTCTTCATAGATAAATTGCTTACAAACTTCACCAGTTTGAAGGATTTAACTATGAAATGTACAAAATGTTCTTTCCCGAGGGAGCATGCCCCTGGTCCCCCTACAGGGTCTGACGTCCACCAGGATAATCTCAGAAAATAGAATGGGAAACACTGAACCCTACAGAGGAGTCCCTAGATGTATGTAGAAATGCAGGAAATGGGATTCAAATCAGGAAAAAAATTCTGGCGGAGGACCCGGAGGCCCCTTGTTTTGTGCCCCCCCCACTTCTTAAACCAAAGTTACACCCTCGCTGAAACAGATATAAAAAAATTGTGCTTGTCGTTATCAAACCCTTATAACAAAGAAATGTTATTGAGACTTGATATTATACAGATAACCATACATACATATACTTAAGAAGAAAAGACATAACGATGTCTAATGATTGTAGGCTTACTATGATATTTAGCAGGGTATAAATAGATAAATCAAAGATGCACAAATCTAAAATATACATTAACTGTTGGTGAGAGAGGGAGTGAGACAGCTAGAGAGAGAGACAGAAAGATGGAGGAGGAGGTGGTGTTGATGTGGATATTAATACTAAGACACATGCAACCAAACACATACTAAGATGATCATAACAAAACAAATAAAATGTATTCCCAGCCTTTAGTGAGTTTACAGTGCACTCATGGTCAAGTTCAAATTTGATATACAACAATCAAAAATGAGTCCATTCATTTGCATTTCAGCAAGCAGACATTGTTTTTTACATTACATTCATCTTGCTGATGCTTTGGTCCAAAGCGACGTGCAATCATCAGGGCAGGTAGCATTAAGGGCATTGCCTAAGGGCCCACACTGGGATGACCTGAAATTCGAACCCCGAACTTCTGTACCAAAGTCAGCGGTGTAACCCACCAAGCTCTACTGTAATTAATAATGGCCTAATTTACCTGAATGTCGCCTCTGATGATCGTTATCAGTCTCGGACGTGTGTGCAGTGTCCTCAGAGGCTGAGAATCTCTGATAACATTATATATATAGCACCTTATAGACACTCACTGAAATGACTCTAGCCTGCTGCAACTGCAACTGATAAATACAGCACGTGTTTGAGGCAGAATGCATCACATCTGCACCTGGGAAACAGTCACAAAAGCCAAAGTAAACCTACAGTTTCAATTGTATAATAGGCAGTAGCTGTACCTTACAGCAGTACACAAATAAACACTGGTGGTTTTAAACATTTGTGTTTGTCCTGAGTTAGTCAGTATTGAATGACTGGTCATCAATAGGAGATTGATAGATTTCCGTTACTTCTCCTTTCCTTTACACTTAGATCACAGATGTCATCAAAATAGCAGGGGAGCATTTATCTCATGGTACCACAGCTTAGTTTCATTCGATAAGAGACTGTTTCATATAAACCTCCTCAACCTTCTACTCACTCTCTCCACTGAACAGAGGGATATGGGCGTTTTTTTGCAATCGCTACTTAGCCAGTGTTGGCATGAGCATTAGCAGATTACTTCATTCCTTCACTCAACTTCTGTCTCCAGCGGCGGGAGGCCACACCAATGTTAACTCTTGTTTGGCTTCTAATTCTATCACTTGTACCTTGAAGTTAGCCTGCTAACCAGAAACCACCTTCAGTGGCAGAGACACCTTTAAACCCAAGAAACAAGTATACTCACTACTATACCTCGAAAATCTTCATATCTCGATTAAGTCTAATTTGAATCCCAACCCCGGGGCACAAATACTGAAGTAAGACCAAGTCTCTGGGAAAATGATTATTGCTACTTTACAATGGACGCTAAAAATTGCGATTTCGGACTGATTGTAAGGTGGATTTTATTCTGAGGTTGTCGGACACCTATGGCCGTTGGTGCCTGTTTGTTGTTCTAAATGAATGTGCCAGTATTGAACTGCAGGTAAAGACAGCAACAGCTGAGAGTCTAGCTCTAGTTGAGTCTCGAGCTTTGTGCAACCACCAAGAACCATGCAAATGTAATTTTAAATGGGTAGTAAACTCGTGTGTTACTTTTTTTTGACCCCTTCTGCTCTTTGTCTGTCTTTGTCTGCCTTCCCTTTGTGTTTTCAGGTCTGTGTGGAGTCATAGAGCAGAAGGATGAGGGAGGGCAGCAGCCGGACTCAGCTTGTGGCGCTCAGACCCAGAATGGACATGCGGGACTCTGCGAGTATGTTTATATTTCCAATCAAGGCAGCATGTTACCTGTGCAGCAGTTTGTATGTGCCCTACGTCCCCGAGTCACTGGGATTACCCAAGGTTCACTTAGGGCAGCTGTGGCTCGGGCCGTAGAGAGAGGTCGTCCACAATCCGGAAGGTTGGTGGTCCGATCCCCGCCCCTTGAGCAAGACACTTAGCCTCTGGCGGCGACTCTGGCAGTGTATGAATGTGGTAAATACAACAAATCCTCCAATTCATACGACGAACTGTCATATGGGGTAAAAACCACCATATTGCCTGTTTCCTAAAATAGCGCCTCTGCTGACAGGAGGTACCCCACAAATCCTTTCGCCTCAGAGCATCGTGGGCCTTTATTTTATTTTACCGCTAGAGGACTTTGGCCTTTAAAGGGATAGAAGTGGGGTTGTATGAGTTACTTATACATATTTAATATGTAACCTTATGGAGATGGTGATCAGCGATGTCATTTTACAGAGTTTGGAGGAGAAGTGCATGTAGCGTGAGTCTGAGTCCCACTTTTGCAGTGGGGACCACCGAAAAACTTATTTTTCGCCACATTTTTAAATGCTTACCGGAAAAAAAAATCTTGCATCACATCTGCACCTGGGAAACAGTCACAAAAGCCAAAGAGACCACGAATAAAGCTATTTTTCTCAAATAATCCTGTCTCAACTAAAAGTTCTCTTTAGCCAACAAAACACGAATTTTCCGTTAACAGATAACATCACAACATCTCGTGGCGACCCACTTTCTCCGTTACATCATCAGTCTGTAGTATTTATCGTCGGTACCGGCAGGAAGCTTCCATGTTCTGCTGTGTGCACATTCTAACATGGTGCTTGTTCTGTTATCCAGGAAGCATTACCGGGAGTACTTGGTCAGCCTGATCAACAGCCACTCTATCGACCCTGCCCCGCTCTACAGCTCCAACGAGCTGCTGCTCGCCTGCAAGAGGTACAAGGTGGACGACACCCGCAGGGACGGAGAGGACGGCTTCACCTACTACAGCAGCCTGCTCGAGGTGTGTGTGATTGATTGGCTGAAATGACTTAGGCTACATGCACACTAAGACCTTTCTTAGTTTTAAAGGAATCATTTACTCCTGGGAAGATGACGCGGAGCTACATTACCACAGTAAACCGAGAAAAAAAGGCTGTGGTACTCCCTTTAGCCCAAAAGTAGAAAATACTTCAATGCTCAGATCGACCGGGCTAGTTGCCTTCAGAGGCGATTCCCATGCCTCTGCCATTGGAAGGGCTTGACCGGAGCTTCAGGTTTGCTAGCACATTTGAACAATGTGTCCATGTATAGGCTAAAAAAAACATTCTTAGGCAACTTTCTTGTTAAAATGCAACGTTTTAGTTGCATTGGTGTGGAATTTGATTATTCCCCAATGCGTGGAATCAAAGAGTAAACGTCAATGCGGGAGGGAGTTATTGGTTTCCACCAAAGGAAGGCAGCAGGTTAAGGCTGCAAATAATCCTAAATTCTAAAAAAGCTTAGAGTCTGTATTAACAATACACTGCTAACACAACATTTAAATTGGATGAAGAGGACCTGGGCCTTTTTTCTGCCAAACCCCCAGAATTTAAAAAACGTTACCCCTACACTTTTGGTTGCAAATGAATGGGGAGAACTGGGTGCAGGCAACATAAAGGCAATAATACCTTGTTCATCTTATTATACTATCCATATTGTTATTAGACAAAGATGGTTGAAAATTCCTGAAATTCCCATTTAAAACATTGTGTTTTGCCACATTAACGCCTGGCGTCCACATTACTCTCAAGCCCCTAAAAAACAAGAGTTTTGTAAATGCTGCTAACCCCATTTTATATTGAACACACAGAGGCTTCCTGATTGGATCTTATTATTCAGGACTTATCCTTGCCTGACGTGTCAGGCTCCTATCATGTGAACCTTTTCCGGACGACAACAAATGGCATCATTCTCGACTACCAATCATTTCAAATTAGAGGTCCAAACACTTAAAGAAATGAACTAAATGTACTAACAAAACCTTAGTTACTTAAAACCACACACGCATCACAGAATTGCTGTTATTGTCAGTTTACGAACTGTCAAAACAAAACTTTGTGTCTTATCTAATAAAGATAGTAGCCTTGTCTCCTCTGTCGGGCTGTGCTAGTCCCAGGTTGGGTCTCAGGTCCTAGAGTTCAGGTGACCCCATGAAGATCTCTATGTCAAATTCAACCATGTGTTATTGATTCTATTTTGAAGCAGTTATAAATTGATTACAAATTGTGCAAAGAAAAAGGTCTCATGTGTTCAGTCATATGCTCCTGTTCCTACATTGTTGTATTCCTCTAACCAGATGTGGACCTCATGAACTTTCTATGTTCACAATCACACTGTATGCACTCAATATGTTGCATTTCATTTGATCTATAATATTTTATTCCTCTGTGGTCTCTCTGCAGAAAATGATGGATGAAGTACCACTTGGCGATAAGGTGCCACGCAAAAAATGACGGCCTCATTTCCTGTGATAAATGTCAACCTTTCCACTTGAGATCCAGCAACCAGATACAAAAGGACTGTCTCTGTAAATGTCAGCTCTTGTTCTTATGGTGACAGGATAGTGTCATCTCTAAGATAAAGACAACCTTTCCTCTGGGCATTGTTTTGTGTGCCATGCTCTAAATACTGGCTTACATTTGAATTTGTTCAAGAGAGCAGAACATCATATGGACCAACAATACTGTTGGATTTAGCTGAGACGTTTCATCAGCCACATTAAAAGCCCAGGAGAAAAAAGTGATTGAAACAAATGATTGAAACAAATGGTTGACGTCACCCACTGGTTTGTGAACGGCTGTTTTGAAGCCAGCGCCATCTTGATTTTAGTTTATATATTCTGACCAGAAATAACCATTTTTGGAGGAGTGGGTGTGGCCTGACTAAGAGCTAGAGGACACTGCACGTCCACGTACACCTGCGACCTGCACCCACTGAACGGTACAAGCTGTCAATATCATGGTATCCATGCATACTCAAAATGGACCGTATTTACCAAATAAACACCATGCTTTATTGAAGAGGACTTCAAACTCCTCAGGAAAATGTTCGCTGACGTTATAAATGAAGTGAGGAGTTAAGTCATTTTCCCGTAGACTTCTATAGAAACGTACATCTTCTTGCAGCCAGTGGAGTCGCACGCTGCTGGTCATTCGAGTCCGAGGCCATGGTTCTCTTCCCGGAAAACGGTGGATTGCTCTCTTCGGGTTGGGGGGTGACTTGCTGCCCCAGGTGAAAGAGTTTAAGTATCTTGGGGTCTTGTTCATGAGTGAAGGGAAATTGAGCGGGAGATCGACAAGTGGACTGTGGCTACGGCCGCAGTCATGCGGGCGTTGTACCGGTCCGTTGTGGTGCAGAAGGAGCTGAGCCGCAAGGCAAAGCTTTCGAGTTGTGACCGAAAGAATGAGATCACGAAATACATGCGGCTGAAAATGAGCTCCCTCCATAGAGTGGCTTCCTCCGTAGAGTGGCCGGGCTCAGCCTTAAAGATAAGGTGAGGAATTTGGACATTCGGAGGGAACCGCGGCTCCTTTGCGTTGAAAGGGGTCAGTTGAGGTGGTTCGAGCATCTGGTCAGGATGCCTCCTGGGCGCCTCCCTGCGGAGGGGGTTACTGGGCATGTCCAACTGAGATGAGGACTAGAGGTAGACTACATATCCCAACTGGCCTGGGAACACCTTGGGGCCGCCCAGGGTGAGCTGGAAAGCATGGCCGGGGAGAGGGATGTCTGGAACACCCTGCTTCGCCAGCTGCCCCCCGCGACCCCATCCCAGATAAGCAGAAGAAGATGGATGGATGGAGTATACGTCAATTTTTATATACAGTCCATGAATGAAATTAGATGGGTGCCCAATCCTTTGCATGTGCCACAATTACTGGTGATTGTTTTTCTCTTTTTTATTTATTTAATGGAATTTAAACTAAGTATTCTTTTTTCTTCTTATTCGTTTTAATTATTTTTCCCATCAAAAATCAACAAAATGATTTTTTTTCACACAACTCTAGTTGTTATTTGGCTGTGTGATTCCACTGACGTCAAGAGAACAACATTTCCAGCTCCTTGTGACATGTCACTTTATTGTTGACAGTACCTTTGTCCCTGGCACGATCTTGCAGACATGCACAGCGGTGTGACCGATCGGATTGTCTGATCGGGACCTGAAGTGCAGCACAGGTTGCCATGGTGATCTACCCCACTTTAGAGTCAACCAGCTTCTTGATATAGAAAAGTCTGAGGTAAACCCAAAGATAACTGGATAAGCCACTGATCTCACTCCATTAAACTCTGAGTTTACCGCACGTCCCTCCAAGTTGTGTTTAACTGTTTGCGTGAAAACTAAAATACTATGATTGTGTCATTTTATACCGGACATGTGAATATCGTAACAGAATCGGTTTACAGATACGATGATTTGTCTAGCATAAAGCATTGGGTTCTGTGAAAGTGATGTGGCGGTTTGCCCAACCTGATCAATGTGAACAGGTTTGAAACTTGTTGATGACGTGTTCCTCTGAATAAACTTTTTTGTGTGGGAGACCTGATGGATACAAGTCACAAGTGTAAGTCCCAGTCAGAGTGCATGCTGTGTTCTGTACCATGACAAAATAAATGTTAACAGTTGACCTGAATACTTCTTTCAGTTTGACTTGAGTCTTACATGTCTTTGATGAGGTCATCATTTTAACTTCACCAAACCATAACAGATATTTACATATTTAAAGAGTATCACTGAGAGTCCTACCGACAGTTGGACTGAGCTGTTGGCCAAATAATCAGTTCACAGGTTGGTGGCTGATGGAGTAACAGCTTGTCCCTTTTCGTTAAAGGAGTCCACCAACCGGAGGGTCCCTGGTTCGATCCCTGCTTCCTCCAGTCCGCGTGTCCTTGGGCAAGACACTTAACCCTAATAGCCCCTGACGGCTGTGAATGAATGTGACAGAAAAAGCGCTGTATATAGCAGTGCTGTGTGAATGGGTGAATGTGATGTTTGAACGTACTGTAAAGCGCTTTGGGCGCTCAATAAGACTAGAAGAAAGTGCTATATGAATGCAGCCCATTCACCATAGTTGTACAGTATGTCCTTTTAGTCATGACACATGGCAGAGCACATGAAGCTATTTCCACTAGAGGATATTATACACGTTTAAATGCAGGTTTAAAACAATTTTGACATTGGCAACATCACAAACGGCAAACAACACAGCTGGTGGAAGATGTATTACGGTTGTGTTTAATATTATATATATATATATATAATATATTATATATTATATATTATATATATAATATGGGACTCTGGGTTTTATTTAAATTTTGTATGTGTAGCGTTTTCAGTTGACTGTCTTTGCAATTTATATCTTTATATATTCATATCTCTTCTCCAACAAGTCCTCCAACTCATACGACAAACTGCGTTGTATGTTGTAATTAACGACCGCCGACCGTTTCCTAAAATCGCGCCTCTGCCAGTGACAGGAGGTTACGCCACAGACATGTTTCACCTCAGAGCATTGCTTGTTTGCATTTTTCTCTCCCAACGCATTGGTGAGCTTGTAAAGGTAAAGGTAAGTTTTTTGGTTTAGGTGGCATCGCAGAGGATCAGCACAATTCCTTTACAGAATATAAGCAAATACACAAACGTGACGGACTTACCAGGTCCACTGCTGACCTCTAGTGGCCTTGTACTGTACATAACTACTTCTTGAAGGTCTGTGGTCTTACATACGTCGTACTGCCCCGCTTCAAGAACTCCCCATCTGGTTGGTTTTCCGTGGAGGTCAGTCTCGCCTGTGTGGTATTCAGCCTTTCTAAGTTTTCCCACACCCGTACTGGTACTTGCCTACAGGGCGGTGAAGACACCTGCTCCTTTCTGAGTCTAGGGCCCAGGCCTGACCAGTTCTCTCTTCTGCCTCTGGACGTGTAGCCACTCCCTGAGCCCTCTGTGGCCCATCATCTTGGTCAAGACTGTTCTGGCTCCACAGTGATAAAATGACATCCCCACTAATCAGGACAGCAGCAAAAACCCTTTTGCATTTAACGTACAATACTACTACAGACTACAGTATGACTTGTTTACAAAATTCTTTAAATAAATACATTGCCATTTTCTATGTGGCTTGAATTCCAAAGTATGCTGACTGATTGTATTGTACTGCCAAACAGTACTTGACCATCACTGGACTGGCTTAAGTCAGTCTGGGGGAGACAAAGATGTGTTTACAGCTTGAATGGTAAATGACAGTATTTATATAACACTCTCCAGTCTTATAGACCCGGTCACATTCACCCATTCATACAGCGCTGCTATTTACCGCGCTTTTTTTCTATCACATTTGTGCAACGCAATTTGGGGTTAAGTGTCTTGCCCAAGGACACATCGGCATGTGGACTGGGGAAGCTGGAATCAAAACGCTGCCCTTCGGGTTGGTGGACAACCAACTCTACCTCCTGAGCCGCAGCCGCCCTAAATGACCCAACAACGTCTCCCTTTTATTCTTCACAGACAAGTTGGTCCAGACTGTTAACGTCAGACTTTGAGTAAAGTAAATCACCCATCGACTCTCCAGAGTGATGGATCTGGACAGAAAATGATGGTGACTGACCAGATGCAGTTGTTATTTGAATTTAGAGTTTGAATTTAAAATGGCAATTGGTTATATTGTTCCTGCTTCAAAATCATGACCTGATGCACATGATTGAATATGAAGAGCCGCTGTTGTCAGATGTCATCTGACCATTACCCTCATCGCAGCCTTGTGTCACTAACAGAGTGACATCAGAGGCTCATACGACTCATGCTTGATTTATGTTTTAGCGCTTGGGGAGCTGCTGCATTAACAAGCTCATTTCAAATGATTGGAGGACATGCATTTTTGTACCTGTGCCGCAGTCACTGCATCAAGCTTCTGGAAGAACAGCACACTCAAGCAGAAGTGATTCTGTTGCTACAGTCATCATGTTACAGGCATGTTTCAACCGTAGTTTATGAATATGTGGGGTCATTCATGTGCACTCAGCCAATCCGATAAGTGTCGGGGACTGAGGGCAGATTTCTGCCCACTGAACACACAAATACCAGCCTAATACCAACCCTCTATAAAACTCCTGATAAGAAGTTTGTTTAATTAATTAATTAATTAATTAATTAATTAAATGCATTACAGTTAGCCAAGCGGCTATTTTTCATCTGTAGTTATTAATAATTAGCAGTAACATCATTCAGGTCACCCTTAAATTACATTGACAGAATGCTATTAAAACATTCACCACATGGACTCATAGTACAAGACATAACAGACACAAAATTTGCAATATTAATGTTGATAGAAACAAGGACACAAAGTCAGTGTTGCACTGCATTGTTAGACACTAAAAGAGGCATGTTAAGCTTGAAGCACAGATCTAAAAAGCATGCACAGTAGATAAAATGAGAGTAAATTAAATGTCAGAATGAAAACAACACAGGGCCGCTTTATGCACTCAGAGCTGTCAACCATCAGCACCCTGGTCTGCTTTTAACCTAATGGGTCACAGTCCTGCAACAGAGTGTAGATTAATGCTATAAAATGCTATAAATTCTATTAAACATTTTTTAAATGTGATTACTGGTCCAGATGAGGGGGGGGGGGGGGGGGGGGGGGGGGGGTTGTTTTAATATTATTGACTAACCCTAACCCTATGTTACTAAATGATTTTCCAAATTCCTGCCTCATAGCAGGTTATCTTTAGCTCATGTGGGTCTTTCCCACCCCTTTTACCGTTGCTGTTTTCAGTCAACCAGACACCACATTAGACATGAAAATTAATGAGATGCAGAAAAATCAAATAAAAAAAAAAATACCTCAAAACAACGGTAAAAAAAAACGGTTGGTGCGGTAAAAGTTAGTGTAAAAGTGGTTGCTCGAGGCAGGTGCAGCAAAGTACCTTGAAATCACCGACTTTTGGGACTGCTGCTACCACAAAAACTACTCAAATGAAGGGCGGTAGATAGATGTTTGTAGCTCTGAAAATGCATTTCAATGGCTCATTTGGTGACGTACTTGCCATAAAATGCTAGAATGCTGTCGATCTGATGGTGGCATCAGAGGGAAAGTCAATGAATTACCAAAGTCATACAGCTGTATCCTCTGAGGATCTTGGATATCAACACTTTCTGAGACGTTTCACTCACTGCCAAAGCTAATAACCTCCCAGTGACTCAAGAGATAAGCTCAGTGGACCGGTTGGTATTCTGGACTAAAATGTCCAATGCACGAACGAAAGGGCGGATGAGC
Source organism: Scophthalmus maximus (assembly GCF_022379125.1). Lineage (NCBI taxonomy): Eukaryota > Metazoa > Chordata > Actinopteri > Pleuronectiformes > Scophthalmidae > Scophthalmus > Scophthalmus maximus. The sequence goes on along the minus strand of NC_061519.1, from coordinate 7,140,670 downwards.
AATGGCCATGCCTTAGGCTCCACCGTTAGTGTGAGTCACAGTTGTGGCGTGTGCATTTGGCCGAAGAAGCAGATCAGTTTGGTCTGAGGAAAAACTGAAATGAGTGACCCATCTATCTGCTTAACCTGGGCCAGCTCAATTCAAACTTTACCCACACTAGTGTTTCAGCCCATGACACCAGGAATTAACTCCTTCTTTCATAACACCCTTCGATCATTATTCTTAATTTGAACAAACTTGAATGAACGATTTCAACCATAACTCAAAACAGAAAAATGAGACATAATTCATCCTCATTGTGTTTATGGAAGCTTATTAGTGTGGGCACATGCTTGTAGTTCTTTGTTTTTTTTTTGCTTTATTTTCATCTTCTCCTGCTCAGTTCCATCTATGATGCCACCCCATGCATGCCAGATTGCCTACAGTGCACATATGACACATGTGGGTCACTGCCTTAGCGGGGCAGAAAACAGTGCCCCCTAGGTCTGACCTGCAGCAGATCCAAAAAACGTTCCCGAGCCGTATTGGAATTCTGAGATGTATTTAAAGGTGACATATTATGCTCATATTTAGCTACACACTTTTAAAATCAGGTTACTACTTGAAAAGGTTGACATGCTCTAATGATAAACCCTTGTCTCTTCTGATTGGCCAGCTGGCCCAGTCTGTT